>NC_091214.1:25100451-25147756 GCF_040958095.1 Procambarus clarkii
ATATTATATAATACAATACTAGTTTTTATTTGATTTATGCGGTATATGTATAGAGGGAAGGGGAGAAGGAATTTTTATTTAATTTTAAGAATGTTCATGAATGTTCATGTTACTGTTTGTATAGCGAGATAGTAATGTTTTTATTGTTGCTGCCGGAGGCAGTTTATTGTGCACCCCATACTCATCCTGTGAGCGGTCGCACTAAAGATACTATTGTGAAAAGCTCCAGAGATGGTAGAAAACCAAACCTAACTTTTCTTAGAGTAGACCGAGTATAGTATATAATATGTGCTAAAATAGGTCTAAGATTGGCTGTGTTAGGCATAGGATTGATTATTTAGTCCTAGAACAGGTTTGGTTAATTTTATAGTGAGTCAGTTTTTTGTTATATTCTTTAGTATAAAACGTGGTCACAGATCACGTTTTGTACATTTTTCCACTAGCAGCTATAAGTACTATATTTTTTAGAAACTAGTTTCATATAGGATAGGAGGAATTTACATGTCTCGTAGCCTAATTTAGTCGTCTTAGATCTTGACACAAACATTTTTTTTATCTTCGTATGTGAAATACTTCACCCGTTCATCACTTCACATTTAAAGCGCTTTACGGTGCACACAGACGTGTGTACAATCCTTAACACAGCTGAAATAAATTGTTACTAAGGCTTGAAACACGCCGCACTAGGCTCGCCTACCCTGCGTTGTCCAAGACCGGTTTCTGGGGACGGAGATAAAACCACAGACGCTTACTCCAGTTAACACACAGTTCGCTCAACGCTCTTACAACCCTTGGAACGTTAAACACTACACACAATAGTGTGTCTACATCACAACTCGCACAATAAATATTTCGCAAACGCTTTCAAACCATTACACAACACCCTATCTAAAATGTCACAACACAATTCAAACTCTTTACATGACACACTTAAAATATTTAACTTGAAAAGAAGCATTCTGTCAGTGAAGCCTGTTTACTGATTGTGAACTAGTGCGTTCTTGGGGTGACCTTGAAGGAAGTTCGTGGAGCCTGTGTAGTGATTGTGGGCTGGTGCGCTCTTCAAGGAAGCTAGTGAAGCTCGTGGAGCCTGTGTAGTGATTGTGGGCTGGTGCTCTCTTCAAGGAAGCTAGTGAAGCTTGTGGAGCCTGTGTAGTGATTGTGAAGTCAGTGAAGCCCGTGGAGCCTGTTTAGTGATTGTGGGCTGGTGCGCTCTTCAAGGAAGCCAGTGAAGCTCGTGGAGCCTGTGTAGTGATTGTGAACTAGTGCGTTCTTGGGATGCCTTGAAGGAAGCCCGTGTAGTGATTGTGGGCTGGTGCGTCCTTCAAGGAAGCTAGTGAAGCCCGTGGAGCGTGTTTAGTGATGGTGGGCTGGCGCGTCCTTGGGGTGGCCTCCAAGAATGGTAGGTTCACCGCTCCCTTCTCATCTCTGGGACCGACCCTGCCACCTGGGACCTTACACAGCCACCTCGCTAAGCTTAACTCCAGCATTTTATTTGCTACCCATTTAATCTGATACGAATGAAAGTAATTGGATAAAAAGCTCTAAACCGGTGTGTTTATACTGCACTAATGGATATAATAAGAAGGAATCCAGTACGAAATTGAATCAGTCTAGTAGGTTTGAATTTTTGTAATTGAATTCATCTGTATATTTATTTTGTAATTGAATTCGTCTGTATATATATATATATATATATATATATATATATATATATATATATATATATATTCCATTGGGAGAATTACGGGGTACCTTGCTGTCCCCATCTGATGGTTCCTGGGATCAACGTTCCCGCGGCCCGGTCTCTGACCAGGTCTTCTGGCTGGTGGCCTGGTCAACCGGACTGTTGGACACGGCTGCTCGCAGCCTGACGTATGAATCACAGTCTATATTTCCATAATCTTCCCTGATAATATAAGTTAATTGATCCCTGCGTTGAGAAAGATAGAAGTGAATAGCTACATGTCCCAATTAAAATAGGTAACCGTTTAAATCACTCGTTATTTAGACTTTGCTAGTTGCAGGAAACATTTTAAATAAATTGAAAATGTTTATACCTGATCACCCAGGCTGTGACTCTCACCATGAGCAGCGGCGTCTATCCAGCTTAGAGTATAGACTACGAGCTCATCTAACATGTCGGGTTTTGTACGTTGTGGAAAGTTATTAATGCAACATACAATGAAGAGGAACTGTTTCCAAAATCCAAATAGCTACGTTTTCTATGCAACGAATTCGATAGGTTAGTTGGTTGCTTGGGTTCGGACGTTTCAGGTTGGGTTAGGAGATTGGATTTTTGACGGAGTGGCAAATCAAGAGAACGGGCTGTCCATATGATACATTTGTATCAATATTAAGTGTGTGCCGGCGACGTGTGCCGTCATCCATTAAGTTTCTAGCCAGTCAAAATAATCGCTTACTCCTGACTAATGACTAATTTAATCACGAGAGCTGTTTGGTGGCATCTGTTCTTTATAAAATGTCGCCTGATGTTGCACCAAGTTTTTTTTCTCCTGCTCCAAGCTTTCCTCGTGTATGCTGATCAATAGAGCTGACGCTGATAGCGTCTCGTGATTAAACCGCCCAGATGATTATAAAATTAAAATCAAATGGTGGCAGGTAGTGGAACGTGATGAACGAGTTTTTTAATAAGCTAGTATCTTGAAAGGAGATTGGTGGATGGTGATTATACAGCCCGTTCTCCCGAGCGTGGCCGACGTCGCTAAAAATGCTTTGTTCTATGGAGGAAAACGGGTTGGATTATAAATGATTTTGAAATTTTCTTGTCAGAGGCTAGTAGGCATTCAGCAGTCTCAAGAGACTATGGAGTTGCTCTCTGGTTGTCGGTCTGAAACGACAATCATAGGCTACAGTGACATTAAATAACTAAAATTACAATTAAAACTGTAATAATATCTCATTCCATTCCATTGGACACCATTTGCCAAATATTTTTTATTTGGCAATAATACCATTAGCAATAACAATAGCCTTAATATTGATAATTCAGATTTGTACAGAACGAACATAGTCCACCTCGTAAATATAAAAACAAGCCATCCCCGATATTTGTTTATTTGTCTTTGCTCTACAGCAGCAGGGGGGCAGAGCCAAGAGTAATGGTTTTCGCCTCCCCTTACCATAAGAAGTCAAGTTCTGAGTTTGGCGAAATTCATCTCATCAACGCCCTGGTAGAGGAGGGGACACAGAGGTGACACAGCTGGATGGAGATGATTATAATCCGTCACTCAAAGCTTGCAGTTAAAAAAGAAGTACAACTGAAGTGGTTGAAATTATATAATTAATTCAGTTATCAGCCGGTCGGCCGAGCGGACAGCACACTGGACTTGTGATCCTGTGGTCCCGGGTTCGATCCCGGGCGCCGGCGAGAAACAATGGGCAGAGTTTCTTTCACCCTATGCCCCTGTTACCTAGCAGTAAAATAGGTACCTGGGTGTTTGTCAGCTGTCACGGGCTGCTTCCTGGGGTGGAGGCCTGGTCGCGGGGACACTAAAGTCCCGAAATCATCTCAAGATAATCTCAAGATAACCATCAGTTTCAAGGGAAAATAACGTTACTTTGTGTGTGTTCAACATGTCCTACAAAGAACGTCGCATTTCGCACGTATGCGTTACTTAAGGCCAAAAATTGTCGTACTGAAAATGTAATTGGCTGGGGAAAGTGACGTATTGTCCCGTTTTCTGTTTTGGGTCCTCTGGTAGGTTAGGAGAGGACACTTTACATTGACCGTTTTCTTGACGTTGGGAAACACGCGGAGGGCGGGCTGGTGTGGGCATGTTCTTGGCACGAATAAAGTGTACAACACACGAAACGTTAATTTCTGATGGAGTGTTGATCGTTTTAATATTTATATATAAATAAATCTAAAGTTGAATATGTTATTGTTGTGGGAGGCGTGTGCGCTCAGTTTCTGGTTATTAACCTTATACCTCACAACTTTAGCTGACCTATTGGTTTGTGATTTCTATATTTCGATATATTTTTTGTAATAAATACAATTTAAATAATATATTTATATCAGTGTTTATAATAAAATATATGTTTTAAGATGTTTAATATTTGAATACACCTCTTCGGTGAAATTTTTTGAAAAAAAGTTGGATATCGTTGTCGACTCGGCATTACAGTGTATTTATTCGTCACAAGGAATTGATCGTGTGTAGAAGTGAGGTTTCGTGTGGTGAGTTTATAACACCAAAGAGGTGTGGTCTCGGATGTAGCATCTCTGGAGGGCGTGGGACATGGTCTCTCAAAAGTGGTGTCCTTCAGGTGTGCAGAGGGGTGAGATTATCTTGTGTGTGTGGTTGTTGGCAGCGGTCAATATTGCCCCACGGCAAAGTTGCTCTTAGAATGTCCTCCTTGACTCCCCACCTATTGCCTCTCGTCCCCCTCCCAACATCGTCAGCGTCCAGTTTCATTAGGCCATTCAACTTAGTCCATTAACTTTGTGTCTACCATTTTGGTTTGTAGATTGTGGTAGCTCCTGTGGTGTGGTGATTAGTCAAACCGCTAACTTTGTGTCTACCATTTTGGTTTGTAGATTGTGGTAGCTCCTGTGGTGTGGTGATTAGTCAAACCGCTAACTTTGTGTCTACCGTTTTGACCGGTGACGATTATTTCCTAAGCAAACATTTATAAAAAGGGAAGACTCGGAGACAAGAAACATTGAAACTACAGATTTCACCATTTTTGGGGGCTCATTAGAAAAGTAAAATCCAATGAGTCGACCAATCACTGCAAAGTAAACACAGGTTCCGACCAATTGCAGCTGAGTAAGCAAATAAAAGAAAGTCCTATCGTATTGCTTAAAGTTTTTTGCGTTGTTATTGTCACGTGTCCGCTATTTAGAGACGATGATCATTCATTGTTATGTAAGGAGAAAGGGTCTTGTGGGATAGTTACCAAAAAAGGGTCTCGTTCTTCCCCTTCCGCCCCGTCTCTCTCTCTCTCTTTCTTAAACTAGTCTATTAACCCTAGACTTTTCTAAAAGTCTAGGGTTAATATGGGCTGTCAAATGACGTACCTAGTGAAACTGCAAGCTAGAGCTGCTATCCTACCTCAACTCATCTGAAGCCTGCTCCTAGAAACTAATTTATTTCCCGAGTTATTCTCTCTCTCTCTCTCTCTCTCTCTCTCTCTCTCTCTCTCTCTCTCTCTCTCTCTCTCTCTCTCTCTCTCTCTCTCTCTCTCTCTCTCTCTCTCTCTCTCTCTCTTTCGAAATGTGAAAGTTTGTGAAGCGTGAACAGAGTGGAAATCTGACAGGTTTTTGCATGATTTAACGTGTCAACTGGGGACGGTGATCTTGCCTTGTCCACGACCTAACTTCACCCTGACTTTTTAACAAGTGGAGGACGTGGAAATGCATTTTCAAAGACTGGAGTAGATGTTTTATTTACTGGTGAGTGGGCGTGTGTGAGTTCATGCCACTATTTGTAAGCACTTTAATATCAGGCACGGGGTCAAATATACGTGACGCAATCAAATATATTAATTCTGAAATAATGCATAACATTCAAAGCTAATTTTGATAGCAAGCAAACATTCAAAATTTCAATTTCATAGACATAATAGTCTTCACATAAGGCTTCAAATACATGTATGTAGGCTAATAAATATAAAAACTAGTAATAGTGTCAGTGACTGGGCTTTGTAATTCTCTTACCGGATATTCATTTGTTACATCATTATAATGTTGTGAATGCTCGAAAGGACGAGCTGATCACGGCTTAAGCTATTACCAAGCTGTTGTAGATAAGTGGTATCAAACAGTGTGCTGAATGGGAGCATTCGCCTACCACCAGGCTGTTTAGGTAACTGGTTTCAAACTGCACTGAGTAGGACCATTAGGCTATCACCAGGCTGTTTAAGTAAAACAAATTAGATTAGATTAAATTTTTTATTCAGGTAATGGTACATACATTGAGTTACATACATAATGTTGGAGTTAAAGATAGAGTTAGTACATACAATCCTTAAAGTCACTAGTACGCATAGCGTTTCGGGCAAAATTAGATACGGTGGTAGACATACTAACCAGACTTCACACTTGAATGCAGGTGGAATGTATCTCCCTTGGTGATCACCGAGTATACACATTTAGAGTGACCAAGAGCACACCAGAGATCATTCCTTAGATGAGAGTATCGTACAAGTGCACTTCTGCACAAGAGTTTCAGCCCTTGTTTTTTTTATAATATACTAGCGTCGTTAAAAGTAAAATCAGTAGACAAGGGCTGATGAAGACATGCAATTATATTTAACTAGTATTTGAATTGTACTTGAAAGAAATCTGATCATCAAGTATAGGTATAATAAAATACTGAACATCAAATATAGACGTAATAATACAAATACACAACCTTGAGAGTTTTCACATCCACATAAAATACGATTCCGGTGTTTGGTGTCTCTGCTGTGTTTTGTGTCTTGTCATTATTTACAGTCTGTGGTGAAAAATACAATGTGTGTATACGCATTTAGATGAAATCTTAAGCATATCTGTTAACGTTGTGTATCACCGTGAAAAATAATAGACTATTAACAAAGTTTATATCTTGTTTAGTAAATTACAACGATTAAACACGTTTAAGAGGTGATAATGTCGTTTTAAGGTATTTGTGATGTTTTTTGCTAAATTTAGTGAGAAGAATAGGAATTTTTGCCCTTTCACATAAATGAATTACCCTACGGCCAGTTAGGATTTTGTTGGGGTTAGTGTTGGTGAGAGTGGACGAGGTTGGGGTTAGTGTTGGTGAGAGTGGACGAGGTTGGGGTTAGTGTTGGTGAGAGTGGACGAGGTTGGGGTTAGTGTTGGTGAGAGTGGACGAGGTTGGGGTTAGTGTTGGTGAGAGTGGACGAGGTTGGGGTTAGTGTTGGTGATTGTGGACGAGGTTGGGGTTAGTGTTGGTGAGAGTGGACGAGGTTGGGGTTAGTGTTGGTGAGTGGATGAGGTTGGGGTTAGTGTTGGTGAGTGGATGAGGTTGGGGTTAGTGTTGGTGAGAGTGGACGAGGTTGGGGTTAGTGTTGGTGAGAGTGGACGAGGTTGGGGTTAGTGTTGGTGAGTGTGGACGAGGTTGGGGTTAGTGTTGGTGAGAGTGGACGAGGTTGGGGTTAGTGTTGGTGAGTGTGGACGAGGTTGGGGTTAGTGTTGGTGAGTGGATGAGGTTGGGGTTAGTGTTGGTGAGTGTGGATGATGGGCCAATGTTGAGAGGGGCTAGAATGTGTTGCGAAATAACAATGAGGGGAGTTGGGTATGGAGTGGGTAGTGAAGTGAGAATAAGAAATGGTTTATATATTTATTAATAAGTAAAAATAAGCCTCACTATCGTGTTGGAGAGCCACTCGTGGTAAGAACTGATACACCAATTACTCGGGCAAGGCTCCGTTACAAAGTATCCTCCAAAATTGCAGATTATCTCTAATATTTTTGTCCTCTTGCTCCAGTTGTCGCCGCTTACCCCAGTGTCCGTTTCCCCTTCAATTGAACACAGAACTTACTTCATTAAAGAATTAAATCATTTCGCCAATACATGAGGAATTCGAGACTGGGATGGGATGCAGTAACACGAACGATTGTCTTGTTTACTGAATGAAATCAAGCATTCCGGCATTACTCTTAAATGTTAATACTACGCTGTCACATATTGAAGTGAGAGAATGCGAAAGGCTAGAGATTAAACCGCTTGCAGGCAAGCTGTAACCTGGTATATTCTGCTTACAGGTAGAATATTTATGTAGTTTAAACAACGTTTAGGCACAGTGTCGAGAATAAATCATATTTATATAATGTGCATAAGTGTTTGCAGTTAGGCTATTTTAAACTGCTTGCAGGCAGCTTAAGATGTAGTATTAACTGCTTACAGGCATCCTAAGAATACAGTTTAAACTGCTTGCAGGTAGTGGGTATTTATGTCCAACAGGGTAATTAAGGGAAATTATATTTTGCCGGAAAAAAAGACTAAACAAACCCGGTTGTCTGGCTTGATTGTCTTGTCATCCTTCATTTCTCTGCCTGTTGGTCGCTCCATTCCATTGGCTAGGTCCCGGTCATTCACTACCTCAAGTATATCTACTCCTGATATTACCTAGGTTCCGGGGGTCTGACGTTGATATGGAGTGCTCTTTGCTGCTGTTAAAGAGAAGTGGTTAAGTTTGGTGTACATGCTTATAAATTCTGAGGTTCCTTTGTAAGGTATTCGATCTTGTGAAGGCTTGTGGGAAAGCGCGCGAGCATAGGAAAAATGTGATGTATTATTTTCGAGAGGAGAAGTTGGTCGACCGACGGACCAGAAGGGGTTAGTGCTACCGTTGATTTGTTGTGCAGAGAAACGTATTCTGCATCCCCAGGTGAACTGTGGTCTAGACTTGTACTAAGGCTCTTGCCTAAGGTTCAGGGTAGCTTATGCGCTTCAGATTTGTGCATCTAGTATTGTGCTTGGTGTGTTGGTCCGGCTGGTGTACCTTGTGTGGTGCTTGGTGTGTTGGTCCTGCTGGTGTACCTTGTGTGGTGCTTGGTGTGTTGGTCCGGCTGGTGTACCTTGTGTGGTGCTTGGTGTGTTGGTCCTGCTGGTGTACCTTGTGTGGTGCTTGGTGTGTTGGTCCTGCTGGTGTACCTTGTGTGGTGCTTGGTGTGATGGTCCTGCTGGTGTACCTTGTGTGGTGCTTGGTGTGTTGGTCCGGCCGGTGTACCTTGTGTGGTGCTTGGTGTGTTGGTCCTGCTGGTGTACCTTGTGTGGTGCTTGGTGTGTTGGTCCGGCTGGTGTACCTTGTGTGGTGCTTGGTGTGTTGGTCCTGCTGGTGTATCTTGTGTGGTGCTTGGTGTGTTGGTCCTGCTGGTGTACCTTGTGTGGTGCTTGGTGTGTTGGTCCTGCTGGTGTACCTTGTGTGGTGCTTGGTGTGTTGGTCCTGCTGGTGTACCTTGTGTGGTGCTTGGTGTGTTGGTCCTGCTGGTGTACCTTGTGTGGTGCTTGGTGTGTTGGTCCTGCTGGTGTACCTTGTGTGGTGCTTGGTGTGTTGGTCCTGCTGGTGTACCTTGTGTGGTGCTTGGTGTGTTGGTCCGGCCGGTGTACCTTGTGTGGTGCTTGGTGTGTTGGTCCGGCTGGTGTACCTTGTGTGGTGCTTGGTGTGTTGGTCCGGCCGGTGTACCTTGTGTGGTGCTTGGTGTGTTGGTCCTGCTGGTGTACCTTGTGTGGTGCTTGGTGTGTTGGTCCTGCTGGTGTACCTTGTGTGGAGCTTGGTGTGTTGGTCCAAAGTGCTCACCTGCGTAATGCTTGGGCAAGAGTTGTTTGTGTGTGCCCGTGACACGAGTTTTGTTTATACTTGTGACATGTTTGTTTCTGCCTTTGACGGGTGCTAGTTTATAGACAACCTCTAACTTGTTAATTTATGTGTCATGTTTGTTTATAGGCTACCATTGATACGGTAACTGTGACACATGTTTGTTGCTTGTTTTATTGATTTCATTGTCTTTTCCTCCCCTTACAAATGGCTTGTTTACCCATACCACGTGTCAGTGTCCGTTCACGTGTCATCTTCCTTGACGGGAACTACCCGCCTCCCCCATACGTCTACATTTATAGTAGTTGTTAACTTTCTAAACAGCATCTTTTGTGAATTGTCATTCAGTGTTATTTTATCCAGCTGTATAATGTACTCTGGGTTGGTTCTCTTTAGTAAATATTGGTGTGTACTAGGGAGAGGTAAGTTGAACTTGACCCAGTCATAAGGTGCCTCGTCACCAGTGTTGCTCATTCATCAGTGAGTTGGGAGCTTCATATGTTCCCAGCCACTCACGAGACTGTTGCCATGACGCTACGTTTTGGCCAATTGCCAAGTCATCAAGACCAGCTGCAGCAGCCCCGTCCCTTCTTCTCCCACGAGAGTATAGTTGTAACAAGAGTAACGTGCTGTGTCTAATATTGCTTTTGGCGGAGTTCAGTTTGAATCAATCATATGGTGATAGCTGTGTGCACTTTGGTGGGAGGGAAATGACCTCAAGGAGGGTGGTTTACCTGTGACGTCAAAGGTCGCTTCGTCTCCTGTGCGTGACAAGTCGTGATTCATCTTTTATTTTTTTATGCTTGCACTGACATAATAGTAAGTTGAGCTGTGTTCCTTGTTTCTCCGCCTGTATCACGAGACAGCATTGTTTGATTGTCGCGTCATCACAAGAGCGTGAAGAAGTGATCGAGTGGCTCTGTTCCCTCTTGGGTGCTCCACAACCTTGACTCTTGCATTAATCACTTTCCGGTCTTTGTTTTTGTCAGACCTTCCTGGTGTCATCTAACACCTAAACAAAATTATGATTTGCAGTGTGTGATACTTGTACCTGTCTTCCCCTGCGTGGTTGTCTTACTGCTTCTTGGGTGCCTGCTGGCAGCGTCCTGTCTCCCTATGTAAGACGCCAAGCGAAGAGGTTTCTAGCGTCGAGCATTATCGCATAAAAATGAAATTTAAATTTTGCCCCGAGGGGCGAGTTTATTGGGCAGCGCCACTCATCCTGTGAGTGGACATACCGCCATAGCAGCATGTACAACACTCCCCAATAGGAAGAAAACCCGCTGGGTTGTTCATCCTGTCATTTGTACCCAGACACAGCTGGGACTTGCTTAACTGTCTCAAGTGAACAGCTCCTCAAACAAGAAGATTAACATCTGTCAACCATTAAAATCTTACGTTATCCTGCTGGTGCAAAATGGGGGAATCTGGTGGTGGTTGGGAAGGGGAATTTTCTCGTCTGTAGGGTGATAAAAGCCAACAGCTGTTAGAATAGCTAGTTTTTATTTTTAGTTTCAATGCTGAGAGGGATTTTCTAAAACTGTAAGGTCGTGTCAGAAGCTTGGAGCGCTGAAGGGGACATTCTTTGTACAAATCTTGGCATGGAATTATTGGTCACGGCGCGAGTTATTGTGGGAGGCCTTAAGCGCATGTTTGGCTCACATTACGGCAACAGCTATCATGGGGAAGAGTGCCATAGGCTGTGCAAGTATCGGTACCCATATAGGCTGGGTCATGTCTTGGCAAACGATAATGACTGCTAAAGCTATTGAATTTATGTAACAATGTAATGATCAATACTGGACTTTCACATATATAATTATGCAAAATAGCACTCGTGTATAGTTAATGATGCTTCCCCATCTCGCGCCTGTTATTCCATACCTGGGTGTTGGCGGGTATCTCGTAAAGCCTGGAATGTGGGGTCCAATGGTACCTTCCAACCTCTAAGTCTGGTAGATCGGGTTTGCATATTTTTTGGTGATTCCTGAAATGATAAAAAAAATCCGCTAGTTCCAGCGTCCAGGGACTATAATTCGATCCCATTGTATGGCTCCAGTATTTTCTAGTTACATTACGTTCTTGTGATATCATTGATTTCAAGGCGACAAAGAGATCCTGGAAAATATATATTGTTAAGTATTGTTAAGGGTGGCCTTACATGCAGGAATGTCCTCGAGTGTAACAAAAACAGGCTTAAGTTTCCCGTTTTGATTTTTCGTATTTCGATGAAGCTGTAATTCCTTTCTTTATGCGCGCGTGTGTGTGTGTGTGTGTGTGTGTGTGTGTGTGTTGTCAAGTTGGATTGGGTAGGTTCTGTGACTGTTATACAGTGTTTGGGTTGGGGGTTTTCGCTGAGCGTGGGTACTAGAGGCCTTTTGTTGTTGTGAGGCTTGGCAGTGGCTCAGTTAATCTGTTTGTGGTAGCATTGTGTTGTGTTGCAGGTTGTGGTGTTGGAATGTTGAATATGCTTTCATGTTGCTAGCGTTTGTTTCCGTTTATGAAATAGGCTTATGTTGCCACTATTTTCTTCCCATTTAAGATATTGACATCTTGTTTTGAGTCCACCTGTTACTCTGATATAAAATTAGGCATCTCTCAGAATGTTGTGTTGGTGAATGGTATAGTACATTGCGAATTTACGACACGGTAAGCTACCTAGCAGCCTTGGTATAACTTTATAATTTGTTGGCCTCATTGTCCAGCACGTGCATCACGTTAGGCACGTGCTGGACGTGCACGTGCCCCAACGCCTAATGTGATACAAGAGAATTCAAATGTTAGGCTATATTTTTTTGGTCTTGCGTGGCACTAGCTTCAAGCAGGCTCACATCAAAATTTGATAACTATTCCTCATAATGTATTGTGTTTACATTATATATCGGGTCGCCTACCGAGCATCGGTGCAACTTTCATATTGTATTTTTGGATCATAGTTTCTATGTTTACCGGAGACGGAGCATAAGAGCCATGTTTTCAGTGTGCGGGTATGGGGGGGGGGCACTAACTAAGCACATGTTGAATGTATATATGTATAGATGTCACAAACCGTAAATTAAATGTCATGTTGACACGACGTGTTTGGGGAATTGGGTACACCAACCCAGGTGCTTAGTGTCAAGGTAAGCATCCCGAGGCTGGTAACGCCTAGTGGGCCCTAATTGGTACACCGGAGGTGTAGCCGGCTGCAGATGATGCATCGTTTAGCATAACAATTATCAGCTGAGAGACTGTGTGACGGCCCGAAACGAGTTATGTTGGCTATTCTAGTGCTTCTGCTCCGATGTAAGTCATAAGTTATAGCTGTTCCTAGCTTTATACTTGGTTTCGACGGTCATGGCCAATAGGGCGCGTTTTTCCGCATAACATTGCTAGGTTAGTTTACCTGTAATAGTGTTTTGGACCATTCCTGATGTGAACTAAGATGAATGACGCGCTTAGTGTTCGTTTAGTGTGTATGTAACAGCCTAATATCACACATTTCTGATGCATTTTCGGATCAGAGCAGCGCAAGAGAAGCAAATTATTTATGTTCGGCTTTTAAGATGTAAGCTGCGGTTTTACTGACTCATTGCGGGATTAACTGACGCTAAACTTGTGTTATATGATGACGTTTATAGCAAACATATGATAATGGAGGAGCACATGCAAGCAACTATGGATGTGCTCTGTGCTGCTGCTGCTGCAGCTTACGAACGTGCTCATAAATGGAAGAGAGAAGGAGAGAGAAACATTTTCGGAGAACGAATAAAAAATTATTCCTAGCTTAGGTTAGAGGGTAATTAAAGCGGGCGATGAGGAAGGCAGGTGGGGTAAGAATGATGGGGAGGAGATGGTACATAAAGGAGACAGATGTCTGGTGTCATTAATGAAGTCACGCCAGAACACAGAGTGTTCACTCTTAAAGGAAACACTGGTCAGAGGTGACAGGTCTCCTCCTGAGCGTTGCGAGGTACAATAATGATGACTACACATTTTCCCCCTCCCTCCTGCCATGTCTGCGGCCTCAACCTTCATACCTGGAGCGTGTCTCCAGCTTCATGTGCTTTATATCTTCCTTCCTCAGCTGGGTATAAAACGCCCACATCATATCAACCAGATTGTTGCTTCTGGCGTCCTTCCCGCACTTTCTTGCTTTACTGTAAAATTGTTTTCCCTCCCTTCTTCATGTAAACCTGGGCGTATGTTGTCAAACTTGTCTTTTATGCAGACTTACTGACTTGTTGATAACCTTCCCTGCACTGGTGCGAGATGGTCGACATGCCTCCCTCTTAACGCCAGAGTGTCTTGAAGTCTTACTTATAGTAAAAATGTTGACCAGCGCACATACAGTGACGTAATGGACAATTGGAAAGTAGAATTTGGTACTATTAACTTTGGACAAACCGGAAAAGGTTTTGTATTCATCATTTGTAATTATGCTGCTAATAAAACCTATCCTAACCATCCTAGGCCTAATATACGCGATCTGAGGCCTAATATAATACATATAATTATATATATTTTTTTTTAGATATATACAAGAGTTGTTACATTCTTCTACAGCCACTAGTACGCGTAGCGTTTCGGGCAGGTCCCTGGAATACGATCCCCGCCGCGAAGAATCGTTTTTACAACCAAGTACACATTTTACTGTTGAGTTAAACAGAGGCTACAGTTAAGGATTTGCGCCCAGTATATCCTCCCCGGACAGGATACGAACCCATGACAAATACTAATATATATGCTATAATAGGGCTAGGAATATTTACTTTTGATTTTTAGGTATATTTTTCTGGATTCTATAAAGCGATGGTCCACAATTACCATATAAACAGGCGGATGGATTGACGTATTTGTCTGGCAGTCATTCCTCTCCCAAACTGACCAAGGTATGGAACTACAAGTTTGTGTGGAAGAAACATGTGTAACAGGTTATGGAGTAATTTTAAAATCTGTGTGAAAGGAATAGTGTAAAAAGAATGTGGATAATATTTGTAATAGGAAATGTATATGTTTTTCTCTCAGAATGTTTGGTAATATGTTTATTGCTTGTAATGTTTGTCTATGTATGTATTAACACGTTTTGAACGGGGTGAGAATAGCTTGAACTACCTCATCCCTTTGTGTGTATTTTACCTCAATAAACTTCTTTCAATTCAATTTCAATTTCAATATTTGTAATAGTTTGTGAAGGGAATACTAGTATCTGGCCGTGAAGGGAGTCATTTGTAATATGACTCGAATGTAAAAAGTTTTAATAAGAAGAATTAAGAAGTCGCAAAATACTCGATAACATTTATGGGTACCTACCTTGCGGTTATCTTGTGTTGATTCCCGGGGGTCAAGGTCCCTCGGCCCGGTCTCTGACCAGGCCTAATGGTTGATGGTCTGATCAACCAGGCTGTTGGACGCGGCTGCTTGCAGCCTGACGTGTGAATCACAATCTGGTTGATCAGGTACTTCTTGGAGGTGTTTATCAAGTTCTCTCTTGAACACTGTGAGGGATCAGCCAGTTATGCCTTTTATGTGTAGTGAAAGCATGTTGAACAGTCTCGGGCCTCTGATGTTAATAGAGTTCTCTCTCAGAGTACCAATTGCATCTCTGCTTTTCAACGGGGGTATTCTGCACATCCTGCCATGCCTCCTGGTCTCATGTGATGTTATTTCTGTGTGCAGGTTTGGGACCAGCCCCTCTACTATTTTCCACGTGTAAATTATTATGTATCTCTCCCGCAAGCGCTCAATAGAATATACATTTAGACATTTTAGCCCAGTAATTTAGATGGTTCATTGGGTGGATCTCTGTATGCTCTCCAGGTCAGCAATTTCTCCAGCTTTGAAAGGACCTATTATTGTGCAACAGTATTCCACTCTAGAGAGCACTATCGTCTTGAAATTGTTTCAAGTAGGAAATAATTTGTTTTTATATTGTGAAAATCTTGTAAAAATTACAAGATTTTGCGATGGTGAGATCATTATCTATATTTCAAGCTTGACGCACAAATGACGCTCATGCAGCCCCTAGCATGCTGAAGTGATTTGATGAAATATCTGCCCAAAATTGTCAACGAGAGCTGTCGGGCATTGGGTTAAGGATCAGACGACTTCCAATACTTTTGTATAGTCAGTGTGGCCGAGTAGTAACAGTACTGGACACCTCAAAGGGCATTGAGGCCCTGGCTGACCGGGTTCGAATCCTTCAGGGGTCAAGACTTTTCTGATGCATGTTGGTTTGGGGACCTCACTATTGGGGACCCCTCACTGACCCCGCCCCCCCCCCATCTGTTCCCTCTAATCTCTTCCCATTTTCTCCTTTCTCCCCCCCCCCCTCTCCCTATCCTCCCCCCTCTGCCTTCCAACTTCGAACAGACAGACATTACCATTTATATGTATAGAAAGGGGGTCTTTTTCCCCTTCCTCCAGTTTTCCCCCTCTTCCCTTTCTTCCAGATAATTTATTATTAAGAAGCACTGAAACAGATATATGTGTGTCTCAGAAAATATATGATCGCAGAAATATCGGGGAATCTCTCCATGTGTTTCACACCTGAGTCCACGAAAATCGCACGGGGGTGTTTATAAATTCTAATATGTCTTAACGCTTATTCCTTAAAAGTCTGCTCTCAACCAGTCAGTGTCTGCCCCGTACCCCCGTACAATGTGTTCCGGTTGATGAGCCCATCAACCAGGAGGTCAGGCCGCGAGGACCTTGACCCCCCGGAACCAACGCAAGTTAACCGCAAGGTAAGGAACCCTAGACCAACCCTCCTGCATATTTGGGTGAGGCTAGCCCGAAGTGTCTTGCCTCCAACTTTGGACAATCTCTTATAATATAGCTATATGTGAGGAAGAATGAAGCATAACCAGAGGTGGTGAGGTAAAGATACGGGGTAAGTTGGTGGTAGAGCTGGGAAGAAAAGAACTCAGCCTCGTGTAGAGACGAGGTGATGGCAAACTGGTCGTTATTTATTCTGGTGGTGGTCAGCGGCGTTCCCAGTCCTCCCTCCCTACCTCCATCCCTACCTCTCCTCCCACCCATCCACCCACACACACACACACACACACACACACACACACACACACACACACACACACACACACACACACACACCTACACACACACACACACACACACACACACACACACACACACACACACACACACACACACACACACACACACACACACACACACAGATTAATTACCGCATTCCTGCTGGGGATAGTTGTAATGGTTGGTGGTGCTCTCCTTCCCGGAATGTTCTCACCATTGTGGAGGACATCAGCGTCTCTTCTCCCCTCCCCTCTCCCTTGGTTTCCTCGCGGCCTCCTGCTGGGAGTCACTTTTCAGGTGTGATAAGCTGTAAGGTTAAACATGTTCCATTTGTAAACACCGATTAATTATCGCTGGTATAAAACTGTGGTCTTTTCCGTTTCTCATATTTTGTTTTCTCGTTCTAGGGATTTTTTTATGGTCTACCTTACCTTGAACCTTAAAGTTACCTTGAAGTAAAGTTTCCGGGGCTTAGCGTCCCCGCGGCACGGTCGTCGACCAGGATTTTTACACGTAGGATTTTTTTTAAGTAACCCATCAACCTATTAAGATGTCCACAAATATTGTTTTAGGTACTTTGTACAAAAGCTGATCTTTCAAAATAAAAGTACACAGTTGTACTTAGGTAGCCTACTGACCAATGATGTAAGAACCTTCAAATAACCCTGGACTGAACTGTGTCTCTCAAACTTCAGTCAATTAGACGTCTGATCCTATTGTATTCTGTCGGTATATCTATCAAATATCTATTATAATAGATATATCTTTTTGAAGCTATATATTTATTGTATGGAATCTGTCTCTTCCAATTATTTTTAGTGCATTTAATTTTTCACCACTGATGCTGAAACAAATCTCTCTCTCTCTAGGCCTAATGTCTGACTCATTTGGGTATTTAGTTTCCAGGTATCCTCTTGTTCCTGTGCCATCCATTCCAAATAATGTCAATGTCTAACTTGTCAATTTCGATGAGAATTTTATGTGCTGTAGTCACGACACCCAAACACTCTTGTCTTTCAATAACGCGACGTTTAATTCCTTGAGTCATTCATGTGTGTGTGTGTGTGTGTGTGTGTGTGTGTGTGTGTGTGTGTGTGTGTACATTCAGCAAGGACGGCGACAAACGTGGTTGGGTCAGAGCAGCCAAGAGATTCCGGTGGGTCAGACCAATCAGGGCCAGCCAAGGGATAGGTGCCATTGAGTCACACCAGTCAGTATGGAACGCAGTCAAGTGTGCCAGTAATTCAGACTAGTCAATAGGGAACGCACCAATTCGGATAAATCGTCTGGTCTATTATTGAACTTGTGACCAACCGGGCTGTTGTTTCCGGCCGAACTCACGCTTATCCAGCCTTGTCAAGGGCGATCCGGATATTTTCTTTAGACATGTGTCTAGTTCTTTCTTGAATTCTCTACCACTTCAAGATTAATGGACTCTGATAATTATTACCAAGCTAACTTTATAGTGAGCGCTGTGTATAATTAAATAACAGTAAAATAATCATGATAATTGTGATAATTAGGTTATTGTAGCGAACGCTGCGGAGAAAAACAAAGAGATTTTATAATGGGACATGAACCCGGATTCCCAAGGTACGGTTGTTTCTGAAAATCTCAATTTCTCTCTCTTTCTCTCTCTCTCTCTCTCTCTCTCTCTCTCTCTCTCTCTCTCTCTCTCTCTCTCTCTCTCTCTCTCTCTCTCTCTCTCTCTCTCTCTCTCTCTCTCTCTTTGCTTTTGCTTTTGCTTTTGCTTCTTGCTGTTCATTGGCACCTACTTGCTGGTGTGTGTTTTAAATTAAATTTTGCCCCGAGGGGCGAGTTTATTGGGCAGCGCCACTCATCTGGTGAGTGGACACACCGCCATAGCAGCATATAAAACACCCCGCAATAGGAAGAAACCCCGTTGGGTTGTTCATCCTATCACTTGTACCCAGACACAGCTGGGACTTGCTTAACTGTCTCAAGTGAACAGCTCAAACAAGAAGATTAACATCTATCAACCCTTAAAAGCTGGTGTGTGTTTGTGTCGGGATGCGCGGGTATTAGGTTTTAATTGTGACCAAAGCGCGCGGTTCACAATATTGGCCAGATGTGGTATTACGATGTTTAAACTAGAGAGAGACAGAGAAGGAGAGATATGGGTTCGAACTCTGGCCAGGGTGAGGTTATTGGGTACTCTTTCGTTTCCAGTTTGCAATTGTGTACTCGGCACTAATTGGAGACATGGATGTAAAACGATTAGCGCACCATGTGCTAGGCAAAACACGGTGCTTAATAACCTAACAGCTTTGAATGCAGGCCCTACGGCTTATATCCTAACATAGAATATATCTAAATATATACTGTATCGCAATCAAATCACAATGGCGTGATATAAGGCATATATATTAATTATATATGCGGATACAAATCAGATGAAAAGAGTAAGAACTCGGGACGATTGCCTGGGGGAATCTAAACCAACTGTTGGTTTGAGCAAGCAAGTTATTTTTTAGTTTAATTCCAGTGTTAATTTAGTTTAATTGAAGTGATGATGGAGGACGGGGAGCGAGTAGCCCTGAAGGGCATTACAACCCAAGATCCAGTTGCAGGAATAAGAACAAGAAACATAACTTAATGTTACAGTGAGGTGGTTCCGAGAATCAATATCATCACGGCCCGGTCTTTAATCAGTCCTCCTGGTTGGTGGTCTGATTAACTAGACTTTTTAACGCGGCGACTTGTAGTCCGATTAGAGCGAGGTTGATCACACCATTCCCGACGCTGAAAGTGCACGTGAACAGAATAAAATTGGCAGCTTACACAAACCTGGCAAACATACCGAGGGCGCTAAAATTCGTCAACGAGGAGTCGTATAGCATTGTATACAGACCGTGACGGACCAGTCCTAAACTTTGCTGTACCTGTATGGAATACCTGCCTTGTAAAACACGAAATGAATGACAAGTCTTGAGATTTGCTTCACAATGTAAATAACGAAACGCAGCTATGAAGATAGGGTGCGGAGGCTATAAACTAATAACTCAAAGATACCAGAGGAGATATGTTCTTAACCTACAAGATACTGAGGGATATAGATAAGGTAACCAGGAAAAGTATTTCATATGACAAGAAATAAAACGAAAGGAGAACATGTGAAAGTTAAACAAAATGAGGGATGTAAGGAAGTACTCATATGCAATGAAGATGATAACCGGGTTAAAAAGAACTGATCGTCTCGAGAACAGTGAACAAAGCTAAGAGACTGGGTCCCCAGAGCTACATCTCGTCGCCCTCACCATCCCTAGCCGGTCTAGGAACCACAACTGTCTCCCCTCACCAGTCTGAGAAACAACACATAATAGCGGCCATTATCCAGTCTAACTACTTCTATTAAATACATGCAAACGCAGATGGAGAAGAAAATGTATAAATATTTCGTCATTAAATTATTAGGGCTGAACACGCTCCGCCACCAGCTTGAACAAAGGCCGCGGCGCTGGGATCTACAGGCAGTTTACGCTTTGATTATTCTCACTGCGTTACAATCGCCGCCAGTTTATGCCTCATTTGCCTAGATTAATGACTCATTTATACTGGTTTATTTCATATATGCTGGGTGTTGGGGTTTTATGTATATATAATATAACGTGTGTGTATGTGTATATATATATATATTATATATATATATATATATATATATATATATATGTCGTACCTAGTAGCCAGAACTCACTTCTCAGCCTACTATTCAAGGCCCGATTTGCCTAATAAGCCAAGTTTTCCTGAATTAATTTATTTACTATAATTTTTTTCTTATGAAATGATAAAGCTACCCTTTTCACTATGTATGAGGTCAATTTTTTTTTATTGGAGTTAAAATTAACGTAGATATATGACCTAACCTAACCAACCCTACCTAACCTAACCTAACCTATATATATAGGTAAGGTTAGGTTAGGTAGCCAAAAAAAGCTAGGTTAGGTTAGGTTAGGTAGACGAAAAAACATTAATTCATGAAAACTTGGCTTAGTAGGCAAATCGGGCCTTGCATAGTAGGCTGAGAAGTGAGTTCTGGCTACTAGGTACGACATATATATATATATATATATATATATATATATATATATATATATATATATATATATGGAATAAAGGAAGGAATAAAGGCACATATATGAAGATTAACTTTTGCGTTTAGAAACACCATACGTGTTAGTACATCAGCTGTTTAGTGGGCTAACTGGGATTAATTTCCCTCTGAACACACAGTTCCTGTAACTGGGATTCCGACTTCGACAGGATTTTTGACACCTTTGTCATTTTGTGCACTAAACAACTCTGGAGTGACAGAACCCTTGGTAGGTGCGCTATAAACCTAATGAATAATTGGGTTTAATTACAGTTTCAATATCAATGGTTCGAGTATTTTCTACTAGACGGGCTCACCATAGGCCCGTGCTGCTTGGAACTTTTTGTTCCGAGTAGCTGAATCTAAAACAACAACTTTCCGCTAGGAAATAAAAAATATGTATTTGAAGAGAAAACTTAGATACGGTCCTGCAAGTATTTTTACATCAACAAAAGTTGTTTGAGGGGCTTGTATGCAGCTAATAAAAATGTCAGCACTGTGGAGAAATGCCCGACAGACCACTGGAACATTATCTAACACAGTGCACCGTTACAAACCCATTAAGATTTCAACTTAGATTCAACAGACCAGAAGTTGTTAAACACATGGCAAAATCTTACTGAAGCGACCATACGAGTCATAAATACTCATACTCCGCCCCAGTAAAACAGAAACAAGCAACACTTAGTGGGCCAGCCAGAGGCTTAGGGCCCGCGCAGGAATATCCCTGCAAAAAAAGCTAATAAAAATACCCCAATGCTAGAGTAGCCTATTCAAACTAGCCCAAATTAAAATTAAGAGTACAATAAATACATTAAGAAATGATTGTAAACACAAGCAACGGCATTTCAGTATTGTTAAGGGGGGATAACTTATTTTTTGAATTACTAGAATTTATAATGGGAATCGCGTGTAAAATAATAATTTCACTTTTTCAAATGCAAGAGGATATTCATGGAATTACACACAACTATTTTGAAGGATTCGAACAAATCATTTAGGTTCAAGCATTAACATGTATTTTTTTTAATCACAGGAAATACAAAGAACATATACTTCTATCACTCGCTGGTTAACGTACTGTTCTTAATGAGAACTGAGAAGAAAGCTGAGGTAACACCTCACTAGGGAGGTGGTCTCACAGAGCAGCCTCACAGAGCAGCCTCACACCCCTCCTGTGACTTGAGAATAGTCCAGGACGGACCGAAACGTCGTCGTCCCTTCACCTTCTAGTGTGTGGTCTGGTCAACTCCTCCTTCGACAAGATACAGCTCTCTTCAGAGTCGGAGGATTGAGAGAGGCTACACAAAAACCTGGGAAAGGTACTTAACAAATATTCTCCCATTCGCAATAGATATACTAGCAAATTATTGCATTGCAAATTAACTTTCAAATACATAAAACTAAAACTAACTGACGTTTAGTACAAAAAAGTCAGTCATTACAATATCCTCTCTGGGAATACACGGGAAATGATCAATATTATCTCCCTCAATTGTCTTGAGGGAGAGAGACCTGGGAGCCAGATTCACGAAGCAGTTACGCAAGTACTTACGAACCTGTCCATCTTTTCTCAATCTTTGGCGGCTTTGTTTACATTTAGTAAACAGTTAATGAGCTCCGAAGCACCAGGAGGCTGTTTATAACAATAACAACAGTTGATTGGGAAATTTTCAGGCTAGTAAACTGTTAATAAATGTAACCAAAGCCGTTAAAGATTGAGGAAAGATGTACACGTTCGTAAGTACTTGTGTAACTGCTTCGTGAATCCGGGTCCTGGACATTTTTCTACAAGCCATCCCTGATCATCCGGGAGTTTGTGGAGGCGTCGGACAAAGAGACTCAAGCACAAGCAGCCTTGTTGATAAGGTCAGTCAGTAGTCAGTGACTAGATGGCGTGCAATGTGATCAGAAGTATCAGAAGCTAACTTGCATCTGATTTCCATGATAAAGCCGTTCACGAAATATATAATGATGTGCATAGATAAGTTTTGTCACTGACAAATATTTTATATTTTTGTTTCACTTGACAAAAACTGAAAGTGCTGTACTGTATGTTCTGCCGATGACCTTAAGGAGGTAAACAGGGAGAAAGGTATTTTATTTTGCTTACAGTGTTGCTTGATCGAAAAAACAAGGTGTAATGCCTTGTTGTAGAGAATAACTGAAACCCAGACATTCTGGATACCGACGGCTTTGACGTGTAGCTTGAATATCTCCTGCTCAAGCAAGGACTGCCAGAATACTGCCTGCTCAAGCAAGCACTGTCAGAATACTGTCTGCTCAAACAAGCGCTGTCTGAATACTGCCTGTTCAAGCAAGCACTGTCTGAATACTGTCTGCTCAAGCAAGCACTGTCTGAATACTGTCTGCTCAAGCAAGTACTGTCAGAATACTGCCTGCTCAAGCAAGCACTGTCTGAATACTGCCTGTTCAAGCAAGCACTGTCTGAATACTGTCTGCTCAAGCAAGCACTGTCTGAATACTGCCTGCTCAAGCAAGCACTGTCAGAATACTGCCTGCTCAAGCAAGCACTGTGAATACTGCCTGCTCAAGCAAGCACTGTCCGAATACTGCCTGCTCAAGCAAGCACTGTCCGAATACTGCCTGCTCAAGCAAGCACTGTCCGAATACTGCCTGCTCAAGCAAGCACTGTCCGAATACTGCCTGCTCAAGCAAGCACTGTCAGAATACTGCCTGCTTAAGAAGGCACTCAGAATACTGCCTGCTCACGCAAGCACTGTCAGAATACTACCTGTTCAAGCAAGCACTGTCCGAATACCGCCTGCTCGGGCAAGCAGTGTTAGAATACTGTCTGCTCAAGCATGCAATCAGATATCCGTTGGGGCAGCAGTAAGAGGGGAAAAGAGCTTCAGTTCTCACGCCAAGACAAAGGTCAGCTGGGCTACGAGTAAAAATAGCGAGACAAGGTGGAAGGGAGGAGCTTAGTCAATGCGCAGCAGGAGGAGGAAAACACAAGCGAAAATTGAAATTATTAGTGTAGCCTAAACCTACAGGAACGTTGGAGCGATAGACGGTGTCCAGGGGCCAGATTCACGAAGGCACTTTAAGAACGTGTACATCTTTCCTCAATCTTTGGCGGCTTTGGTTACATTTATTATACAGTTTACAAGCATGAAAATTTCCAAATCAACTGTTGTTATTGTTATAAACAGTCTCCTGGTGCTTCGGAGCTCATTAACTGTTTAATAATTGTAAACAAAGCCGCCAAAGATTGAGAAAAGATGTACAGGTTCGTAAGTGCTTCCGTAACTGTTTTCGTGAATCTGGCCCCAGAGGCCGCCGGGAGAAGCAGGCGGCGATGAGTACAACCTGTCCTCTCAAGTGATTGAGGATTTCCGTTAAAAATGCAATGTATTACCATTAATTATAGCACCAGTATTGATGTTTTGTGAACACCGTCCTCGATAGATTAAATGGGGGCTGTTGGGGTTGGTACGTTTCTGGTTAGGCGAAAGAGTTACATTTTTTACGGAGTGGCAATTCTAAGAGAACGGGCTGGGCATTGTATAGAATTCACTTTTTGATGAGTAAAGTAGTCCCTTCAAACAGCGATGAATAAGTTAGGCTGGCTTTAGATATAGAGCATTACAAATTGATAAATAAAAAATATATTTTCCAATAGGGCAGGTAAAGATATGTCGACATACGTGAACACACTTATATGTATGTGTATATAGTTCACTAATATCAAAAGTATATGTATAGTGTATATAGCAGGAAGTAGGACATGTATATCATTATGGTTAAACACGTTTTAGAAGGGTATAGGCTACATATGCTTGGGAGGTGAAGAAGTGTAATAGTGAAGATAATGGGTGATGTCTTGGGAGATGATGTGAGGAGGCAGGTAACAAGGGGCAGGTTCCCCCCCCCCCCAAGTGGTATATAATGCTGTAAAGCGGCCCGGGTAACAATCTCCCAAGACCCGTCTTCACAACCCAACCACCTCTGCTGGCTCTGGTTACCTTATCCTCCTACACTTACTATCTCTCTCTCTCTCTCTTTCTCTCTCTCTCTCTCTCTCTCTCTCTCTCTCTCTCTCTCTCTCTCTCTCTCTCTCTCTCTCTCTCTCTCTCTCTCTCTCTCTCTCTCTCTCTCTCTCTTTCTCTCTCTCTCTCTCTCTCTCTCTCTCTCCCTCTCCTTCCATTCCTCTTCCTTGTTTCATTTCCTTCGTTTTCCTTCTTTTGCTCTTCCTTCCTTCCTCCTTTCCTTTCCTCCTTCCCTTTTCTTTCCTTCCTCCCTCCCTCCCTCCCTCCCTATTTCTTCCTCCCTCCCTCCCTCCCTATTTCTTCCTCCCTCCCTCCCTATTTCTTCCTGCTGCCATCCTGGTACCCATCACCCTTGTATCCTGCATCACCCTAGTATCCCCCGCCACCCTGGTACCCTACATCACCATTGTGCCTCCCTCGCACCCCACCCCCACCCTGGTAGGCCACCCTACCTCTCTTTCCCATTGTGTCAAGAGCGTATACAATTTTAAAAATGTCTTTGTTTCGGTTTGTTAATGTCCCTGTACACTTCTCACCCAGACCCCCCCCCCCTCGTTGAGGAGGCGCTGAGGCGCTGGGCCGGATTTAATTCAACTCCTACGACTGTAATCCTCGTTGTTGCCAGAAATGTAAACGGGAATTGTTTACACTAACGAAAGTTTAAACTTAATTTAAGCTTGAATGTGTCGAAATGGATAACTCCAGGGGGAGTGAGTTCTACTATAGTGTGTATTCACCTAGTAGTGCTTGCGGGGGTTCAGCTTTGCTCTTTCGGCCCGCCTCTCAGCTGTCAATCAACTGTTACTAATTACTAACTAATTTCCCCCCCCCCACACACACATGAATCAGCTCCGTAACAGCTGTCTAACTCCCAGGTACCTATTTACTGCTAGGTAACAGGGGCATTCAGGGTGAAAGAAACTATGCCCATTGTTTCTGCCTGGTCCTGGAATCGAACTCGGGCCACAGAATTACAAGTCCTGCGCACTGTCCACTTAGCTACCAGACCTGCTGTGTGTGTGCGTGTACTCGCCTAGTTGTGCTTGAGGAGGTTGAGCTTTGGCTCTTTGATCCCGCCTCTCAACCGTCAATCAACTTGTGTACAGGTTCCTGAGCCTACTGGGCTCTTATCATATCTACATTTCAAACTGTGTATGGAGTCAGCCTCCACCACATCACTTCCTAGTGCATTCCATTATGTGTGTGTGTGTGTGTGTGACTTCAGACAAAATTAAACAAGTGGTAGATTGGTTTTCAGTCTTCATGGTTTTCCTGGAGTTGTGTTGATGACGCTTGCACCCGTCTTAACCCTGCCAATAGCTCTCGTGGACCGTCTTAATGGTGGACTTGCAATGTTCTTGTTGAGAGAGATAATGCGTACTTTGCTTCAACGACGACTAGCAGCACCCTTCAAGGTTATGTGACGTCATTTTCTCTAATGTTGCAAGGTTGTGTGTCAAGCCTCATGGTTCCTGCATTGATGATACATGTTAGTAGTTAATTGTTGTAATTATTGAATATGTGGAGATGAAAATTTATTTGTTAATTGAGGTGGTGTGATACTAGCCTACGGTGGGTGTTGAAATTATTTACTTGTGAAATTCAAATATGACATTATAAGAATTAAATTGTTAATATTTGTTCTTGTGCTAAAAATGTGTACATTTAAAATTTTTGATAAATAATACGGAAATGGGATTTACAAATAGCTTCTTCTTTTTTTACGGAAATTATGCTTGTGAACACATATACACAAAGTTATGCAGACGTGCATACTGACAATGCACGAACACACACACACACACACACACACACACACACACACACACACACACACACACACACACACACACACACACACACACACACACACACGAGTTAAATGTTCTGTCTTTTAATAGAAAGACTATGTTTCAAATGTAGATATGATAGAGCCCAATAGGCTCGGTAATCTGTACATCAGTTGATTAACAGTTGAGAGGCGGGACCAAAGAGCCAGAGCTCAACCCCCGCAAGCACAACTAGGTGAGTACACGACAAAACTGAGAGGGAGGAATTTTTTAATCCTACAACTTCAAGAACAAGAGATTATAGATTTTTATAGATTCACGCTAAGGAAACAAAGGTGCCAATTTTTTTTCATAGAAAGTTTTCATTTGCAATAGTAATGAGAGTCGTTGACGGTTGGAACAAGTTGAGAAGGCAGTGGAGGCCAAAAAGTAATTTTAAAGCATCACATGACAAATATTATTTGGAAGACGGGACTTCATAAGTGTTGCTCACATTCTGTAACTACACTTAGGTAATTTATATGCAAGAAAGTATTCATATAAAATATAGGTGGTAAACAGGTGAAATGAACTCGAAGCGAATGTAGTGAAGCCTCAAATATGCATCATAGTATATGCGAACAAGCTTGAATGGTCCCCAAGCATACATGCAACTGATATATACTATATATCATAGTATATACATAATGAGCCACCTCCATTTACAGCTTCGTGATTAGGTCCAATTAAGCACTAGAAAGTTTGATGGAAAAACAGCAACAGGTACCTTGTAACTGAAGTACTGCGACATAAGAAGTTGATGTGGCTCCCATAGACACGAGTAAGCACACGCACCAAACATCTTTTTCTGGTGGTGGCGAGGATAGCGTGCTGCAGCGACCCAGATGGTATGTGAGCGTGGCATGGCAGGCTCAGCTTCCTCCTACAACGTCCTGATTTTTAGGATGGTCGGAAATTTTGCTTTTCCATTGAGTCACGTGTCCCTCCATAAATCTGATGACTTTAACATCACTGTTAAGTGTCTTTTTGCTCTCCTGTTAGCATCATGAATGTTATGTAGGAATTTTTAAATGTTTTGTATCTCAGACGATGCTAAACATATTCCAGGCTAGGAATAATTAATTTTTGTAATTATTTACTTGAGAAGCCGTCAAAGTATATACACAATAGAAATATAGAAAGACTATCTTTAATATACATAAAACACGTATAATATTCAAATGGTATCTTTTGCAATGTGGTGAAAGTGAAGGCATGGAACACCGCCACAACTCCAAGTCCATCTTGCGCAAAACAAAATGAGTTTGCTAGAAAACAAAACTTCGTCCTATTTTCGTAGCCTGAGTGAATAATTTGGAAATATGTCAGGTGCGTGTCTATAAGCGTGTAACGATGGTCACGTGATGGTCTGCATTCCTGGCCGTCTAGTCTGATAGTCTCTGGGAGTGTTTCGTGTTGCTGGTCATGGGTTTGTCTTAGTTTATGTGCAGGTTTTAGTGAGTGTGTGTTTTCACCTAGGCTAGTTATACTTGCGGCGGATGAGCTATGGCTCTTAAATCTCGCTTCTCGTTTTTATAGCTGAGCTGTCTCCGTCTGAGACAAGGACAGACGCCTGTCTTCCACGGCGTCTGTCCGTGTTTGTGTGTCCGTCCATGGAAGTTGGTGAGTCTGCGTCCGTCGCTGACGGTAGGGTTATTTTTTTAAATTAAATTTTGCCCCGAGGGGCGAGTTTATTGGGCAGCGCCACTCATCTTGTGAGTGAACATACCGCCATAGCAGAATGTACAACACTCCCCAATAGGAAGAAAACCCGCTGGGTTGTTCATCCTGTCACTTGTACCCAGACACAGCTGGGACTTGCTTAACTGTCTCAAGTGAACAGCTCCTCAAACAAGAAGATTAACATTTATCAACCCTTAAAAGCTTACGTTATCTTGCGGGTGCAAAATGGGGAAATCTTTTAAGAACAGTATCAATATTTGACAAATAGTGTTTTCCTAACTCAAACAATGTGGGGTTTATTATTCTACAGTTATTCCTAATGTCTCTCAGGTGTTCACATTCACGTAGATAGTGGTCAAGGCGGTGTCCATCACTCTCACCACAGATTCTGCAACTTCGCTGATCAACTGTTGTTTCCATTCCAAATCTCCATGGATATTTGTATCCAAGACGGATTCTCGCTATTACAGATTCTCTCACTCGTCGTCCTCCTCTTCGGCCATACTGATTGGGATTGCCAGCTGCAACCATGTTGTACCATCGTACAGATTCACTGGTTTGTGCTTCTATCCTCCTTTCCTCAGTTACCTTGTCACGGTGATGTTGCCTGATAATACCTCTAATTTGTAGTTGAGTCTTGGGTATGAAGTATTCAATATGGTCTCCTTCAGCGCCTTCAGCAGCCAGCACATCTGCTCGTTCATTCCCACATATTCCAACATGGGAGGGGATCCACAGAAACTTGATGACTCTTCCCTGATTGGTAAGTACTCTCACAGCTCTCTTGATTTCAGCGACTATTGCAAGATTTTCTGCCTGATTTTTACTTAGGCTTTGCAGTGCTGCTTTTGAATCGGTGCAAATCACTGCACCATTAGTGTTCCGTTCAAGAAACCTTAACGCCATAACAATGGCAGTTAGCTCTGCTTGCGTTGAAGAGGCATAGTTCTCAATACGTGCTTTTTCTTCATTTCTGCGTTGGAAGGTATTATCCTTGATTACCGTGTATGCTGCACCAGCCCTGCCATTGATAGGATTAGATGACCCGTCAGTGTAGATTTGATCTAGTTCATCTCCGGCTTCTTTATAAATGTCCTCTAGATACTTGTGCCTCATTTCTTGTGGTATCATGTTGGATTTTTTCATTGCCATTTCATTGATGATGATCTTGCATGAGTCATCCTCCCAGGGAGGTAACCTCTCTACAGGCAGGAGCTCACGGGCTTGCTCAAGCAGGTGAAGCTCTTCAAGGTAGCAGACTGCTCTGTGATGCCATTTTTTGCTTCTAGGGTTATGTCGCCAGTCTTCCTGGCTGAGGCTTGGAGGGGGGACCGTTATTAGAGAGAGAGAGCAGCTTGCATGCTCCTGGTGGGTTTGAATGGATACGAATTCAATAATCAAACTTAATGTGAGATGAGCAGTAGGGCCTTTGCATGTCACTGTTCCGGGAACAGGCTATTGTTGATAATTTTAGTATTGAATTGCGTGAGTGGTCAATGATTGCTTTTGCCATTAGGCTATGATATAGCGTAAGTGAGCCTGCTTACTCGTCAGTTTCACATATTAAAAATTGTAATGTTGAATCTCAGTGCAAGCAGTAGCAGTGTTGAAACTTATAAATAATTTTAATTTGTACTTGTAAATTTGGTTTATTAACCAAATTTTGTATTTGAACCTGGTTTATTAGCCAGGTTTATGGAAAAAATAGTAGGCTATTTGTTGAGATATCATACAAATTAGGAACTGCTCCCTGATTGAAGGTTTTCCTCTTGTCTATTTAAATTACAGTGATTAAAAGCACATTTTCTCCGTGTGAATTAGTGTGTGTGATTGCGTGCATATATTCACCTTAAATCATTTGCCTGGTGCCTTTCTGATCGACCAGGTCATTGTTGTTTAACAGTCCCGCATGTCAAGGGAATAATCGGAAGCCGTTTTTTTCATAGATTTTCCAGTCAATAGTCAGTTATGAAAACTCCATTGTTTTTCTAACAACAGAGACGGTTAACGAGAGGACGAAGGCGTAGTTCTTTCGATACCCGTTTCGATATCCTTAAGTCTTTCCCTGGTCTATGTCTCAACCCTGTCGCCTCCTTCTTTAGTTTGTCTAAATTTTCCCCTTTTCCTCGAATGCCATATGTATACAACATTGAACATGTCTGTGTATACATGTTGATCACCACCACCAGAGCATGACTTAAGTACGTCTATTTCCTGCTTTCAGTACATCACTGTACTGGTAATTATTCCAGTCCTTATTACATAACTTTTCGTATACGTTGACTAGATAGCCTCTCGGGCAACGATCAAAACTAATTATGAACACCAAATCTTTTGTTCACATTCCTGTGTGGCAGTTTCATTGTTGCTTAGGTTGCATCAGGCATCTCTTAAGTCATTGTTCTAGCCTTAGAACTCTTCACTTGTCAGCTTTGAACTGTAACTCAAGCTTTTTAGCTTATTTTGAAGGTTAGCTCGGGTATCTCATAGTGTTTCTGAATCTTCATCTGAATTTATTTTGCTAATTTTGTTTAGTACCCTTAGGAAATGTATGTATGCTGTTGGTCGCTCGTGTATTTAGGTCGTTGATGTATATGGTGAACAGTTGAGCTACCAAGGACAGAGTCCCGTGACACTACCGTTGAGATTTCTCCCCCTCTGTATTCCATTTATGGTGACCCTGTTTCCTGTAGAGTATTGGTGCTGTGATCCAGTTTAAGGGGTTATGGACAAATCGAACACATGACGATTCAACAAAGCTCGTTTTCCACGTGTCAAAACCGTATATATTGTTGGGCTAGGATGTATTGGTATGGGTTAGGCTGTGCTAGGCTTGGTTAGATTAGGTTGGCTTGGGTTGTTGTTGTTAGGTAAGCTTTAAAAAAATTTGACGAACCGTCTTTTGCACTTGTATCCCGTTTAATATTGATTTTTTGATTGTGGAATCCTGCTGTACTATGCGGCTACACCATCTTTGTCACTCTTGAGCGGAAGTGTCAAAACCCTCACTTAAGTCAAAGTTATCTATATCGTTATCGTTATCTATATTTCGGTGTACTCCGTACATGTGTTTAAAATAAACGAGTGTGTCTAGTTAGACACCAGGACAGGGTAAGAGTTTTGGGTAGTGGTGCTAATTGCTGTGAAAACATCCTCCGAGGACTCCATTATCTCAAGAGGGGCTACCGTTGCTGCAATATCTTCAGTACTACAAAATCGGCAGCAGGGGCTTCCGTGTGTGTGAGTAGGCTAGGCGGTGTGTGTGTTTCGAGCAGCCTGAGGTGGTGTGGTGGCCAGCAAACTGGTATCGATCACCACCTTATCCACCTCCTGATTCCAGGAAACTTGCCCTGCCCACACCCACACCCCGCTGTCTACACCCACACCCCGCTGTCTACACCCACACCCCGCTGTCTACACCCACACCCCGCTGTCCACACCCACACCCCGCTGTCTACACCCACACCCCGCTGTCCACACCCACACCCCGCTGTCCACACCCACACCCCGCTGTCTACACCCACACCCCGCTGTCCACACCCACACCCCGCTGTCCACACCCACACCCTGCTGTCCACACCCACACCCACTACACGTTGTCTACGCCCACTGCCCGCTTTCTTCATCCACTGTCGTCCGCTCCTCCCCAAAGTTTTATGGGAATGATTAAAGTGCACACGGGTCTCGCACGACTCGTTTCGTCGCCATAAATTCTGTGCGAAAGAGAGAGGGAGAGAGTCCGACTCACTCCTTGGTATACATGTTATTTTGACTTTCCTTCGTCTGCCACTGGGTAGACGAAGAAAAGAAACGTCTTTGCCATAAAAATAAAATATTTATTTTTTGTATGGCATCAGAAGACCTCAACACGTGTTTTTTCTCCAGTGGAAGTTTGAACATTTTCTAAGTGAAATACAAAATAACTCACGTTTAATTTGCTTTGATATTTTCGAGGGGATTAGGATGGTGGGCGTTATTTCCACCCTGTTCTTGATTATCCCCCTCCCCTATCCCCCACCCAAGCTACAGAGTTGCAAGGCCTGTCATTTCCAGCATCATAAAAATTCCTCACTGAATATCTGTGATGAAATCCATGCATTTCAGTTTAAAAACGACAACCTCATTCCCTTGTTAAATTGTATTATGTTAAGTTGCGCTCATTGTCGGTGTATGTGAATAGAAAAGTGGTGCCTACAAAATATGCACGTAAACACACACACACACTCCCTCTCATTTTCAATCACTTTCCACATATATCTTAGTCTAACGCCTCAGGGGTGTCACATGTCAGTGTTGTTTACGATGCGGCTTTGACTCTTGTAGATGTGGCTAATGAGCTGAGGTGGTGAGACAAGATAACAGACGAGGGGAGACTAACCAGTCTGTGCTTGTCGCTTCCACTGTTTCAATGGTGTCTGAATGTGAGCCCCTGTTTAGTTGACATTTAGACTTGGGAAGGAATGTAGGCGTCATATCCCGTCCCGATTGGTTTAAGAGCAGTCGTTGTTAATGATTCGCTACCTGGAACAAAAAGTTCCAAGTAGCACGGGCTATGGTGAGCCCGTAGTAAGAGCAGTCGTGATACGTCATCGCTACTCTTTAAACAAACTTAGACTAACAAAAACAACAGACATGCACAATAAAATCACAATAGTGTTATATATCAAAAGACTTTCTAAAAAAGACTGGAATTTGTTTTAAGTATTCTGTGCTAAGAGTATCACTTCATTATGACATATCCTGGTTGTCTGAAGATCTTGGCGTAACTAATGTCGTATTATATAGGTGAACAACCCGTCCTCTCAAGTAATTGGTCGCATTTTTTTACGTTATGTTAACCAACAATACAAATACAACATGCAGTGAAAAGTTAGGCTTATTAATATCTACGTTTTCTATTCATTGGGCGATAGGTTAGGTGGGTTGCTTGAGTTCGTACGTTTCTGGCTGGTAAGGAGGTTGGTATTTTTACTGAGTGTCAAATGGAGAGAGGTGGGTGGATCCTGGGCGCCAGCGAGCGGTCCTCCACCCTGATGGGTGGCTCTTGAATGTTATTTTAGATTTAGCTACTCAGAACAAAATGTCCATGTAGCACGGGCTATGGTGAGCCCGTAATTGAGTTCGGTTATTCGCGATAACCTTGTTCCTGTGATATTTGGGTCAAAGTTTTAAATGGAGGTGGGGTTTCCTCCTTTTCTCCCGTTTCTTTTCCTTCTGCTCTTGGTCCATACACGTCAGTATATACTGATGACTGCGTACTACTCCTCTCTAGTCTTATCTCTGAAACCTTTTTCCAAAAGGAAAAGTTGCTAAGACAGTACATTGGAGAATACAGTAGAGCATCTTCGCTGCTTTCGAAAGACAGCGACACCTATAGAGCTTGGACCTAATTAGACGAAGAAAACCATAGAAATTTTATTATAGGCACTCACTTTTATTATATTTATTATATATTATATTTTATTATAATATAAATTTATTATAATTTTATTATTTTATTATAATTTATCTTCCATTGATAAATCACTAGTAGTAAATAATTTGTAATATTTTGTGGTGTAATTTCATCAGGAGAATTATTTATACACTCCACTTATTGCGTTAAGCACAATTATATTTTCGCTTCTGGTATCTCTATAATGTTATAAAATCCGGAGCAAACTGAATATTACATTAACACTTCCATTTATAGTTATTAATATTCATAAAAGGATGTCATTCTTGCCAGTCATTTAATGCTTATTTTATGATAATTCGCTGCAAACGTTATCATATGCTGCCTCACCTCCTCTCACTTATGGGTCATATTTTTTACGGAATCGACCAATCCGTCAAAGATTCGATGTATTTGTGAAAATTAAAGCACCGGAATATTGACGTTTTCTGTACATCTACCTCCAAATCGAGAGAGAGAGCGGACTGAGTTGATGGGTTGTATACTAGTTAACAAGGTTGAGCAGGACGTCAGAACATTCTTGAAACGAGGAAACCCGAGGGACAGTGTCGGGTGTAGGGGACGCCGCCAGCCAGACCCCCGCCCGCCCCGTGTGTGAAAGTGATGATCAAACAATGCTGTGCCCAAGGTCGCCGCCGCCGCCCTTGTTGCTGCTGCTGCCGCCGGTACTGCCGCTGTTGCTGCTGCTGCTGCTGTTGCTATTGCTATTGCCGCTGATGCTGCTTCTGCTGCTGCCGTTGCTGCTGCTACCGCTGCTGCCCTCGCACTTACAATATCGCCCCCCCCCCCTCATCATCCCTTGCCCGTCGCTGCCTACCCCCCTCATCCTATCCCCGTTCATTACCGACCCCCACATCCTTATCCCTTCATTACCTAACTTCTCCTACGCCTATAGTAAATGCATGTACTAAATTTGCGTATACTAAGCATATGACCAGATATGCTGGTCATATGCTGGTCGTGCCCCAGGCCTACGTGAGGTCTGGGGCACGTTAGGTCGTTTAGTTTGTGTAAAGCCCCAAAGAATATGTGACTGTGGAGGAAGGCAGAGGAGGCGACCGTCACACACACCATTGTAAAAGTCGCCCCCACTAACTCTGAGCTTTACAGCTGTTATACGTGTATGTTGGAGCAGAGTTGAGCCTCGGAACCCTTCCATTGATTGGCTGGTGTGAGTGCTTTGCTAAAATGTGCACCACTTAGCCCAGTGTGTGTGTGTGTGTGTGTGTGTGTACTCACCTAGTTGTGCTTGCAGGGGTTGAGTTTCGGCTCTTTGGTCCCACCTCTCAACTGTTAGTCAACATATACAGGTTCCTGAGCCTACTAGGTTCTTATCATATCTACACTTGAAACTGTGTATGGAGTCAGCCTCCACCACATCACTTACTAATGCATTCCATTTATTAACTACTCTGTCACTAAACAAATTCTTTCTAATGTCTTTATGGCTCATTTGCGCACTTAGTTTCCACCTGTGTCCCCTAGTGCGTGTGCCCCCTTGTGTTAAATAAACTGTCTTTATCTACCCTATCAATTCCTTTGAGAATCTTGTATGTGTTGATCATGTCTCCCCTAACTTCTGTTTTCTAGCTACGTGAGGTTTAATTCCCGTAGTGTCTCCTCATAGCTCATCCCCCTCAGTTCGGGTAAGAGTTCTTGAATAATCCGTGACAGAGACCGTTCTATAATCTTCCGGGTTTTTAGCTTTCCTTTGTTAATAACTTTTACCTTCTAACTCTTCTAAATCTAAATTATTATATATATAACTATAATAGTGTTATACTGTTATTTTAACGTTCACTTTGGCAATCAACATATTATGGCTTTGTTTAAACTAACAAGTGATAATAATAATAATTTGATAATTAGTGATAGTGATAATTTGCACTAATAAGTGCAAATATTTATTAATAATGTTTTTGAATTGTAAAAGTTTCAACTACTCAGTTCTCACAGTCAACAATCTGATAATAATCACATGAAGGTTTACAAGGAAAATATGTAATTAGATAATAAGAACCTGCGATCAAGGGAAACCATGCTAATGATGGCACTAAACTTACATCTTAATTTACTTATTGAAATTGTTAAGAGGAATTGCTTTCAATCTACACGCTGGAGTAATTCATTACCGAACCACATAACGGGCCGGGCTTGGGGAGTAGAACAACTCCCAGAACCCCATCAATCAGGTATCAACCAGGTAAAATATCACTCATTGGATGACATCAGATTGAGTAATGTTGATACTAAGATAAAATTATATTAAAAATGACGCTAATGTTATCAAAGAGAAAGCTTTATAAATTTACTCCTTGATAACATTAATCTCTATGGGGATGCCTGATCAACTAACTGGGCTGTGGTGCAGTAGTTGTAATGCAAACTGCAGACACCGAGAGTCTGATCAACCAAGATGATAAGCGTGAGAGCAGATGGCGAGGGCAGTGATCCCTGGAACGACCACAAGGTAAGGTAACGCTTCCAGACCGCCTCCAGTCATCATTTCCAGTCAGTTTATTGCACCTGCTGGTGATTCTCCACTCCTCCACTTACAGCTATTGCCAGCTAGCCTCGCTCCTCCCCCTCCCCCCCCCTCCCGCACCATGCGGCAAGAAGAGAGGGACCAACCAGACTGTTGCTTCCGTTATTACACTCGTTAGCGAGACAAACGAGTTCCGGTGCTCTCACTGGCGTAGGCTCTTGCCTTTAAGGGTGTTTTCCTTCAGGCGACTTGCCCAGTTGAACCAGTATCCCAGCGGCTTTTCTTCCATATTTTCCCCACGGTTTTGTGCAACATTTAAATGCCTCCTTGGCGTCCCGTTTTCGAGAGAAGTATTCAGTATCTCTGCTTGAACACTGCTGGTTTCATCTTATCCTGCAAAATCCTAATTTAATTAAACTGTAAATTTGGTTTTCGTCTCCATTTGAACTCTTCTGTAGAAGCTGGAGTGTTGGGCTAGGCTTTCTCTACCCTGTTCTTGTTGCCTCTTCTTTGCCTAAGCGCGCGAGGTTATGGGGGTTTATGGGTGGGTGGTGGTTAGTGTGGGGGCTGTGTTAGCAGTAATGACAGTAGTTGAGGAGGTAGTGGCGGTGGTACATACACTGCCTGCAGGGTGATGCTGGCTTGGGTTTTTGTGCCAGAGACAAGAACCTGCTTCCCTTCCCCCCTACTGCTGCTCTACCTCCCACTCTTCTGCTTTTTTTGTATACTGCTGAAGGTGCTTCTCCCCCCCCCCATTCCCTATGCTGCTGACTTGCATGCTTTTTTTCTAGTGTTCCTCGCACATCTTGCCCTCGTTCTCTTTTTTTTCCTCGAGATTAGGTGCCGTTACTGTCGCTTTAGTTGGCGGCGGTGGTAATTTTAATTCTTTTTTTATCTTATTGTTCAGTGCTGCTTATTCCTCTTCTTGGGATCCCGGATAACTGGTGTTGACGGGGCGTAGGGAGGTGCGTAATTCAACTGGTGTTGAAGTAACTGATGTTACTGGTGTTGCTGTAGCAGGAACTGTTGCGCCTGTTTCTACAGTTGCTGGTGTCAGTGTTGTTGCTCGTGCTTGTGAGCAGTTACTGCTCTTGGCGTCAGCGTTACTACTGGTGTTGCTGGCGCATGTAACAGTGTTGCTGGGTGGTGGTGGTGGTGGTGTACAAGGGTTAGTATGCTGGCCCCGGTATGTTGCCTCGAGGATCTCGTGTGGTTGTTGCAACTCCTGCATCTTGCAAAAACTTGCACGGTGATGCACCTGCGGTTCAGAATATTTTTTAAAAAGTATTGGGCGGCTATTTTTTATGTGCATTTCTGTAATGCCAGAGGAATTTGTACTTTTTCAGCTTTGATAGAAAATGCCTGATGCTTGATACAATTGTTCCATTACTTATGATGATTATATACACACAAGCAGAAAGAATTAGGTAGAGTTTTTCTCTAATGCCTCTGTTCACCTAGCAGTAAATATGTACCTTGGGGTTAGACGGCTGGCGGTGCGTTGAGTAGACAGCACGCTGGATACGTAGTCTTGTGAACCCGGGTTCGATTCCCGGCGCGGGCGGAAACAGATGGGCAGTTTCTATGACCCTAATGCCCCTGTTACCTACCAGTAAATAGGTACCTGGGAGTTACACAGCTGTTATGGGCTGTTTCCTGTGTGCGTGTGTGTGTGCGTGAAAAAATAGTTAGTAATTAGTAACAGTTGATTGACAGATGAGAGGCGGGTCGAAAGAGCATAGCTCAACCCCCGCAAGCACAACTAGGTGAGTGTACACACACACACACACACACACACACACACACACACACACACACACACACACACACACACACACACACACACACGCAAATACACACACGCAAATACACACACGCAAATGCACACACAGGCATGCGCGCGTGCACATTATCGCTTTCTATAATAGTCCAATATTAGAGCTCATATGTGTTCTAACTATAAATCTTGTACAGGTTATTACATATATTTTCGAATATGAAAGAAATTTGAGATAATTTCAGCGCCGGGTGGTTCTGAGAACACCTTTTATGGCGAGTGTATGTTAAAAGGTTCTGGTGAAGGTGTGGGCCCTGGGAGCGACGCCGCCGCTGACACGGCCTTCTTGAAATTCCTTTGTTGTCGTGTGACTGACGTAACCCAGACGACGGCGGCTGCTGCCTGACGCCGCCGTCAACACAACACGTCAACGGCTGGAACATTGTGTTTGATGCCCTGTAACACAGCCCAGCTGCTGCGTGAGTGTGTGTTCTGGTTGGTGATTGAGCTTGAGACCTTTGGTTCCGAATTCACAACCTTCAATCGACTGGTGTCGATTATGTCTTAACTATCGACTAGTATCGACTAATGTCGATTCGAATGGGTCTCGTTTATTAGCTCGTTTAATTACTTTACAATTTTGACTCTGAACCTAATTCATTGAATGTCTCTGGTAATTTAGGTACTTAGTATCTCCCTGTGTTCTCCCTATTCGTGTACCGTCCTTGGGCAATATTCTGTCCCTTTCAGCCCTCTTAATACAAGCTTTTCCATACAAGTATTTCATCTTACTATGAACCTTTGCTCTAGTTTGATTGTGGTATGTTTCACATTAATGATTCCAATCACCAGTGATAAGACTGGAAGATTGGCACAAAGCACCACATTTACGTGCACTCAGGAACTCCAGAGATCTCCACAGGAAACAACAACACTAATCTTTCCCTGCGTAGAAATTCGCCGGGCCAGAAGGTGAATTATACCCATTGCCATCGATTCAGACTGAAATACCGCCGTCCTAGAATTGCAGCAGTTTATACTGGTGTTATCGCCTGCAGATGTCTTGACTTACTGGACATTCTGAGAGCCCTGGGCAGTGAGCTGGGAAACTTAATGGTTCCTGTGAATGTTACTGCAGTCATACTCCAAGGCGGCCTTCTCCAGGCAGATCCCACTTTGGCTGTCATAAGACAACTTACCAGAGTTCCAGTGGCTCACTCTCTTAAACCTACCACATGCGATTACCCAAGTGGAAACATCCATTAAATCACACTGTCCCAGAAGCTGCAGCGCATTATCCCACACATTATCCACCTTAGAGGAACAGTTTCGTAATGAATTATATCTGGAAACGCCGTTGCTCTTACAGACAAACATCATACCATAATAGTGAATTCCTTCTCTTGTATTGTGCATTTGTCACAATACCATTTGTCACGGTGCTAGTCGAGCATTTATCTCGCTGTCTCAGACAGGGCTGTATCATCCAGTGTGGGGCGGAAGTGTCGACGTTACAAGATTAACTACAGCTACCATGCCGACCCCTCGTTAATAGTCACCAGTGCTCGACTCAGGAAATGAGGCAATCTCTGACAGCTGATAATTGGGTATTAAATGACTTGGTAGCAAATTCCAACATTCGACACTGCTACTCGGCCATATAGGAAGGACTCATAAAACAACCAAATGAGGAGGAAACGATTATGAGGACTATATTGTGGGAAGCATTTCAATGTAAGGGGAGAGAGTGGTGGTAGTGGTGGCCGTGATCTACAAACCCCCAGAGAACTACGGTACACAGAGATAAGAACACAAAAACATGAACCAGAGCCTGAATAAATATCCTGCCAAGAGTGCTAGAGGCAGCAGCAGAGTAAGAGCAAAGAGGCTGTTATGAAACTCTTCAGTTTTATTTAGTTTATCATGGGCACCATATTCAGCCCCTGAGTAATTACTAAGAGTCACACCCCAAGAGACATAAAAAGCAAAGTTGGCCAATATTAAAGCAAACAAAAAAACTTACACCCGCCTGTTTGTTTTTTTTAACTAAAAAACCCAGCCTATATGGGTAAGTTGGTAGCTAGCATACTATAAGTGATAGGCTATTTTTGGCATCCCATTTTAAGGAAATTCCACAAGAAGTAATATAAGAACAACTTGATTGAACTGGATTTGTTGAAAGCCACAGGCCCAGACAGATTCTCACCGTGAATTTGTTTTTCTTTAAACCTAAAAGAGGTGTTGGAAACGTGCATCCTCCTTGCTATTGTTTCAACTCCTGAATGGAAAGGGGAGAGCGTTCAAACTTATACAACGTCTAATGCGGTGCCAACTATTAGTGGACCGTCAAATTACACACCTCTCCTGACTATTAAGAGTCATAACCCTCTTGTACATAACCCTGAAGATACCTAGTTTCGTTTGATAATACTTAGAGGGAGGCGAGATGCCAAAAATTTGAATTGTTTGAATTTTAAGTTCGGTGGGAAGAGTTAAGAGCAGCAAATATGGCGACTCTACTGGGTAGGCGACGACCAAAATCCCGCCAAAAACTCTGGATGTCAAGACACCGAGTCTCCCGGGCTTTGTAGAATGTGATTGGTCGAACGTGGGGGGCCACGACCAATCTGACCAATCAGAGAGCGCCCTGGCGGGACGTCAGCGCCCTAGGTCGTAGGCGGGAAAGCCGCTAGCCGTCATTGTCTCCTTAGTTGTCAAGGTGAGAGGTCGCGTCACATGTTGGTCCCGCAAGGCGAAGTTTGAGCCGCAAGGAAGGACGTCAAACCTAGCCGTACCCAAGAGACATTGTAGAGGAATCATTAGCTAACTTCAGGAGTGCTGGACAGGAATAGGTGGTCACAAGAGGTTCCGTGACGTCGGTGAACGCCTAAGTGTCTCGAGAGGCGGTACTGGGGATCGAGCGTCGGTCCGCGGGCCGCTCCAGGGTGTGGATACTGATGGGAAGCAGTCCTGGTCAGCGTGAATACCAACCTCAACAAGCTGCTCTGACTGAAGCAGATATTATACACTATTAAGGTAGATCAAATTCCCCTTTCATTTATTTTTCTGATAGGATGTTGTTATGACGTGTTCAATAAACGCAGTAATTTTTCTTTTGGTGAACGAGCCGATTAATATGTTTATGGGTGAACGTGTTGGTATACTCCTGCTTACTTAATCAAGATTAGTTGTGAGTTAATTCATAGCAGATTAAGACAAGTATTGTGAGTAAGATTACAGTAATATTTTATTTAATGGGGAATATTGAGTTGAGTAAAGCCCAATGAGATATTATTAATTAAGAAAAAGATATTATGTTATCTGTTGAGATGTTATGTGAACTGTTATTCTAACAGCTTCATCCTGCAGGCACAAATAGTAAATAAAAAAACACAATTCTCATTCTCTTTCTTTCTTTCTTTCTTTCTTTCTTTCTTTCTTTCTTTCTTTCTTTCTTTCTTTCTTTCTTTCTTTCTTTCTCTCTCTCTCTCTTTCTCTTTCTCTCTCTTTCTCTCTCTTTCTCTCTCTTTCTCTCTCTTTCTCTCTCTTTCTCTCTCTTTCTCTCTTTCTCTTTCTCTCTTTCTCTCTTTCTCTTTCTCTCCCTCTCCCTCTCCCTCTCCCTCTCCCTCTCTCCCTCTCTCCCTCTCTCTCTCTCTCTCTCTCTCTCTCTCTCTCTCTCTCTCTCTCTCTCTCTCTCTCTCTCTCTCTCTCTCTCTCTCTCTCTGCATACCATACCATACCATACCATTACATATAATATAAAATGTATTGCCTTTGTCATACTTATGCTTTATCATATGGTGTTTTTCATTGCATTGAAAATAATTTCATATCATTCCCTTGGCGTTGTTCTTCATATTTTCCCTGCTGTTTATATTATGATTACAAGTAGAGTTGGATTAAAGAAGAGAATCCCAAGTAGTTACTCCTGGTTCCCTGTTCCAGAGCAGGCTTATTATTGCTGGGTGATGGAAAGAGATCGAGTTTATAGACAGAATATGATGCTTTTGTTAAATTATAGGGTATCCAGTCCAATTCTGACGTTGTGTAAGTTGATACTTGGATTGTTTAGCAGATAATGCTTAGTAATGGCGTTTTGTTTGTGGGCGTGTGGGTGTCTTTGTATGTGGGTGCGTGTGAGATTGTATGTGGGACGTGTGGAGTCTTATGTGTGGGTGTTTTTTTTTGTGGATGTGTAGTTGTATTGTTTGTGGACGTGAAGTTATGTTGTTTGTGGACGTGTGGGTGTATTGTTTGTTTTAATATTATGCCCAAACCTAACCTACCCGACGACTTACGAACAGAAAACGGGACATCACATGAGTTTCGCGAGCCTCTGCCATTTTATGTACATCAGTTTTTGGCCTTGTGGAAAATTATATGTCAAAATGTGATGTACTACAATTCAAGAGTACAGGTTGATATATAAGCTTATATAAGTTTTCTTCTGTCCTTCGTAGCCAGGGTTAGAGATCTGTTTGACAACATATAGTATAGTGAGTTATTGAGCAATCAACCACAGATTGGCAGCTTTGTTATAGAGACCTTGGGATTAGCATCGGGAGGAGTGTGGTTAAGGGATGTTGAATGGTTTTCAAGTCACGAGGAAGAGTTTGCAGCACACACGTGTACGTGGATACAATCACTCACAAACGTAGGTGAATACAATTACTCACAAACGTAGGTGGATACAATCACTCACAAACGTAGGTGGATACAATCACTCACAAACGTAGGTGGATACAATCACTCACAAACGTAGGTGGATACAATCACTCACAAACGTACGTGGATACAATCACTCACAAACGTAGGTGGATACAATCACATTCACTCGTACGTGGATACAATTACTCGCACATTCGGGTATGCCAACACGTTTCCTCGTACGCGAATTGAGTGCCCTGGTGATTCTTAGTCATGCTGCAGTGATAATGGCCTTTGATGACTTGTATTTTTATCTAACGGCTCTGTGTCTGCTTCAGGTTCAGCGTCCAATATTGACCTGGCAAATGTCATTTAATTAATGCACGTTTCCATTAGTTGACAACGGACTCTGATTTGGTATTAACTACTGCTGCAATCAATGTCCTTCGGAGATTAAATCTGTGTTTCTCTTCTTCTCTTTCCTCTCCTCTCTCTCTCAACAGTATCTGTTTTTATTCTCATTTTCACTCTTCTCCCTCACTTAATTTCATTCAGCTCCCCCCACCCCTTCGGGACCTTGAAACCTGTTAATGGGTTTGTCTCCCCAGCCGGGGGTAGCATGGGTTGTCAGCGCCCTCTACCAAACTAGTTTAGCAAGCGTCGGTGTGCCCTCCCGCGTTTCTGTGGCCGTGGCCTAACCTTCACTCAGTCGTATTTTCAAGGGCACCCCACACCCGGATTACAGGCGTCTGGCTGTAAGTTGCATGTGCAGCATAGCCAGTTTCCCCAACAGAAGATTGAGGGTGGAAATATACGTCGTGAGACTCGCTTTCTTGATTTTTGTTAGTATGTCAACAAGGAAGTAAAGTTTAGTACTGTACAAGTATATAGTTTTGGCGCGCGCGAAATTTCTCCCTCTCGCTTTTTAAATTCGCTTTCATCAGTCACTTTCACTGGCGCTCGGTGGCGAGCGATGATGGCAGGAGGAGCCATATTGACCTCTCCCTCCCTTGTGGGTGGCCGTGGGGGAGCTGGAAGAAACGGACGAGGGTTGTTTAAAAGGATAGTATTTAAGTGAGGGAAGGTTATGCTAGTGCACGGAGCTGGCCGGGTCTTGCCTCAACGGGTTCCAGGATGTTGCCGGCACCGCCTCCACATTGTCATATCTTACGCTACGGCACCTGTATTTAATAACACCTTATTTTGTTAACGGCTTGGTTCAGTAATACATTTTTGTATAGTTTTAGGTTGTTTCGCAAATGAGAACAAACGTTGAGGTAAAATAATATAATACTGAGACGTTGAATGGAAGGCAGTAGGAGAGCTGGCTGGATCAGGGTAGCCAACTTGCCAAAACCAGCAACTTTACGATCAGTTGCATCACCTAGCCTCCGCTCTTGGCACATTATGAGGCTGCTTAACTTGTAGGCCCAAATCTCGCCTCACACGAATTAATGTTGTCTAGAGTATGGATAAAATATAAATTTGTTTCCAGTTCTTGGTTGTGGGGTTGGTGTTGTGCAGAGCGGCTGGGGGTGCGTGGTGAGGGAGGGGCGTCAAGGGCGACCGTAGCCTCGGGCGCCCGCACTCATCCTGGGCGTTCACAAGGCAATTGTTGGCACCTTTTCACTTTCGGCTTCATCACGGGTCAGGGGCGTGATGGCGCACTGTTGATGTGGGTTCACAACCATTTTGTTGCCAACAAAAGAAAAAAATTGAGATTTTCTATATATAGATATATTTTTTTGGACTTATGCGTATTTTTGGGCCAAATGCTCTGGATATTTATTTAGTTGGTTGTGAACTACATCATTGTATCTTAGTGTCAATATGTAACATATACGCCGGGTGAATTTTGTGTAATGAGAATACAAAATGTAGCGATGCATGTTTGTTGGGTTGCGTGGAGATCATCGTGCATCAGTCAGGTTGGGAGGAGGGCTATGATTGGCTGGGGGCGGTGCAGGTCCCGCCTCCACAGAGGTCACTGGTCAAGGCGGCCTCCTCCCCCCCCCCCTCATCCTACCCCCCAGGCCTTTAACCCTATCTTTCTTTGTTTTACTCAAGACGTTCCATGTAGAATCTTCTTCAGAGGTTGATTATGTCAGGGTCCTTGTCTTCTGTTGTCTTGATTATAATAATTAATATAATTATTATGTCAGGTCGTTGTCATCTCGGTCCATGTCTTCAGGTGACTTTGGATGCTGTTGTTCGCAGTCTGCCGTATGAATCACGTTAATTAGGTAGCCTTTGGAAATGTTTATAAAGTTCTCTTTTGAACACCGTGAGAGGTCGGCCAGTTATGTGTAGGGAGAGTGTTGGAAAAGTTTTGAGCCTTTGATGTTGATGGAATTGTATTTTAGCGCGCCTTTTGGATCTCTACTTTTGAATATGGCCATCTTCCACTTGAGTTTCCATTATAAACGTACAGCAGTAATCTGGACACAGTTGTTTTGGACATGAGAAGCTGTGGCAGTATATTACCCCTGTGGAGAACGTCATTTAGAGACGCGTTGGGGAATGGTGAGACAGTCAGTGTAACAGACGGGAGAGAGGAGTCATGTGCCTCTCTCTCTCTCTCTCTCTCTCTCTCTCTCTCTCTCTCTCTCTCTCTCTCTCTCTCTCTCTCTCTCTCTCTCTCTCTCTCTCTCTCTCTTTGGCCTTCTCTGCCAAAGGACAGGAGGATGGCATGCAAGATACGGCGAGGTTAATGACATTATTAAGAGAAGCCTTGCTACAGCCGGTTGTCCAGCAGAGAGAGAGCCCCGTTACCTAATGCCCCGCAACTCTGATGAGCCTGTCGGTCGCCCAGATGGGATCACTGTGAACCCCTGGAAAAATGGTAAACAGTTGGTGTGGGACCACACTTGCATTTAAACTTTAGCCAACACCTATGTTGACTTCAGTGCTGCACAGGCAGAAGGTGCTGCCAATCACCAGGAAGCAGCCAAATCGCGTAAATACAGAGACAATGATCACCACTACAATTTTGTCCCCATTGCCTCAGAGACACTTGGTGCCTGGGGTAAAAGTGTTGCTAGTTTTTTTTTTTTTTAAGGAGCTGGGTTCCAAGCTAATTGAAACAACAAGAAACCCTAGAGCCGCCAGTTTTCTCTTTCAACACCTTAGTGTGGCGATCCAGAGAAGAAATGCTCACTGGAAATGCTCCTCCAGCTCCTCACTACCATCTGAGGAGCTGGAGGAACTCTACAACCTGTAACGAGTAGCCTTGTACACGGCATGTAACCAATGCTGTAACCCTTTTTGTGTAATGAAATTTTTAAATAAAGTGAGTTTTATATATATATATATATATATATATATATATATATATATATATATATATATATATATATATATATATATATGTCGTACCTAGTAGCCAGAACTCACTTCTCAGCCTACTATTCAAGGCCCGATTTGCCTAATAAGCCAAGTTTTCCTGAATTAATATATTTACTATAATTTTTTTCTTATGAAATGATAAAGCAACCCTTTTCTCTATGTATGAGGTCAATTTTTTTTTATTGGAGTTAAAATTAATGTAGATATATGACCGAACCTAACCAACCCTACCTAACCTAACCTAACCTATATTTATAGGTAAGGTTAGGTTAGGTAGCCAAAAAAAGCTAGGTTAGGTTAGGTTAGGTAGGTTAGGTAGACGAAAAAACATTAATTCATGAAAACTTGGCTTATTAGGCAAATCGGGCCATGAATAGTAGGCTGAGAAGTGCGTTCTGGCTATTAGGTACGACATATATATATATATAAATAAATATACATATATATATATATATATATATATATATATATATATATATATAAATATACATATATATATACACATACAAAATGAATAGGGGTGGTAGGAGAAGAAAATATCGGTGTTCGGTGAGGATCCACAAGGTCTTCTCTGAGTACTCTTTATTTTCTTCTCCGAGGCTAGTGGTCCCTGCAATTGCACCAGAGGTGGTACCCTCATAACTTTATACATATACTGTATACAGAAAGAACCCCTCTCGTTAAAGGTTCAAACCTAGACCGACAGGAGCAGTCAATTATATATCTATAATATAATTAGGGGATACCACCTCTGGTTGAGTTTGTGAGGCCCCTGGGCCTCGAAGACGACGATATGTGGCATCCGGGGGAGCCGCGTGGGACATATATAATTAATAATGTAAAATAAAATTAGTTTGACATAAGAGGCAGCGCCAGAAACAATTATGTTGGAAGTTCCCTCTCCTGGGCTTGTGCAACCATGTTTATTTTATTATAGAACAGTTTGCAGGAGTAAGAGTCGGCTAGGAAGCTTCGGGTGAGCTGTTAGGACTCGTATAATTCGTTGTGGCGTGAGAGAGGGTTGGGATAGGAGGGATTTTGTGTGGGGCCCCGTGGGTGTCTCCCTGAGGGTCGTAGTGCCTTGGAACCGGCGCAACAGGTGATAAACGAGGGAGGAGGAGGAGGGGAGGAGAGTCAAAAGGAAGGGAAGGACTGGGGAAAAATAGGAGTAGAGGGGAAGGGGAGCGAGGGAAGGATTCGAGAGCAGAATAAAGTGTGTATGAGTGTTTGAGAGGGAGAAAGGCTGACAAAGAAAATCTTTGTTCAGCAGGAATAGAAGGACAAAGACAGTATTTATTTGAGAGAATGGGAGGAAAAAATCATAGACAGGGAAGATAAAACAATTGATTTAAGAGAGAGAGAGAGAGAGAGAGGGATAAGAGAGGGTAAGAGAGAGAGAGAGAGAGAGGGAGGGAGGGAGGGAGGCTGGTGTTGAGGTGTGTACCCCAGACATAGGAGCCAAGGCCAGTCAGTCCCTTAGACATGCACGGTGATGGTAATCTTTCTGCCCATGTTTTCTTCGTTGTGGGGGTCGGGGTAGGGTGCACATCTCTCTCTCTCTCTCTCTCTCTCTCTCTCTCTCTCTCTCTCTCTCTCTCTCTCTCTCTCTCTCTCTCTCTCTCTCT
>NC_091214.1:25148256-25205756 GCF_040958095.1 Procambarus clarkii
AGTACCAGGTACATCTACTACTTACAGGGTACATATACGAGGTACCGCATATAGCTACTAGGTGTCGGGTACGTTTATAAAGTTCCTGGTACATGTAACATTGACGCTTCAGATAGTGATTCTTACCTTTTCTTTCTCTTTGCTCTTGATACCCGGCCAAGACAAACCTCGCGATCTCCCTTTTCTTCTTCGATAAGAAGTAACAATAAATATATCTTCAAAGCTGACGCGATGGTGGGTTGAACATCGCTCACCGGGAACAAAAGAAATAACTGCTTTGTCCTGTGGAGCCTTGAGGGATGCTATTGGACGGAGCCCCCGTGATCTGGCTCTCAGAGGGAGAGGGGAGATTTGAAAATTAGCAGCCGTGATACGGATTGTGTGTGTGTGTGTGTGTGTGTGTGTGTGTGTGTGTGTACTTACCTAATTGCCTAATTTATCTAATTGTGCTTGCAGGGCTCTGGCTCTTTGGTCCCGCCTCTCAACCGTCAATCAACGTGTGTGTGTGTGTGTGTGTGTGTGTGTGTGTGTGTGAATTTGACATTCTTGTAGGCAGAGTTTGTTACAAGTTTCCTCGGTGGGTTGTTTGGCCAGGTCATGAGAGGAGCGTTGGAAGTTTGGAGGAATAACGATGGTGAAGAGTTAGGGCGTGTCAAGGGGAGAGAGAGAGAGAGAGAGAGAGAGAGAGAGAGAGAGAGAGAGAGAGAGAGAGAGAGAGAGAGAGAGAGAGAGAAGAAAAGAAAATTTGATGGGGATATAAATGAGAGGAGAAAGGATGAGAAACAGGATCTTTGTGTGTACTTAACTACTTGTGCTTGCTAGGAATTGGGCTTCTCCTCTTTAGTCCCGCCTCTTTACACCCATTAACCTGGTGCACAAGTTCCGAACCTATTGACCTCTGTCATATTTACATCTGAAATTGTGTATGGAGTCTGGCTCCATACATTGTGTATGTGTGTGCGCTCTTGTGCTTGCATGTGTGTGTGTGTGTGTGCGTTGTTTTGTCACTGGAACCAAATTGTTTTACGCTGTATTGGTTTTAGTGCTGTCTTTGTGAGGGAAAGGAGAGTTCGGTTGGAATGTGTATATATTTTGTTTAAAGTACCACATTCATTCATTATTGTTTTGTTTCCAAATTCTACTTATAAATGTATATGGATATTTATGATGTGTGCAGAATGCACCCTCATCCTCTCCCCTCGCTATTTCCATTCTTCCGTCTCCTTATTTCTCTGCACTCTCACCCTTTTGTGTATCTTGCCTGTATCGGTGTTATCAACCTCTAAAGGCACAGCTCTAACGGACCCTTCACACAACAAACTCCAAACATGTGAGAATACTGTTGCTTGTGCCCTTTAGACTTGGGTACGTCTGTAGACTAAGCCATCTTTCTTAATCTGTGGATATTGGTGACCTGGGGTATGTGTAAGAGAACATTCACTCCCCACATCCACGCAGCAAACACATTAACTTTCTGGCTACGCGTAAAATCACACAAACTGTATTTGACAAATACATATAATAATCTACACCTAAAAATATAATAATCTACACCTAAAAGTATAATAATCTACACCTAAAAGTATAATAATCTACACCTAAAAGTATAATAATCTACACCTAAAAATAGGAAGGAACTGGATCGAAATCTTCACAGCGATACAATTTCTTACTAGGCCTGGCGGCACGGAAGTGCACTATCGGGGTAAATAAATCATAAAACACCCAAGGGGGGTTTTCATTTATATGGAGACATGAAAAGTCTGGTAACTGTCCCCCAAGAACGTGGCACATTCCTTCTAACTATCCTGAGTAGTCGTATCCTCTGCGTCTGACAAGCACTAATAGTCTAGCCGATTGATCAGGTATCCTTTGAAGGTGTTTATCAAGTTGTGTCTTGAACACTGTGAGCTTCGCCCAGATATGTCCCTTATATGTAGTCCGGCAGCGTTTCTCAACCGGACTTAGCAAGGGCATCATCAATGTTGATTTTTTTGTGTTTACATATGTGCTTGATTTGTTGGGATTAATAAATACTATATATATATTGTGGAGATTAATAAAAATATATATATTTTTATAATTTTGTGCAAGGGTTCCTTGAGACATGAACATTATTTCAGGGTTTTACAAGGGTAAAAAGGTTGAAAAAACTGCAGGTGGAGAGCCGCCACCCAGGAAGCTTTTGTCAGGGGTGAGGGGTAGTGGGACGGGGGTCCTCACCAACCACTTTTAAGATATATATTCAACCTTCAACAATCCTCGTACAGCAGTCCCATGGTCAAGATTGGCCTAATTGGATCAATGTTCCGAGTTGACGAGTAATGGTGAAAGTCGATACTTCTTTTGGGAAAAGAAAATACATTTTTTAATCTTGAGAGTTTATCCTGCCATAGATTTTTAATGATGTGTGCGTGTACTCACCTATTTGTACTAGTCTAGTTGTCTATGTAGGGTTGAGCTACAGCACTTGGAACCAGCCTTTTTAGCCATCGGTCGTTTAATGCAATGACGCTCCGTTCACAACCGAATAATGCTCCCTGGGCAGGGCCAGGCATTTGGGCACGCTTCCATTGCCCTTGATACCCGGGAGCTAGGCAACTGTTGTGGGTTGTATCTTGGGGAAGATCAGTTCTTGGTCGGATAGGGGGGTAGAAATAGCCTAAGCTACTCTATTCATTTGAGATGTATCCTTTTTCTTGTCTCAATAAACATACTTGAACTTGGTCGGATCATTTCTGGTTTTATAATTGTAGATGGAATTGGCGTCTATCATATCGTCAAATACATGTCATCATCTTAGCCTTCACTTCTCTGCTGTTGTAATGGTATTCATTGTAAAACGTTCCTTGTTTCTCCATCATGTCAATTCGTCTAAGTATTTATGTCCATAATATCTCCTCTTTCTCATTTCTCTGGTTTAACTTCGTATGGTTCAGCTCTTTCATCTTTTCTTTATACTCCCTTCCACGTAAGTCTGGCACACGTCTCCTTCCCACACTTTGTGCCTTTTAACATGTTCTTATGTGGTTTATGAGGTTGGGGCCGCGTGCTGTAGGACTGATCTCACGTCGGCGGTGTACAGTGTTTTGAATGTCGCCTCATTGAGGTTCCTGAATGATTTCTCTTCATTGAGGTTCCTGAAGGTTGATCTAATATTCTCCAGTTTACAGGCTGCTGTAGACGAAATATTTATTTGTGACCCGGGTAAATCTTGGTGTTATAATTTCTTTAGTTGAACTAAAGAACTTAGTTCTTTAGTTTACGTTCTTTAGTTCTTTACAAACTAAAGAACTTAGTTCTTTACTTTGTCTAGAAGCCAAGGAGGCAGGTGGCTTCCCTTAAGCATATACTCACTTTAATTACATTTAGTTACACTTTCTGTTACTGAATTCCATTAGCCATTTATCAGAACAACTATATTGCCTGTTTTGGTTCCTTTGGGTATTTTACAATATTTCGGTGTCCCGGCTCATAATTAATTTTGCATCCAAGCCACTTTTAATTTGGAGTGGAGACATGACAGCGACTTACAAGATTCTAAGGGAAATGGCTACCGTTAATAATGTGAAATAATGGAACGAGAGGACGTAGGTGGACTTGTGACCAAAAGTTGCGATCGAATGAAAGCACACTTCATATTGTCCATAGATTCATAACCAGTTATTATATATTACATGCAAGAAGATTTACTGCATAATTTAACCAATAGCGGGGCCCAGGAGCTCAACTCGACCCTCCAGTCGTATCTATACGAGTACACGTACACACGAGCACATGCTCTATGCAAACTTGATCTTTTTTAACTGCAAATTTTTGAAGGTGATGCCACTGGAAGAATAAGAATATTTAACGTTTGTTGTTTGAAATGTGTGTACAGTGAGAGAGAGGGGGGGGGAGAGAGAGAGAGAGAGAGAGTGAGAGAGAGAGAGAGAGAGTGAGAGAGAGAGAGAGAGAGAGAGAGAGAGAGAGAGAGAGAGAGAGAGAGAGAGAGAGAGAGAGAGAGAGAGGGAGACAGAGAGAGGAGAGAGAGAGAGAGAGAGAGAGAGAGAGAGAGAGAGAGAGAGAGAGAGAGAGAGGAGAGAGAGAGAGAGAGAGGGGAGACAGAGAGAGGAGAGAGAGAGAGAGAGAGAGAGAGAGAGAGAGAGAGAGAGAGAGAGAGAGAGAGAGAGAGGAGACAGAGAGAGGAGAGAGAGAGAGAGAGAGAGAGATTAAACAAGCTCCCGTGGTTGGGTTATTAGGACGAAGAGAGAGCATTGGTGGTTCTTTAGTGAATTAGCGAGGCTTGTATTTCTGCATTTGATGTACGTATGTCAAATAAATTATCACTTTACATACACGATTATCTCTTGAGATAAAACACACATTTCCGCGGGCGCGAGTACGCGCGCACGTAATGCCTGATAACATTCATTTAGACCTTTTTAAAATATCATTTGGCAGTTCCCTGTAAATAAAAACAGTAAATAAGAGTTAGAAAATTTGAGGGATATTAAAACCATATTTTATCAATCAACGTGAACTTCATCAGTGTGTGTATAAGGCTGACTAACAACAGTAACAAGGGGGAACATCACCTCCATAGGATACCTGATTAACCATGCTGTGAAGAGCTGCGTGGAGCACACGTCTTCCTGAGTTATATAAATGACAAGCCAGGGGGCGGGGCGCGAGTATGTAAGCTGCTGGGACATTATCTGAGACCATACAAAATTGTATACAGTATTGTATTCAAAGTGGAGGATCAAAGTGACTAAAATACTTCAACTAGGCTGGGAGGAATGAAGTAAAGGAAGGCAGGATTAGACTGTGGTATTCAGTGTAGTGAAACTGTGTAATGGTAAGTGGGTATTACGTCCATCAAGATGTGATGAAGGTCTCGAGATTGAGTTAAGGAAAAGTAGAGGATCAGTGGGTACACTTGAGAGACAACTTTCTCTCACCATCAAGGGCCCAAGACCTCCGCACTCTCCCTCTACACATATGGGGCACAACTACCACATCTCTCACGGTGTTCTGAAAATAACTATAATCGCCTCCAAAGAACGCCTGATCACCCGGGCTGTGATTCTTAGGTCAGGCTGCGAGGAGCTGCATCTAACAGCCTGGTTAACCAGACCAACAACCTCGAGTACCGGGGGACACTGAACCTCGGAACCACCTTCAAGGTGGGATAATTATGAGCTAAACAGAACCAACGCTAAAGCAATACACAAAAAACATTTAGTATGTCTTTTATGTACTTCAATGCTCAGGTCACATATATTTTATATGCAGTTGTTATATGGCGCCGGTAACTAAAGCCACGTGACAGTTATTATAAACCAAAGGTGTTTCAACCAAATGTCTTTCAGCGCTAAGAAATATGACCTTCGTGGGACGGTTTGAAGACTGCATGCAACCCATATCTTGAGGTTATCTTGAGATGATTTCGGGACTTTTTAGTGTCCCCGCGGCCCGGTCCTCGACCAGGCCTCCACCACCAGGAAGCAACCCGTGACAGCTGACTAACACCCAGGTACCTATTTTACTGCTAGGTAACAGGGGCATAGGGTGAAAGAAACTCTGCCCATTGTTTCTCGCCGGCGCCTGGGATCGAACCCAGGACCACAGGATCACAAGTCCAGCGTGCTGTCCGCTCGGCCGACCGGCATATTGCCAGACGGGGAAAAATGTGATATGATAATGCCCATTATCAGCGTGCAACAGGTTCAGCACGCCACTATCTACATCTACATAACCTGAGACGGTTCCGGGAATCAACTATCCCCACGGCACGGTTTCTGGCCGGGGCCTCCTAGTTGGTGGTCTGGAACTAGATTCACGAAGCAGTTACGCAAACACTTACGAACCTGTACATCTTTTCTCAATTTTTGGCGGCTTTAATTACAATTATTCAACAGTCAATGAGCTCCGAAGCACCAGGAGGCTGTTTATAACAATAACAACAGTTGATTGGCAAGTTTTCATGCTTGTAAATTGTTTAATAAATGTAACCAAAGCCGTCAAAGATTGAGGAAAGATGTACACGTTCGTAAGTACTTGCGTAACTGCATCGTGAATCTGGTCCCTGGTCAACCAGGCTGCTCCACGCCGCTGCTCGCAGCTTGATGTGCGAATTACCTCCCGGTTGATCAGGTATCCTTTGGCGATGTCTAATATAGCATTCTCCGGCCTATAACAGGTGTGAGAGGGTCTATAACAGGTGTGTAAGGGGTCCGTAAACACCACAGAATACTGGCACGCATACCCAGCTAACAGTAATATATTTTGTTTCAGGTATGTGGGTGTGAGAGGAGCTGGTCCCGGGTACTGGTGAGAGTGTCGACCCTCGCCAGCCACACATGGATGAGGCTCCACATGTACTCAGGTAAACACAGTACTACAAGCAAAGCGCGTTGTCCGCTTTACTGTTCTTTTGCATGAAAGTGTGTGTGTGTGTGTGTGCATGTGTGTGTACATGTGTGTGTACATGTGTGTGTACATGTGTGTGTGTGTGTGTATGAGTGTGTGTACATGTGTGTATGAGTGTGTATATGTGTGTGCGTGCGAGCGAGCGAGCAAGCAAATGAGTGCGTGCGTGATTGAGAGATTGCATGAGAGAGCTCGTGAGCATGCTTCGTTACTGGTGACTCTTAGCAGTTACTGTCTGGCTCTTGATACGTGCGAGTACCAGCTCTTGGGCCCCACCTTTCAGCCTCCGGTCCCCTGTACATGTTACGTGCCTCTTGATGAATACGAAAAGGAATTTTTGTTTCTCTCTTCATATTTAAATTTGTTTTGCAAGTTCACCCATTATTTTGTATGACTGTGTCGCATCTACGCTTGAAGTTGTGGTTTGTGTAAGCCTGGAACACTTCTCCATGCAGAGGGGGGTGGGAGGGGTCGTGGGGGGGGCAGTACCAGTAAGCGGGAGTCGTAAAAGCAAAAATGATGGGCGCCCCAACGCGAAATTCAATTAAAAATGGGACTTAAACAAACGATGAAACTGCGAGCAGCTTCAAGGGGGACGAGGCCTCATCAGATGAGTTGATATGAGTGTCTTCCACCCATCTGATGCGTTGATGCTGCCCATACAGGGCATAATGGCCAACCTCTTATGGTGTTCTAAAGATAACTTGATAACCATCTCAAAAGGATTCCTGATCAACCAAGCTGTGATTTGTATCTCAGACTGCGAGCAGCCGGGTCGGAAAGTGGGGGGAAGGAGGAGACGTGAGAGCAAGAGCATCATGACCGGAACTTTCCCACGTACTGTGAGTGTGGTCAGAAGTGAAGATGCTGCCGCTACTCACGGCAGAGAGACCTGGCCGTGTTCACACACACACATGCCTCGCCATCAGTCTGCCGTGAACAGCGAAAGCTTAAACCTGGGTCAAACAACGTGTATTTATTGAAGGTGGAAAGTAGTGCAACCTGTGTGGAAAGTACCTGTAGGGGAGCCGGTCGGCCGAGCGGACAGCACACTGGACTTTTGATCCTGTGGTCCTGGGTTCGATCCCGGGCTCCGGCGAGAAACAATGGGCAGAGTTTCTTTCACCCTATGCCCCTGTTACCTAGCAGTAAAATAGGTACCTGGGTGTTAGTCAGCTGTCACGGGCTGCTTCCTGGGGGTGGAGGCCTGGTCGAGGACCGGGCCGCGGGGACACTAAAGCCCCGAAATCATCTCAAGATAACCTCATCTCAAGAAGGGCAGGGGGAGTACTCAAGCTCACGTCCTGACGAGGACAAGGGTCGTGGGCAAGTGTGTTACCTGTAGTCGTGAGGTGATGATAAGGACGTGTACTGGCTGACTGTCGCTTTATAACCATGACTACGGACGTGCGCGATGATAACGCCGTTAATCCTTATCTTTCTGGATGCTTTCATACACCGCTTTGTTCAGTTCAGGAGGATTGACTGCGCACTAATCTGTAACACTTTGCTCCTCTTTTGCGTTGATTCAACGTCGATCCAATGTCACTTGCATATTATACCTACTGAGAACTATGGGGGTTCAGTCCCTAAGAACTATGAGGGGTTCAGTCCCTAAACCCAATATGTGTGTGTGTGTAACCCTTCCCCCCACCGCCCACGGGATGGGTATGGGGTGCATAATAAACGACTAGAGTGAGATAAGGTTCAAGGCAACAGGTGGACAGCATGCGGATGGGGCTGGTCCCCGCCGTTCTCATCATCTTTGTACGCATTCTTGAGTATGGCGTGGGCTCCAGCTCTTGGACCCCGCATTTTCCCTGTCATTTACCTTACATGAGGACACCAAACCTGCAAAAAAAGACAAATATATTAAGAGAAAAAGGGAGCAAGAAAGGTAACGAAAATAAAAAGTCGTTACCCATCAGTTACCCAATATATGCGGGTTTGACAACACGAACCTCGTTGAATCATCTTTTGTATGATTTGGCCATTACCCGTGTTAGGGGGAGGGGGGCGGGGGAGGAATGTGGGAGGGGATTGGGGAATGTTGTTGATGGGTAGAGCCGCCGGGGAGTATAGTGCTAAGCTTAGCGCACGATGAGTGAGCTACACTTTGATGTTATGGCAACAATGAGAGGGAGTTTGTGCGCCTCTCAACACCTTAAACACCTTCCCCAGGCTCACTTTTATGTTTCTTCTCCTCACTGTTGTTTGTTTCTCCTCACTCCTCCTGGATGGTAGAGCGACGGTCTCGCTTCATGCAGGTCAGCGTTCAATCCCCGACCGTCCAAGTGGTTGGGGCACCATTCCTTCCCCCCGTCCCATCCCTAAATCCTTATCCTGACCCCTTCCCAGTGCTATATAGTCGTAATGGCTTGGTGCTTTTCCTTGATAATTCCCTCCCTCCCTCCTCCCCACGAGGGAGGTGTTCCTCCCCCCTCCTCCCCCCACGTGGTGTTCCCCCTCCCCTCCTCCCCCCACGTGGTGTTCCCCCTCCCCTCCTCCCCCCACGTGGTGTTCCCCCTCCCCTCCTCCCCCCACGTGGTGTTCCCCCTCCCCTCCTCCCCCCACGTGGTGTTCCCCCTCCCCTCCTCTAACCTTTCCCAGTATTTACTTACAATATTGTGTTGACCAAGTAAATAAATTGTATACATTATTATTGTAAATTGTAAATGTTTTATGCATTCAAGCCTCATTTTCTCTTCAAATAAGGATAATGCAAAAAATTGGGCACCGAGGTAAAATGTCTCGTATGTTCCAAGAAACAGCAGCTGCCTTGAAAGGAAATAGAGGCCAAAGACCGCTGATGACTGCCCACCAGTGTCCACGTATTAAATATACAAATATATAACTAATATATAAATTAAAATTGGTGGCAGGAGACAATATGCAAATATACGTGGAAGCCCTACAAGGTTTCGCCTGGGTGCTGCATATCCTCTTCTTCAAGGCTAAGGGTCCCCACACAAATACAACCAGAGGTGGTTTTAGTCCAGGAATTCCCTATTATACAGACATACAAATATACTCCCATCCATGGTTGAGGCGAGTGGTAGTCCAGTGGATCATTGCCTCGTGGGGTGCTGTATGCCGACCAAATTCCCTGTTAACGAGGTAGTTAGGGGCCCGGGTCGTTAAGGGCACTTATAATGATGTATGTGTTGGCGCACATGCAAGGGAGAGACCGTGGGAGGGGTCCCTCTTTGTCCTATTTCTACCCCTGTTTGTTTGTATTTAATGTGTTGGGCCGCCTCAGGGCCATTAGGTCATCTGTGATGGTCGTTGGTTGGCTGCGGTGTGTAAGTAGCTGATTGGCTGGTGCGTGCTGATTGGTTGGTGTCTGCTGGTTGCTGGTAGGTACTGATTGGTTAGTGTGTGTGTGTGTGTGTGTGTGTGTGTGTGTGTGTGTGTGTGTGTTGTTTATTGATAGGCAAGTGTAAGTAGCTGATTGGCTAGTGAGGGTAGGTGTTTAATAGACGACTTGTATAGGTGTATATCTAGATGAAGTGTAAAGTGTAGTGTGGACAAAGACAGGGACACACACCAGAACATTACATCTAAGACTGTGAACAAATTGAGTCATTTAGATATAAATCTAAACTCACGTTGCATGAAATGGCAAGCTATCTTATTGACATCTTATAAGTCAAGCCTGGCTCCGGGCCGGGCTTGACTTGCGAACAAAAATATTTGAAAACGCCCGACAAAAAAACGCTAAACGCCCAACCAAAAAAAACGCCAAACGCCCAATGAAATGATTTTGTTGTGACAACTTTGGAATTCCAAGACTGGTGCCCTCTTGACGAGTCCATTATTATCTTTACACGCGTTATTGGTGTTGCTGCTACTGGTGAACTTAAGTAGCATTATGTAGTCTAGATGCAGCTCATGGTTGCCTCATTATGTGCAGGAACATGTAGGTAACATTTACAGAACACTCTCAGGGAATGTGTGGGGTCGAGGGGTGGGGTGTAAAGAATTGTAGTTACTTAAAATATCGAAATGTAATCTCGTATGGCATATGACAATAGTTCTCATGTAAAGAAGAATTAAACAGATGTTGCTTCTTATAAATACAGTACTGTATAGTATCTTTTAAAGATGAATTAAATCTCCACTAACTAGTTATTCGAGTAACTCCTCTGATAGCTGCTCTGGGAACCCCCCTCTTTAACAGCAAGATGACACACTTGCTTGGTCCCTGAGGTCGTGTTATGAAGACACACTTGCTTGGTCCCTGAGTTCGTGTTATGAAGACACACTTGCTTGGTCCCTGAGTTCGTGTTATGAAGACACACTTGCTTGGTCCCTGAGTTCGTGTTATGAAAACAGACTTGCTTGGTCCCTGAGTTCATGTTATGAAGACGGACTTGCTTGGTCCCTGAGTTTGTATTATGAACAATGATGAACAATGAGGAGCCGGCCGGCCGAGCGGACAGCACACTGGACTTGTGATCCTGTGGTCCTGGGTTCGATCCCAGGCGCCGGCGAGAAACAATGGGCAGTTTCTTTCACCCTATGCCCTGTTACCTAGCAGTAAAAATAGGTACCTGGGTGTTAGTCAGCTGTCACAGGCTGCTTCCTGGGGGTGGAGGCCTGGTCGAGGACCGGGCCGCGAGGACACTAAAAAGCCCCGAAATCATCTCAAGATAACCTCAAGATGATCATTGTATAACTGAAGACTGAGCAGGCTTCGATATACTCACCATCGGCAGCAGAAGAGAAGCTCAACGGCCACCCTCTGGTCCACCTTACCACTCAAAAGCCTTCAATTTTGAGCACAAGTGCTGCCTGAGGGACGCTTCCTGGTATATCTGGTCGGGGTTGAAGGTTGCTGCTTGGCGTCACGGACACCACCATCATCACTATCCCCCGTTTTTCCTGTTTTTGTTACTGTGTCGCGTTTATGGGAATACCACGTCGATTTTATTATGCTATCCTTCCATGTTCCCTCACCCCTCATCTCCTCTTTCCCTCCCTCTTCCTTCTCCTTATCCACCTCCTAATTCTCATCCCCCATCCTTCATCTTGTTCTTGTACCCTTCCCAATTCTTATTCTCTCCTTCGAGAAAAAGGAAAACAGTAGTTCTTGACCCTCATAGTGATTGTAAACAATATGATCAGTCTCATTTTAGACAATTGACTACAATTTGGGAGAATCTTTGGCTCGTCTCGGGTTATTGTGTTGGTGATAGTGGTTAGTCTCTGCTTGTTGAACCTTACTTCTTGTAGCTGTATTGGTAACGTTATGTGTTGTAGCTGTATTGGTAACGTTATCTGTTGTAGCTGTATTGGTAACGTTATGTGTTGTAGCTGTATTGGTAACGCTATGCTGTTGTAGCTGTATTGGTAACGTTATGTGTTGTAGCTGTATTGGTAACGCTATGTGTTGTAGCTGTATTGGTAACGCTATGTGTTGTAGCTGTATTGGTAACGTTATGTGTTGTAGCTGTATTGGTAACGTTATGTGTTGTAGCTGTATTGGTAACGCTATGTGTTGTAGCTGTATTGGTAACGCTATGTGTTGTAGCTGTATTGGTAACGCTATGTGTTGTAGCTGTATTGGTAACGTTATGTGTTGTAGCTGTATTGGTAACGTTATGTGTTGTAGCTGTATTGGTAACGCTATGTGTTGTAGCTGTATTGGTAACGTTATCTGTTGTAGCTGTATTGGTAACGTTATGTGTTGTAGCTGTATTGGTAACGTTATGTGTTGTATCTGTATTGGTAACGTTATGTGTTGTAGCCACACTAGTAACGTCACTTGCTGTAGCCACACTGCTAACGTCACTTGCTGTAGCTACACTGGTAACGTCACTTGCTGTAGCTGTATTGGTAACGTCACTTGCTGTAGCTGTATTGGTAACGTCACTTGCTGTAGCTGTATTGGTAACGTCACTTGCTGTAGCTGTATTGGTAACGTCACTTGCTGTAGCTGTATTGGTAACGTCACTTGCTGTAGCTGTATTGGTAACGTCACTTGCTGTAGCTGTATTGGTAACGTCACTTGCTGTAGCTGTATTGGTAACGTCACTTGCTGTAGCTGTATTGGTAACGTCACTTGTTGTAGCTGTATTGGTAACGTCACTTGGTGTAACTGCAACTGATCGTGAGTAAGAACATATAATAGGTGTGCACGTTAGTCAACGCATAAGAGATTGTCCGTGTTCCTTACGACAGTTTCTCAAGACTGATAGGTTAGTTCACCAGGGCGTTATAGTGACTGTGGGAAGCTTAGAGTGTATAGGTCAGAGGTCACGGTGGCAGCGTGTCCTTGCTCTTGTTTCTGCATTTGTATAGTTGTTTTGTTTCTATTCTGGTCATTTAGTGGTTGTCTTTGTTGATTATTCAATATTTGGTTGAGTGTATTGGCAGGAGGCCCGGACAGAGACCGGGCCGATGGGAATATTGATTCTTGGGATCACTTTTAAGGTAACCTCCAGATAATACCAAGACAGGTAAAGGGATCTTTATTTACCTTGCTGTAAGGTTCAGTCATCGTGGTTTTCCTTCAGGAAATTGACGTGTATGGTTGAGTGTGTGTAGGTGGCGACGGTGTGTGCATGGCACCAGGGACCTTGGTCGTGGGATCCCTCGTGTGTAGAGTCCTGCTGGGACTCATACTGTCTTCAAGAGAAAACTAGATAGTTTTCTCCAAGGAGTGCCGGACCAACCGGGCTGTGGTGGGTATGTGGGTCTGCGGGCCGCTCCAAGCAACAGCCTAGTGGACCAAACTCTCACAAGTCAAGCCTGGCCTCGGGCCGGACTTGGGGAGTAGAAGAACTCCCAGAACCCCATCAACCAGGTATATGTGGGCCTGCGGGCCGCTCCAAGCAACAGCCTGGTGGACCAAACTCTCACAAGTCAAGCCTGGCCTCGGGCCGGACTTGGGGAGTAGAAGAACTCCCAGAACCCCATCAACCAGGTATATGTGGGCCTGCGGGCCGCTCCAAGCAACAGCCTAGTGGACCAAACTCTCACAAGTCAGGCCTGGCCTCGGGCCGGGCTTGGGGAGTAGAAGAACTCCCAGAACCCCATCAACCAGGTATATGTGGGCCTGCGGGCCGCTCCAAGCAACAGCCTAGTGGACCAAACTCTCACAAGTCAAGCCTGGCCGGGCTTGGAGAGTACAAGGACTTCCAGAACCCCATCAACCAGGTACGTATCATACAAGAACTTTACCCGTAGGTGTCATTATCAGTCAGCACGTCATGTCCTGCGCCACTATTCCCTATCACTATCCTCCCATCTATCACGGTCTTCCCGGTCCACTACTACCCTATCTACCCTGTACAGGAGGTCACAAGTGGAATGCACCGAAGGAAGAAGTTGTGGAAGCCACCTCCATACACTATTTTAGAGCCAGATTCGACAAAGAATTCAAACGTCAGCATAAGCAAATTATAACGCAACAGGTACAAGAAGGCCACACACCTATTGTTCTGTAACCCCACACTACCTACTTAACAATCACCCCCCCCCCCCCCCCCACCCCCAAAAAATTACTAAACCAGCCTCATTACCGAGCACCATGGCACAAATATCTTGCAGTGGTAATCTACATATCTAGTACATCACTATCTTCCACCCTGGAAACACAACCCGTAACTGTCTCTATTTTCCGCTTGTTACAACTTGTAATAGAGTTGTCACATCTTGGCTTAACGTATTAGAACGTTGTTACAACTTGCTATATTGATTGTTATAACTAGTTAGGTGTTAAAGCTTGTTGGAACGTTGTACCAACGTCGTAGTTTCGGTGTGTGTTTGGCGGGCAGTTCTTCCTCTTCCCTCCCTCCCTCTCTACTCCAGTTACCTCTAATACTCTTCCCTTGCCCAAGTCACCACCACTTCAACACTAACCACCACCACAATGTCTGGAACTCTACACTTCATGTCACTGGAGGAAAGAATTCGTTGGGACATGCAGGAAGTGCCTGACCAACCGTGTTGTAAAGGATATGTGGGCGTGCGGACCACTGCAAGCAACAGCCTTTTATATCAAGTTATAGCACGACAAGACTAGCCTCAGGCCGGGGGTTAGGGTAGTAGAACTCTCGTAACTGATTACAGGTAAATTCGTAAGGCGAAACACAGGAGAGACTATTGATCATACCTGATCATACCTGGAGTGGGTTGTGGGAGTTGTTATCCCAGAGCCCGGCCTGGGGCCACACTTGTGACAACTTGGGCCAACACATTATTGCTGGAAACGGTCCGCAGGCTCACTTATCCTCACTACAACCCGGTTGTTGATGTAGTTTTAGATTCAGCTGATGGGAACAAAAAGTTGCAAGTAGCACGGGCTATAGTGAGCTCGTAGTGGACTTACCTGGCACAGAAGCGGGGCTGTGACTGATGACATCCTGGTTGGTCCGGCACTTAGACACGTTCCCGTAACGGGAACGTGTCTAATATTTTATTTAAGAAATCCACTTTTGTTAGAGCAATATGTCTTATGCTTGCATGGGGCATGGGTTAGAGTTGTGAATAAGTATGCGCCAGTAAGGGAAGTGATGAGAACAGGATTACATAGCACCCTTCATTTGTAGATGTGAGAGGAACCTGTACTCCAGTTGATTGAAGGATGAGAGGCGGAATCAAGGAGCTGAAGGTCAACCCTTGCAAGCACAACTAGGTATTTAGTTGACCACCCTCTTCCTTCTCAACCTTTCTAAACTAAATCGTTCAAACCGACTTCATGGTGTACCCCCTTCCCCAACCTAACCCCTACCTCCAACCCCCCTCCCCCCAACCTTCACCCCTCCCCCAACCCTAATCCCTACCCCCCACCGTCTGTATTCACTATTTCTCATCACTTCAGTATCAGCCTGGGGGGGGGGGGGGAGAGGAGACTGGGGCCGTTTTTACTGTAGAGCTCTGCATCCCCCCCCCCACCCCCCCCCTACCCAGCTGTCCTAAGATGAGTTTGATGAGCAAAAATGACTTTCAGATATCTTTGCCAATATAGGCGGAAGACCGGGTGCTGGAGAGGTGCTTACTGTGGAGGCGGGTTGGAGGTGTCGGGTATTTGAGCGGGTGGAGAGTTTAAGATGGTGGTTAATGAAGTAGTAGTTAACTTGAGATGGTTCCGAGGATCATTGGCTACGCGGCTCGGTCTCTAACCATGCCTGCTGGTTGGCGGTGTGGTCGCCTAGACTGTGGGACGCCACAGCAAGTAGCCTGACGTGCTGATCAACAGACCGGTTGATCAGGTAGGTATTTTATCAATACACAGCTGACCACCCCAACCCGTCCACAACACAACTACCCTCTACCACCACCCCTGTCACCCCACCTTGTCACCCCCACCCCATCACGCCCACCCCAGCAGTCTGCTAGACGCGCAGTCTGACGTATGAATCACAGCCCGGCAGATCATATAGCCTTTGGAGGTGTGTATCAAGTTCTCATTTTCAAGACGGTGAGGGGTCGGCTAGTTATGCTCCTTGTGCTTAGAGGGAGAATGTTGAACATTGTTGGAGGGTTGGATAGGCTGGTATCTCATACCAGCCTATCCTCCTGGTAGTACTTATATTAACGATGAGGACCATAGTATATATACCGACGTACAACGAAATTAGAAAAGTTCAAATCTGAACTATTGAGTTGGTCAGACCGGAAAACTATTTTTTACTTGTGTTGCTTTGATGAATTAACTAACCTAACCTAAGGGAGCCGATCGGCCGAGCGGACAGCACGCTGGACATGTGATCCAGTGGTCCTGTGTTCGATCCCAGGCGCCGGCGAGAAACAATGGGCAGAGTTAATTTCACCCTATGCCCCTGTTTCCTAGCAGTAAAATAGGTACATGGGTGTTAGTCAGCTGTCACGGGCTGCTTCCTGGTGGTGGAGGCCTGGTCGAGGACGGGGCCGCGGGGACACTAAAGCCCCGAAATCATCTCAAGATAACCTCAATATAAGGATAGGTTAATGTGCATGATGTTGTACGTAATTTATAAGGCGTGAAGACAGGCATAGCGTACCTGCAGGTGCTTGAAAGAGAGATAAAGATACATCAGGAAATGAAGAAGCGACGTTGATTCGGTCCTGCTTGATGGAGTTCTGGAAGTTCTTCTACTCCCTAAGCCCGGCCCGAGGCCAGGTCCGTCCGTAACCTCCACGGACCTGGAAATAACCTCCACATTCGGGCAGAAATGGTCCGTCCTGTGACCAGTACATTCACGTTAGTGTGACTCATCGTGTGCATAAAGATACAATGTATAGAACAGTCTGGACGCGCCGTGCGAGCCCCTCCCGTGCGTTTCGTGACTAACACAAGAGGCGCCAATACTCCTAGGAACCAGTCGTTCCCCCTCCCCACCCTCCCCTTCCCTCTCACCCCTCGCCTCAGACCCCCTTCCCTCTCTCTCTCTCTCCGCCCTGGCCCCCCCCCTTGCCACGTGGACTAAGGGGGCGTTCCAAGCGTAAAGAGGTCCTGGAGGGCCGCACCATGGCGTCCACCTGGCTGGTGTTTACTACGGTAACGATTCTTGGCGACGACTTAGGTGGCGGGTGACGCCCACTCTCTTACCCATTATGTATTGATGTACCATTATTCTTTGTCTCGCCTGTGTACAACACCCCCTTACTCCCCCCCCCCCCCGGCTCCCCTTCCACGCGCGCGCAAGCAAGCGCAGGAACACCTGCCTAGGCGGGACCAACCCATCCGCAAGCACAGCTAGGTGAGTACACTGTGTTTCATGGTACACTGTGTTTCAGGGTACACTGTGTTTCAGGGTACACTGTGTTTCAGGGTACACTGTGTTTCAGGGTACACTGTGTTTCAGGATACAGTGTGATTTTGTTTCGTATTTTCGTATTATTTCTCCATTTTCTGAAAGTTTCCGTTCATTATCTTGGGCCGCCTCATTGTATTAACATGAATCCTTGACAGTATAAAAGTATGACTTTTATACAAAAGTAGTCAAATACTTTTATACTAAAAGTACTTCTTTAGTGTAAAATTAAAAGTTGAAATTGATAAATGTTCATAGAAACTGTTTATTTCTCGTTTCCTGCTCGTATTGACTAAACTCACTTGACTATGATGATAAAGTTATTTATCTGTTTACATGAGAGTGGCCACGGGAAAGGGAGATCTACCATGTTGTTTAAGATTCGCTACCTTGAACAAAGTTCCAAGTAGCACGGGCTATGGTGAGCTCATAGTAGCGAGAACTACCAGCTGTTTATGCCCCACCTGCTATCCTTGGTTGTCTTATAATTGAACTCTCTGACGCTCGAAGTCTTATCGAATCTGGGGCCAGATTCTCGAAAGCACTTACGAACCTGTACATCTTTTCTCAATCTTTGGCGGCTTTGTTTCCAATTATTTAACAGTTAATGAGCTACAAAGCACCAGGAGGCTGTTTATAACAATAACAACAGTTGAATGGGAAGTTTTTATGCTTGTAAACTGTTTAATAAATGTAACTAAAGCCGTCAAACATCGAGGAAAGATGTACACGTTCGTAAGTGCTTGCGTAAGTGCTTTCGTGAATCTGGCCGCTGATCTTGAAGTCTCCGGTCCGAGCCCCGTTTATACTGGGTTCCTCTTGCTGTTTTTCACTGAGGTCCAGTGGCACCTTATCTGGTTTAATAAATATGTATAGAGGAGAGGGAGTAATTTTGGGTGTTAAGATTATTCACAAGATTGTTCACAAGGTTCACAGTCGACTTGAGAATGGTCCAGGACGGACCGAAACGTCGTCGTCCCTTCACCTTCTAGTGTGTGGTCTGGTCAATGTTGTTTATTAAGTAAAATAATCTCTAGGGATCTGGGATAGCATTCTTGATCTAGGCTACGGCCTTGGTCGGCTACCATCAAAACATATTTAGTTCATTTGAAAAGGTATCGTGTATGGAGTCAGCCTCCACCACATCACTGCCTAGTGCATTCCATTTGCTAACTACTCTTAAACTAAAAACAAAATGTTCTTTCTAATGTCTCTGTGGCTCATTTCGGTACTCAGCTTCCACCTGTGTCCCCTTGGGTGTGTACATATATCTTCTTGAGGTTATCTTACGATGATTTCAGGACTTAGCGTCCCCGCGGCCCGGTCCTCAACCAGGCCTCCTGTTTTGTTACACCCCCAGGAAGCAGCCCGTTGCAGCTGTCTAACTCCCAGGTACCTATTTACTGCTAGGTAACATGGGCATCAGGGTGAAAGAAACTCTGCCCATTTGTTTCCATCTCCACCGGGGATCAAACCCGGAAACCTGTGGACTACGAATCCGAAGCGCTGTCCACTCAGCTGTCAGGCCCCTATACACACACAATATACATGGACTTAAATTGTGTATGACTGTATGTGTTGTTGTTGTTGTTGTTGTTGTTAAAGATTCGCTACCTGGAATGAAATTCCAAGTAGCACGGACTATGGTGAGCCCGTATTATGGCTAGACTGTATGTGGTGGGCGGCATACAGGCTACACAAGAGAATGTTCACGGGAGGTGGTGTATTACATGGCCAGAGGGGCCTTGGCAAGTATATATATAAAGTAATAACAAATAAATAGGAAATCCTGGAGTAACATCAGTAATCCCGAGTTGCATGCTGGCACTGTTGCAGAGTGAGAATGTTTTTGTTCGTTCAGTTAATGGAGTTGGTGTAAATCCTCATGTGGGGGGGGGGGGGAGCAGGGGATTTTCACCTTTTATACCGGGCTGTGATGGGCAGCGGTGGTGGTGGGGGGCCGGGTTTACATTAGGAATGAGGGGGTTTTCGAGGTTGGCAGGTTGATGGAGGTGGGGGTGGAGATTAGTGGGGGGGGGGTGGAGATTGGTGGGAGTAGAGATTGGTGGGGGTGGAAATTGGTGGGGGTGGAGATTGGTGGGGGTGGAGATTGGTGGGGGTGGAGATTGGTGGGGGGTGGAGATTGGTGGGGGTGGAGATTGGTGGGGGTGGAGTTTGGGGGGTGGAGATTGGTGGGGGGTGGAGATTGGTGGGGGTGGAGATTGGATGGGGGTGGAGATTGGTGGGGGTGGAGATTGGTGGGGGTGGAGATTGGAGGGGGGGTGGCAGGTGGGAAGATGATAGAGGGGGGGGGGGTGTTGTGTTAGACTCTGGTGAAAAACGTCCTATCAGCTGACGTACAGGATTTATCAATATCAAGCATTTACGAAACCTATGCATCTTACCTTAATCATGTCGGTTTTGTTTGCATTTATTAAACGGTTTACTGTATTAGATTCGAGACTTTACAGCTCAAGGTCAGTATTGTTATAGACCCCCTCGTAGCGCGGCGGAGCTGATCAAATGTTTAGTAAATGTAAACATATCCGCCATAATTGAGGAAAGATGTATAGACTTCGTAAGTGGATTCGTAAATACTTGCAATATTTGGTTTATAATATATATATATATATATGTTATTTAATAGAGTAATTTATTTAATTTAAACCTGTGTCCCTTCTTCGTGTACCGCTCGTGCCAAATGGTAGTGTCTTCTGAGGATTTTGTATGCTGCGATCATGTCTTCTCTCTGTTTCTCGATCGATCGTGTCTGTTTTTTTCTCTTTTGCAATGATGACAAGTTTAATAACTTTGTCCTTTCCTCGTAACTCAGATCTATCGGATATTGGGACCAGTTTGGTGGCTTAAATGTCGACTTTGTTTAGAATATTATGATTGAATAGTTTCCTATTTTGAATTATAATTATTATAATTAGATCATTCACAAAATTCGTCTGACTAATGTGGTCTGCAGAGTATTGAACGACCTCAATTCAGGTTTCTGAGGGCAACTCTTTATGTTGGTGTATTTTGCATATACCGCTGATGTTCTCCGGTGTGTGTGTGTGTGTGTAAGGTGGGGGGAGGTGGTGTGGATGAGTGCGTGTGGGAGATGTTTACACACGCGTGTACATACATGTATTTTGAGATAATAAGATGCCTTGTACATATAATTACAAATAATTGCGGTAATTGGTTTCCTTATAGAAGACTCCGTACTGGACTGTACAAGCCTTACCCGCTGTCCATATTCTCTCTCTCTCTCTCTCTCTCTCTCTCTCTCTCTCTCTCTCTCTCTCTCTCTCTCTCTCTCTCTCTCTCTCTCTCTCTCTCTCTCTCTGTCTCTCTCTCTCTCTCTGTCTCTCTCTCTCTCTCTCTCTCTCTCTCTCTCTCTCTCTCTCTCTCTCTCTCTCTCTCTCTCTCTCTCTCTCTCTCTCTCTCTCTCTCTCTCTCTCTCTCTCTTCCTCTTCCTTCTCCCTTCCGCCTTACACACGCACACATAATTACACTCAATAGTGCTGCAATATATACTACTTAAGTCATTTCGTGCTGAGGTTGAGTGCGCATGCGCACGTTATGTCGTCTTGGACGGTATGTGGACTTTCATGGGAGTGCGCACACCTTGAGGTTACCTTGCGATCATTCCGGGGCTTAGCGTCCCCGCGGCCCGGTCCCCGACCAGGCCTCCTGGTTGCTGGACAGGTCAACCAGACTGTTGGACGTGGCTGCTCCCAGCCTGACGTATGATTCACAGCCTGGTTGATCTGGTATCCTTTGGAGGTGTTTATCCAGTTCTCTCTTGAACACTGTGAGGGGTCGGCCAGTTATGTCGCTTATGTGTAGTGGAAGCGTGTTGGCTTCACATGGTAACAACTGTAACAGGGCTCGTTACAGTGGCGTTACAGGCACTCAAGACTTAATGTGTTCACTTTATATGTGGTCGTAGGAGCTGTAACTTCTCCCCCCCCCCCCCCCGGCAATAGAATGTGTGGCGTACTCACCTACATGTGCTTACACGGCCAAACTTCATCAGTAATTTAATGCAACGACTTTTTCACTCGTGTTTATCATACATATATATCAAGCTGTGTATGGAATTGGCATCGATTGATGAAGATTAAGCCACCCAAAAGGTGGCACGGGCATGAATAGCCCGTAAGTGGTGGCCCTTTTGAGCCATTACCAGTATCAAGAGCTGATACTGGAGATCTGTGGAGGTGCGACTGCACCCTGCGTGACGGGAGATGTCTCCCGTCGAATTGGCATCGGCAACTTTCTCCTTTTATACATTCCACCTGTTTATGTCCCTTATGCTGAAACTGCGTCTGGCTTCTCTGTTACCTTGCCTTACCTTACAGGGGGGGGGGGGAAGGGGTTACCTGGTTGATACCTGCTTGATGGGGTTCTGGGAGTTCTTCTACTCCCCAAGCCCAGCCCGAGGCCAGGCTTGACTTGTGAGAGTTTGGTCCACCAGGCTGTTGCTTGGAGCGGCCCGCAGGCCCACATATACCTGGTTGATGGGGTTCTGGGAGTTCTACTCCCCAAGCCCAGCCCGAGGCCAGGCTTGACTTGTGAGAGTTTGGTCCACCAGGCTGTTGGGGGGCAGAAATAGCCTTAGATACTCTATCCCTTTGAGATGTATTTCTTTCTTATCTCAATAAACATTCTTGAACTTGAACTTGAACTTGAACCTTGCCATGGTTTTGGGATTGAACGTCCCCGCGGCCCGGTCCCCGACCAGGGGCCAGATTCACGAAGTAGTTACGCAAGTTCTTGCGAACCTGTACATCTTTTCTCAATCCTTGGCGGCTTTATTTACAATTATTAATCAGTTAATGTGTGCCGAAGCACCAGGAGGCTGTTTATAACAATAACAACAGTTGATTGGAAAGTTTTCATGCTTGTAAACTGTTTGATAAATGTAACCAAAGCCGTCAAAGATTGAGGAAAGATGTACAGGTTCGTAAGTGCTTGCGTAACTGCTTCGTGAATACGGGTCCTAACTCAGTTTTCACTGTCTCCTCGTTGTACTGTTCTTCACTTTGAACATCGCATATCTTATTGGTTAATTTCTATTAGTACCGTGTATCTTCTTGAGATGATTTCGGGGCTTTAGTGTCCCCGCGGCCCGGTCCTCGACCAGGTCTCCACCCCCAGGAAGCAGCCCGTGACAGCTGACTAACACCCAAGGTACCTATTTTACTGCTAGGTAACAGGGGCATAGGGTGAAAGAAACTGCCCATTGTTTCTCGCCGGCGCCTGGGATCGAACCCAGGACCACAGGATCACAAGTCCAGCGTGCTGTCCGCTCGGCCGACCGGCTCCCGATAATTATGGTGGCGACATTGTTTTCCAAATGTATCCTCCAGGGGTAGAGTTGGAGTTGTCTATTCGAAGAATTTTTCCTATTTCTGGACACAGAAATTGTATGTGCGTGTGTACGTGTACGTACGCGTGCGTGGTGCCCTTGTGTACCTGTGTACCAACAGGCAGTCAGACAAGCAGGTGATCTCAGTAGCCTTGACCTTCAACACACCCACGACAAGGTTAACTCTTGGAATTTACCTATCAAGGACAATGCTAATATTTGAAGTTCAAGAAGCGATGGCAAGTCAAAAGAAGACTGTATTTGTTACAGGAATTACAGCTTATTACAGGGCAGCATTTTCAGCATATTAGCTGAAGCTCAGATGATGTCAACATTGTGTAAACAAAAACTGATTTAAAAGAAGAAAAAAATATTACGAGGGATCTACATCCTGGTTAACCCGACCACAATCCCTGTAGGCTTAGCCAGAGACCGGGCCGCGGTGAAATTGATCCTGAGCACTCCCTCAAGGAATGCCAAGGTAAGTGTTTGGAGCATTAGCAGCAGGCGCTGTGGCCAGGCCAAGGTGAGTGGTGATGACGTGCTCCATTATTATTTCGAGCGACGTCATTCAAGCAAGAAAAAGTATGGTGTGATGATCAGTGGCGCGCCGCGGTGGACGATAGCGGAACTAACGCTCACTACGATATCGTCACCAGCATTTGTCTCGCGACCAAACGGCTAAATTATGTACTATTTCCAGTTTAATGGAAATATGTTTTCTCGGGAATGTTGAATTCCCGTGAAAACTCGTTAATATATATATACAGTACAGCCTCTAGGAAGCGAACTTTTTCTTGTGTCCTCTTAATGTTCATTTTTTTTGTATAAAATCATATATGTAACTGTATAACCTTGCATAATAAAGTGTACACCATAAAAAAGGGGGGGGGGGGGTAGAAGCGAACACTACTTACGTATTCAGAGTTAAATGGCAAGTTTTCCCTGAATGCTCTGTGTTCCCTTCTCTGAGGCTGTGGGTCCCTAAAATTGCACCAGAGGTGGTACCCCCCCCCCTATATATATTATATATATATATATATATATATATATATATATATATATATATATATATATATATATATATATATATATATATATATATATATATATATATATATCAGTATAGTTCTAATGACATCATCAGTCATCAGAACTGGGGGCCGCTCGAAGCCTTTTAGGTCAAGTCATGACAAGTGTGGTCCCAGGCCGGGCTTGAGGAGCAGATTACAACTATTAGAATCATCTCATGGTACATTCCTCATATGAAAGGAAAGGAAATTGTAAAGAGACAGCCAGTTATCACTAAGAGACTTGGTGATAACTAAGCCAGAATGACTGTATCACATAGAAGAGGATACGAGCTGGATACGGAGAGAAAGAACGATGCCCAATGATTTGAACCATTAGGGATCGAACCCTGACCTGCAAAAAGCGAGGCCGTCGCCGCTGCTCCGATGAGTCCAGGGTTATGAGACTTTGCCTGTGTCATTTTGACTCGGGACTGTTGTCATATACACGTACACTTGTCTCCTCTTCTTTCAGAGTATGTAACTGTATGGCTGAAGGGTAGTTGGGAATTGTTGCGTTAATTAAGTGGTTACCGGGAAGCAAACATTACCATCCGCCCCTTGGTGGACGGCCTTACCTTGAGGTTACCTTGAGGTGCTTCCAGGGCTTAGCCGTCCCCGCGGCCCGGTCGTCGACCAGGTCCTCCTGGTTGCTGGACTGGTCAGCCTTGGAACTATCACATTAATAAAACATTGTAGGTCCTGGTTATTACGTCACGACGATGGCGTCCAGCAAGCTGGTTGGTGACGCAACTGGGACCTTCCCCTACCCCCCCTTCCCCCCTCCTCTCATCTCATCTCATCTCCGCTTTTCAAATTAACTACAAATTTGTGAAGACATTGAATTCTTAGTTCAGTTTGGGATGGTGCCTTTGTGGTAATATTTTTAGGGATGGGCCCCTGTGCTGTCCTCTTCAGTGGCCAGTAGTGGGCATGTGGCATGATGGTAAATATTTACCCAGTGTGTGTGGGGGGGGGGTGTATGTGCGCATGCGTCTGTCTGTTTACTTTTAACCTGTTTAACTATGTTGTCGTAGATGGAAATATGCGCACATACAGCCTGGTGGACCAAACTCTCACAAGTCGAGCCTGGCCTCGGGCCGGGCTTGGGGAGTAGAAGAACTCCCAGAACCCCATCAACCAGGTATCAACCAGGTATCATACCGATATACTCTTTATTATTATTATTATTATTATTATTATTATTATTATTATTATTATTATTATCATCATTTTCTACCACAGACGTGGCCAGACATTTACAATGCTAACCAGCATATATACATTTTCTTCTGTCCTCCATGGACAGGGTGAGAGATGTGTTAAACATATAGTTCAGGGATTTATTGGACATTCAACCACAGGAGATTGTAGTGCTTTTAAAATGCTAGGTGTTGTGTGATACACTCGCCTGTATGTGCTTGCAGGGTGAGCATCAGCTCGTGGGCCCCGCCTTAACATCATCAGTCACTATTTGCAATGGCTCTCGATCCTCTTCTTGGCATGCCTATTGATAGATCACTTGATTGTTTCAATCGTAGGTTAGACATTGTATATATATATAATATATATATATATATATATATATATATATATATATATATATATATATATATCTTGAGATGATTTCGGGGCTGTAGTGTCCCCGCGGCCCGGTCCTCGACCAGGCCTCCACCCCCAGGAAGCAGCCCGTGACAGCTGACTAACACCCAGGTACCTATTTTACTGCTAGGTAACAGGGGCATCAGGGTGAAAGGAACTCTGCCCTTTGTTTCTCGCCGGCGCCTGGGATCGAACCCAGGACCACAGGATCACAAGTCCAGCGTGCGGTCCGCTTGGCCGACCGGCTATGACGTCGTCGTCATTGACAACATCGTCACCTGTTGTCAGCATTCATTGTTCTACATCATTATCATCAAGCAATACAATGACATCGTTATATTCAGTTCGTTGCTGAACAAGTTGGAGACTTGGGCAATCATGGTGACTCATTGTAAGAGATAATTAACGGATCAACACAGCCAAGTTGTTTAATTGGGAAGGGTCGTTACCGTGTCCTGCCTTCGCCAACATGTCTTAACTGCTTTTAGGTCTCGTCTCAAGATTTGTTGAATTATGTATAATTGGCTGTTATTTTATCATTGTGTTTTTTGCCCTTTACGTCTAATGTATTTCAAGTGTGTATTCACCTAGTTGTGTTTTGCGGGGGTTGAGCTTTGCTCTTTCGGCCCGCCTCTCAACTGTCAATCAACTGTTTACTAACTACTTTTTTTTTCCACACCACACACACACCCCAGGAAGCAGCCCGTGACAGCTGACTAACTCCCAGGTACCTATTTACTGCTAGGTAACAGGGGGCATTCAGGGTGAAAAAACTTTCCCCATTTGTTTCTGCGGGAATCGAACCCGCGCCACAGAATTACGAGTCCAGCGCGCTATCCACCAGGCTACCAGGTGTGTGTGCGTGTGTGTGCTCACCTAATTGTGCTTGCGGGGGTTGAGCTCTGGCTCTTTGGTCCCGCCTCTCAACCGTCAATCAACAAGTGTACAGATTTCAGTATGTGTGTGCGTACCTATTGTTGGGTAAGGGGAAGTGAGGTCTAGCTCTTGGTGTCGAGCCTGTTGGGCCTTGTTGTACCTGTTGCGTAACAATTTAATTATTCGGACGTTCGAATTTTGTGTCAGGTGTGTGTGTGTGTACAACGGTGGCCCGGCGGCTGGGGGGGTCGTAGTCCTAATGGTCCGGGTTCGATTCCCGGCGGAGGCGGAAAAAATTGTTCAGAATTTCTTTCACCCTGATGCACTGTTCACCTAACAGTAAATAGATACCTGGGAGCTAGACAGCTGCTACGGGCTTCTTCCTAGGGGATGTATGTTAGAGCGAGATATATGTAGTAGATATAATAGAGGAAAAATAGATTTATGGTTGAGAGGCGGGAGGAAAGAGCTGAAGCTCAACCCACGCAAGCAACTAGGTAAACACACACATCCGTGCTCCCCCCCCCCCCCTCAGTTAGTAATTTCTCTCACTCCAGAACAAATTCACGTATTATCCCCCAAACTTTCATTTCCTCTCCAAACACGGACTCGCCAACCAAATCCAATTCGTATTTTGCTGGTAGTTTTCGAGCAAACTGAGGGAAGGGATCGACTATGCCCGCTCAGGGCCACCCTGCTGGCCCTGCGCTGACAGGGCTACAGTACAGTGCCACTCGCTTAACTTGGTCCATTCATTCGTCCGGGTAACTGTACTTTATACCCGGGTTCTGCATCTCGGAATAGAAAATTTAGCCCAGATATTGAGAAGGATAAATCGTTTTCCGGATTTTGAGAAAACATATAACTGAACATCAGAAAGATAGTTTTGGGTGGAGATTTGAAGCTAAAATGACGGGAAAGTTGACGAATAATCGATTAAAGAGAATACTTGTTTAAGCTACTTGTTGGGGAGGGAAAATGTGCTGCATATTCAGGACAACTAATTTAGCTGGATATTAATGAGTACCTGATTGGAGGTTACGTTGTGGTGGCTCCAGGGTTCATTGTCCCCACGGCCCGGTCTCTACCCCACGGCCAGGCCTCCTGGTAACTGCAGGAGGCCCAGTTTCCTCTTATGGTTGTCAACAAAGACATTGTTGTTGAGTTCATCTCGCCTCATTGTTGTCTATATGTCCACCACTGACTTGTAACATCCATCTTTCTCACGATGTGTAGATTAATACTAAGAAACGTCTTGTTCAGCTCCTCCTTCGTGGTCGACAATATCACATTATTCATTTCTTCGTGATTTACACTCACACGCATGCACGCACGCACGCACACACACGCCGGTGGCCGAGCGGACAGCATGCAGGGCACATGATCCTGTGGTCCCGGGTTCTATCCCGGGCGCCGGCGAGAAACGATGCACAGAGTTTCTTTCACCCTATGCCCCTGTTACCTAGCAGTAAATAGATACCTGTGACTCAGTCAGCTGTCACGGGCTGCTTCCTGGGGTGTATATATGTGTGTGGTTTGTAGAAAAAAAAATGGTAGTAGTAGTAGAAACAGTTGATAGACAGTTGAGAGGCGGGCCGAAAGAGCAGAGGTCAACCCCCGCCAGCACAACTAGGTGAGTACACACCGTCCACAACACAGCGCATCATTATTCACACGATTACGTTCCTGAAAATAACTTGGAGGTGGGGGGGGGGATGGTGGTATGCGGGCGATTGGAGAGGATAGAGAAGGGTAGGGGATCGTTGTTGGCGAGGGGGGGGACGGGAGAGGAGGACGCTTCAGGTTTGGGGGACAATTCGGGTGTTTTGCAACCCACTTCAGCCAAATTGGATGACAAAAAAGAGGGGTGGGTGTAAGTGGATGGGTTTGAGTTGGATAAGGATATAGGTGGTTGGAAGAGGGGGAACAAGTGGGTAGGAGCGAGGGATGTGAATGGTAGTGGGTGGTTCTTAGGAGGGATTGAGGGAGAAGATGTAGGAGAGAAGGAGAGGGAGAGTGGAAGAGAGAGAGGGAGGGAGAGGGAAGGTTTGGCAGAGGCAAGGAAGAGAGGGCGGCAGCTCGTGTCAAAAGGAAAAGTTAATCTATTTTGTGTAGCAGGTCTGAGTGTTGGCGGAGGTCAACCTCTCTGTGGCCTCATTGTTGTCTCTCTCTTTATTTACTATTGTCTTTGTTCCTTGTGCCTGCAGGATCATCCTATTAGCTCTTGGACCCCGCATTCCTAACCCGTGTGTGTGTGTGTGTGTGTGAGTGAGCAGAATTATCAGATACATTGCTGCCTAATCACACAGATACATTACTGCCTAATCACACATATTTTTGAAAGGATTAACTTTTATAGTTTGTTCATTACAACTAGATAAACATCATTACGGGTTTGACAAGAGTCAAAATAAAAAATGGTTTTGGTGATGGAATAACGAGTGGAAAGATGTGAAGCAGGTTGGTCACTGGGGCTGGCAGTCGCACGGTTCACCAGTATGCGGGCACGACGTGCACTGATTGGTCCTTATCGAGGATGGCGTCATTGTGCGGGTCTGCATATTCGGGGCAGGGACACGAGTGGACGCCGGTGTGTGTGTGTGTGTGTGTGTGGGTAGGTAGGCGACGGGGACCATTCACAGGTCACCATACCCGCATGTGGGTGCGGTTGCCAATGGTTCTCCACCCACTCTTATATTGCTACGGGCCGCGCTGGCGTAATCTATGATTGAGGTTTATTGTACATATTGTACTGCTTATTGTAGTGAATGGTCTCCGTACCTACTCCTTCTGTTCCTTGGTCCTGTTGGCCCGTGGGAGGCAACTCCTATTTACCATGACAAATGAGGGGGGGGCATTGACAAGTCTCTGGCTAACTGTCCTCATCGATGCCACTAGAGGGGGCAGTGGTCCTCAGGTTAATAGCCAACCTCGTACATTATGTATTTATCTAACTCTCTCTTTTGATTGAAACAACACATGGTTCCCACGTCATTTAGGCTATATATATATATATATTATAATATACATACACGTGGGATGTATATAACTGTAAACTCTATGACCTATCCAAAATTCGAACTTGGGCTGCCAATTCAATTGAATTTTTCTTTCTTTATTATGCACCCCATACCCATCCCGTGGGCGGTGGTGGGAAGCGTTACAGAGGCCCATAATGGGTTCAGGAACTGAATCCCATAGTTTGTTTAGCTAAGCAAGTGACAATCTTTTGAAGCTAGTTACACAGTTGTTAATGTTATATATACATGTACATATACATACAATCATTTACACAAATACATATCGATAGTCTTCTGTGTCACAAGTGATTCAACAAGAGGCTCACAACAGTCACTATACAAGGCACTTTACATCTATGGTGAGTCACACAGTTACTAGTCTTGCTCCACACCCACCCAACTGGGCGGCAGCTTTACAGTCATGTGCTCCACACCCACCCAACTGGGCGGCAGCTTTACAGTCGTGCTCCACACCCACCCAACTGGGCGGCAGCTTTACAGTCATGTGCTCCACACCCACCCAACTGGGCGGCAGCTTTACAGTCATGTGCTCCACACCCACCCAACTGGGCGGCAGCTTTACAGTCATGTGCTCCACACCCACCCAACTGGGCGGCAGCTTTACAGTCATGTGCTCCACACCCACCCAACTGGGCGGCAGCTTTACAGTCATGTGCAGGCGGCACCTACAGTAAGCAAATTTGAAATACTTCGCTAAGATTCCCGGCAATCTATCATCATGAATGAAGTACTTAGGCTGCCAGGGAATATGTTTTTGCGTTTTTCTTCACTTGAGAATTTTAACAATTACCTCTAAAAGTTATCGTTGACCCTGTCAGTATTTTCAATTTGTATTCACTTTTATTCTGCTCTTGAAAATGTTGATAAGGTCAAGGAAACGCGTCTCTTAACGTCAGGCGTTAATAAAACTCTAAATTGAACTTTGTTCTGTTGATTTCTCAACTTCTCAAGTGAAGGAAAAACTTAAGACAATAAAACACATTGTCTAATCCAGGGGACTTGTTGGGCATTATTTTTTGTATTAGTTTAGTATTTTGCTCGCTGGTAACCACTGTCTTAACTCATCTTCTTCACCGCCTGCACTGATTGCTTCCACTCCAAGTAAACTAGTCTAGTTCCGTTCTAGTAAATACTGATAAGTGCTGCAATGGTTATTTAGAACGCCATTTATTTCTTCGTCATTATCAATTACTTTATCTCTCTCAGGTTTTATGGCTCAGTCTTGATCTTAATCTCAGCTCATCTCCTTAATCTTTAATTTTGTTCCCTCAATATTTTTTCCCCAAACTTTCCCAGTTTATCCTCTGTTAAACCTTCACCACGTTATTATATACCCATTATCTCCAGGCACTTGAAATCCTGGTAAATGGTTCCATCTTGTGTAATATTAATACTACCATACCTGTCTTAGACGTGTCCCTCCCAATGATGAGCAGCCGGTCGGCCTGAGCGGACAGCACGCTGGACTTTTGATCCTGTGGTCCTGGGTTCGATCCCAGGCGCCGGCGAGAAACAATGGGCAGAGTTTCTTTCACCCTATGCCCCTGTTACCTAGCAGTAAATAGGTCGCTGGTAATCAGACAGCTGCTACGGGTTGCTTCCTGGGGGTGGAGGCTTGGTCGAGGACCGGGCCGCGGGGACACTAAGCCCCGAAATCATCTCAAGATAACCTCAAGATAAGATACTGTACCTGTCCCATCAAGTTTTTGCACCGAAAGCTCTCTCTCTCTCTCTCTCTCTCTCTCTCTCTCTCTCTCTCTCTCTCTCTCTCTCTCTCTCTCTCTCTCTCTCTCTCTCTCTCTCTCTCTCTCTCTCTCTCTCTCTCTTCTCTCTCTCTCTCTCTCTCTCTCTCTCTCTTTCTCTCTCTCTCTCTTTCTCTCTCTCTCTCTCTTCTCTCTCTCTCTCTCTCTCTCTCTCTCTCTCTCTCTCTCTCTCTCTCTCTCTCTCTCTCTCTCTCTCTCTCTCTCTCTCTCTCTCTCTTTATTCTGATAACGCTGCACTTCTCGTTTGCCTTCTCGTGTATGTTGTTTTCAACTTCTTATTCTCCTGCCTTGAGAAACTGTAGTTGTCCTTTTATGTTAATCTAATTCTACCTTTAACTCGTGCCAAGGGTTTCTCAAAGTTCAGTAAGCGAGACATTTTGACAGTGAAGGTTATTCAGACCAACCGGGCTGTGGTGGGTATGTGGGCCTGCGGGCCGCTCCCAGCAACAGCCTGGTGGACCAAACTCTCACAAGTCAAGCCTGGCCTCGGGCCGGGCTTGGGGAGTAGAACTCCATGAACCCCATCAAGCAGGTATATGTGGGCCTGCGGGCCGCTCCAAGCAACAGCCTGGTGGACCAAACTCTCATAAGTCAAGCCTGGCCTCGGGCCGGGCTTGGGGAGTAGAAGAACTCCCAGAACCCCATCAACCAGGTATCAACCAGGTAACAGGCAGTTGGTACCATAAACAATTGATAACCACAGTCTGCGCATACCAATACAAGAAGGGGTATTGTGCTGGTCTCTGCCCCCTCATCTCCACATTGACCTCATCAACCCTCAACAAACCCACATCATATCACCACAAGCCCGCTTCACCCGCATTATCTGTCCACCAACATCCTCCTCTCCCCCCCCCCCCCCGACCCTCCACACTCCATTCACCTCTGTCCAGAGGTGCGGGGTCACTTTACATGTGAGAATATTTTATATTACATTGAATATCTCTCTCTCTCTCTCTCTCTCTCTCTCTCTCTCTCTCTCTCTCTCTCTCTCTCTCTCTCTCTCTCTCTCTCTCTCTCTCTCTCTCTCTTTCTCTCTCTTTCTCTCTCTGTCTCTCTCTCTCTCTCTCTGTCTCTCTCTCTCTCTCTCTCTCTCTCTCTCTCTCTCTCTCTCTCTCTCTCTCTCTCTCTCTCTCTCTCTCTCTCTCTCTCTCTCTCTCTCTCCCTCCCTCCCTCCCTCCCTCCCTCCCTCCCTCCCTCCCTCCCTCCCTCCCTCCCTCCCTTTCCCTCCCCGCTCCCCTCCCCTTCCGTGATGATGGGACGGTTAAGGCCATCAATGGGTCGTGGTGGGACCATTGTGAGAGTCTAATGTTGGCTTTTGCACTGGTTTGAGGAAGGGATCGAGTGGCGTGGTAAGGTTACCTCCCTCTTGAGTACCAGTCAACAGAATGGTGGTGTGATGTTCCCTCCCTCTAAAATACTCTTATTATGGTGAGAGTATGGCGAGTCAACTAGCGTTTGTTTACCAGCATTGTGTCCTGAAACACTGGTGAAATACCGACCTAGAAAACAGACAATGGAACACCCACCGTCTGCATTCATTAATTCAAACAGATGAATGTCGGGAGCATATAAAAGCCTTTCAAGGTGTGCTCCCTGGAGCGTAGGCGTGGGAGGTAGCATGAGGCGGGGAAGAATCTTGAGGTTATCTTGAGATGATTTCGAGGCTTTAGTGTCCCCGCGGCCCGGTCCTCGACCAGTCCTCCACCCCCAGGAAGCAGCCCATGACAGCTGATTAACACCCAGGTACCTATTTTACTGCTAGGTATCAAGGGCATAGGGTGAAAGAAACTCTGCCCATTGTTTCTCGCCGGCGCCTGGGATCGAACCCGGGACCACAGGATCACAAGCCCAGCGTGCTGTCCGCTCGGCCGACCGGCTCCCCTACAAATACACCACAAATGGCCACAAATACAAAATACAGTAAGGGTACAATAAGCGTATTACAATACATCATTATGTGCTAGCCAAATATGTCGATCTCTTGATTTGCCACTCCGTAAAAAAATTAACTTTTTTGTTTAACCCGTGAAGAGCTGGACCACACTCCTCGCTGACGGTGGTCAGCTTCGGGGTCAGGCGGTGAACGTTTGATTGATTGATGAAGATTAAGCCACCCAAAAGGTGGCACGGGCATGAATAGCCCGTAAGTGGTGGCCCCTTTGGAGCCATGGGTGAACGATTGATTGATTGATGAAGATTAAGCCACCCGAAAGGTGGCACGGGCATGAATAGCCCGTAAGTGGTGTGGCTCTTTGAAGCCATTACCAGTATCAAGAGCTGGTACTGGAGATCTGTGGAGGTGCGACTGCACCCTACGGAGAGGTCATGACCTCTGGCGGTGAACGACTAAGAGTCTCAGTAAATAGGTATCTAGGTGTTATGCAGGTCCTGGGGAGGGTCAGTAGTTATCTTGGTTATCTTGAGGTTATCTTGAGATGATTTCGGGGCTTAGCGACCCCGCGACCAGGTCTTGGACCAGACCTCCTTTTTGTTACACCCCCCCTCCCCAGGAAGCAGCCCGTAGCAGCTGTCTAACTCTCAGGTACCTATTTAATGCTTGGTGAACAGGGGCATAAGGGTGAAAGATCCTACCAGGACTCACCACCCAGGAGTGTGGCCACCTACCAGGACTCACCACCCAGGAGCCTGGCCACCTACCACCTACCAGAGAGAGAGACAGACAGACAGAGACGGGATGATGGGCAGGAAGATAAGAAGCGAGTAGTGAGGGAAGAGGGGAGATAGAGAAGGGAGAAAGTAAGAGGAAGAGAGAGAGAGAACAGGAGTCATAATAGTGAGACTGTGAGTAAAAGAATCTCTTTAGGCTCCAGCTTATATTCGTCTGTTTCGTTTGCTTGTTTACCTCTCCGCAGGGAATTCCAAAACCACCTTGTTTAACATGATGATTGACAACTGTCAAAGAAGAACTTCTTAGCGCGTGCGGGTACGTCAGAGAGCCAGCAGGCACGTGTGGGTACGTCAGAGAGCCAGCAGGCACTTGCGGGTACGTCAGAGAGCCAGCAGGCACGTGCGGGTACGTCAGAGAGCCAGCAGGCACGTGCGGGTACGTCAGAGAGCCAGCAGGCACTTGCGGGTACGTCAGAGAGCCAGCAGGCACGTGCAAGTACGTCAGAGAGCCAGCAGGCACGTGCGGGTACGTCAGAGAGCCAGCAGGCACTTGCGGGTACGTCAGAGAGCCAGCAGGCACGTCAGAGAGCCAGCAGGCACGTGCAGGTACGTCAGAGAGCCAGCAGGCACGTGCGGGTACGTCAGAGAGCCAGCAGGCACTTGCGGGTACGTCAGAGAGCCAGCAGGCACGTTCAGGTACGTCAGAGAGCAAGCAGGCACTTGCGGGTACGTCAGAGAGCCAGCAGGCACGTGCAAGTACGTGAGAGAGCCAGCAGGCACGTGTGGTTTAGGTAAGGCAGGAGGAGCCAGAGAAATGTTAGCCAGGTAAAAAAAACTATAAGTAAAAAGAGCATCGCCTGCCTCAACTTTGATCATTATCTTAAACTCCTTCAAGCAACTACACTATATTTACAGTCCTTACACGCCTGCTGCTTGTTGCTGAGTCTGGCCTCTTGAGCTGGTGCACGCACACACACACACACACACACACACACACACACACACACACACACACACACACACACACACACACACACACACACACACACACACACAGAGATTCAGTTGATATCACGCCAGACCTGTCTCCTGCAGCACATATCAAGCGGATAACATCAGCGGCATATGCCAGGCTGGCCAACATACGAACGGCATTCAGAAACTTGTGTAAAGAATCATTCAGAACTTTGTATACCACATATGTCAGGCCAATCCTGGAGTATGCAGCCCCAGCATGGAGTCCATATCTAGTCAAGGATAAGACTAAACTGGAAAAGGTTCAAAGGTTTGCCTTTGCCTCATACATACACATTGTATGTATGAGAGAGATTCTCTCTCTCTCTCTCTCTCTCTCTCTCTCTCTCTCTCTCTCTCTCTCTCTCTCTCTCTCTCTCTCTCTCTCTCTCTCTCTCTCTCTTTCTCTCTCTTTCTCTCTCTTCTCTCTCTCTCTCTCTCTCTCTTTCTCTCTCTCTCTCTCTCTCTCATCTTTCCCGTCTACACTTTCCTTCCTCCTTCTCGTCAAACTGTCTGCCCCTCCGGTATCACGAAAATTACGAGCGTCTGGGGTCTTGGATACGCCCTTGCCCTTCCCCCCTTCTCCCCTTACCCTACCTCACTTACCCTACCCCACCTCACTTACCCTACCCTACCTCACTTACCCTACCCTACCTCACTTACCCTACCCTACCTCACTTACCCTACCCTACTTCTCGCCTTATTCTCCCCTTGCTCTCCTCCGCTTCTCTAACCACAATTCTCAGCGACCAGACATGAATGATGCTTTCGTCGCCAGGTGTCGTTTGGGTCGACGCTCCTGACCTGAGGTAACCCGACAGTGGGGGTTGATTGATTGATAGAGATTAAGCCACCCCAAGAGGTGGCACGGGCATGAATAACCCGTAAGTGGTATGGGACAGTGGGGGTTGGGGGGTGTTCTTGTATAGTAAGAAGGGCATTTTTAAAGCGGGTAGATGGCGTGAGATAAGGGTAGGGTACTTTCGGTACTTTTTCTCATCCTCATGTCGGACATAGACAAGGACGCAGTCTATAGTACTGTATCATCCTTTGCAGATGACACTAGGATTTCCATGAGAGTAGACAACATAGAGGACTCGGCAAACCTCTAATCAGATGTAAATCGGGTCTTTCTATGGGGTACAGAAAATAATATGGGGTTTAAGGAAGATAAGTTCCAGCTCATGCCCTACGGAAAAAATTAAAATATAAAAACGGAAACCACATACAAAACTCAGTCAAGTCATAACTTAGAACGAAAAGGCAAAGTAAAGGATCTTGGAGTAATTATGTCGGAAGACCTTACCTTTAAAGAACAATAAAGTAGCCGTCACGACTGCAAGAAAAATGACAGGTTGGATAACAAGAACCTTTCACACTAGAGATGCTATACCGATGATGATACTTTTCAAGACGCTAGTGCTCGTGGTATGCAGTTGCTTTGTCTCATGTTATCCGGTTGCTTTGTCTCATGTTATCCGGTTGCTTTGTCTCATGTTATCCGGTTGCTTTGTCTTATGTTATCCGGTTGCTTTGTCTCATGTTATCCGGTTGCTTTGTTTCTTGTTATCCAGTTGCTTTGTTTCTTGTTATCCAGTTGCTTTGTTTCTTGTTATCCAGTTGCTTTGTTTCTTGTTATCCAGTTGCTTTGTCTCATGTTATCCAGTTCCTTTGTCTCATGTTATCCAGTTCCTTTGTCTCATGTTATCCAGTTGCTTTGTCTCTTTGTTATCCGGTTGCTTTGTCTCATGTTATCCAGTTCTTTTGTCTCATGTTATCCAGTTGCTTTGTCTCATGTTATCCGGTTCCTTTGTCTCATGTTATCCAGTTGCTTTGTCTCTTGTTATCCAGTTGCTTTGTCTCTTTGTTATCCGGTTGCTTTGTCTCATGTTATCCGTTTGCTTTGTTTCTTGTTATCCGTTTGCTTTGTCTCATGTTATCCGGTTGCTTTGTCTCATGTTATCCGTTTACTTTGTTTCTTGTTATCCGGTTGCTTTGTCTCTCGTTATCCGTTTGCTTTGTCTCTTTGTTATCCAGTGAGTTTGTCTCGGATTGCTTTGCATTTCCTCATTATCTTTTCCCTTAATTTGGAAAATTTGCGTACCGGTACAGATTTTGTTGACGGTGATTTTGGGTTAAGTTTGTCCATGGAGAATATATGAGCTTTGTGACTATTTGGAGTTTACTGGAAGGTTGGTGGGAGTTTACCCAGCAAGTTCACTTGGAGTTACGTGCAGGAACACAGTGGCGGCAGATGACTTGAGAGGCAGCTGTCTGCAGTCCCATTTAACTTTGTGTGTGATGTTTGTTGACGGAAACTGTGTGTTTGTTACCATTCTCTCAGTCCGCCATCTGGATATTATTTGGCACGCTCGTCCAGTGTGTGTGTCTGTCTATGTGTCTGTCTGTGTGTCTGTCTGTCTCTGTGTCTCTCTCTGTCTGTGTCTCTCTGTCTGTCTGTGTCTCTCTCTCTGTTTGTCTCTCTGTCTGTCTGTCTCTCTCTCTCTCTCTCTCTCTCTCTCTCTCTCTCTCTCTCTCTCTCTCTTTCCCTTTCTCTTCTCTCTTTCCCTTTCTCTTCTCTCTTTCCCTTTCTCTTCTCTCTTTCCCTTTCTCTCTCTCTTTGCCTTTCTCTCTCTTTGCCTTTCTCTCTCTCTTTGCCCTTCTCTCTCTCTCTCTCTCTCTCTCTCTCTCTCTCTCTCTCTCTCTCTCTGAGTGTGTGTGTGCCTGTGTTCTAATCCAATAGAGGCTTGGTGTTCTCTGGCCACGAGTCAATAAGATAGATGAGAGGGTGATAGGTGAGAGGTTGTGGTGGATGTTCCATCAGTCAATATTTTGTCGAATTGATTTCAAATGTCGATAATTGCTCGTTATCGGTCGATCGTTGTTGATATGCCCAGTCAGCCAATTCCATATGTTCCTTTGCTGCCTGCCAATCAGGGCTTTTCAACGCTCTCGATGGTTCATTTCGTGTTGTGTTCTTTAGTCAAAGAACACTTATTATAACCTTCAAATAATTGTCTAACAGCCTGGTTAACTACACTGCCGACCAGGAGGCCTGGTCAGAGACTGGGCCGCGGGAACGGTGATACCTGAAACTAGCACTAGGTAAACACAAGGTAGCTCAGAACTTGATTGTTTTAGTTATATAGAAAATTTACCTTCTTCAGAGCCAATCATGTTTATTTTCAATGGTGTCAAATAGCATGTGATTGCACGTATCGCTTTTAATAAATACTAGTGAGTATTTTTAATATCCGCGGCCGCTAGTTATTCTCCCCTGACCAATCACAGACCTCCATGATTCTTGCATCGATTGGCTAAGCCCGACCAACCACGCGGCTGCTCCAGAGGCAGTATTCAACCACACCTCTTCAATGTTTGGCCTGCTGCTTGTCTCAGACTCCAATCACTTGGTGGCAGTCATACTTCCTGCTTGAAGATTGGCCGCTCCTTGCTTGATTGGCCAGTCACACTTCATATTTGATTCGCTGGAGATTGTTTTCACTATACTGTACCTAATTTTAATATTTCCACTATACCTGGGAATATTATTTCCACAGTACCTAGAAGTATTATACTTCTGCTATATCTGTGAATAATATTTCTTGTACACCTGAGTTTAATATTTCCACTACACCTGGAGATAATATATCCCGCCCCACCTGGAGATAATATATCCCGCCCCACCTGGAGATAATATATCCCGCCCCACCTGGAGATAATATATCCCGCCCCACCTGGAGATAATATATCCCGCCCCACCTAGAGATAATATATCCCGCCCCACCTGGAGATAATATATCCCGCTCCACCTAGAGATAATATATCCCGCCCCACCTGGAGATAATATATCCCGCCCCACCTGGAGATAATATATCCCACTCCACCTAGAGATAATATATCCCGCCCCACCTGGAGATAATATATCCCGCCCCACCTGGAGATAATATATCCCACTCCACCTAGAGATAATATGTCCCACTCCACCTGGAGATAATATTTCCAGTTGTGGAGGTGATTGCGTGCGAGGGTTTGCAATGAAGGTTTCCTGGAAGTTGGCGAGACTGCGGCGCCTGTATTGATTACTCTGTATTGAATTTACATTAAATACACCTGTTATATATTTCTCTATTGTCCTGAGGGTGTTGTGGCGGCGCCCGCGAGGCCCTTGTGGTGGCTCTTGTTGTGGGGCTGGGTGGTTGATTGTTGTTGTTATTGTTGTTGGTGGTGTTGTTGGTGTTTTTGTTGTTATTGTTGGTGTTTTTGTTGTTATTGTTGATGTTTTTGTTGTTATTGTTGGTGTTTTTGTTGTTATTGTTGGTGTTTTTGTTGTTATTGTTGGTGTTTTTGTTGTTATTGTTGACGTTTTTGTTGTTATTGTTGTTGTTGGTGGTGTTGTTGGTGTTTTTGTTGTTATTGTTGGTGTTTTTGTTGTTATTGTTGATGTTTTTGTTGTTATTGTTGGTGTTTTTGTTGTTATTGTTGGTGTTTTTGTTGTTATTGTTGACGTTTTTGTTGTTATTGTTGTTGTTGGTGGTGTTGTTGGTGTTTTTGTTGTTATTGTTGGTGTTTTTGTTGTTATTGTTGATGTTTTTGTTGTTATTGTTGGTGTTTTTGTTGTTATTGTTGGTGTTTTTGTTGTTATTGTTGACGTTTTTGTTGTTATTGTTGACGTTTTTGTTGTTATTGTTGATGTTTTTGTTATTGTTGATGTTTTTGTTATTGTTGATGTTTTTGTTGTTATTGTTGGTGTTTTTGTTGTTATTGTTGATGTTTTTGTTGTTATTGTTGATGTTTTTATTGTTGTTCTTAATGGTAATATTCTGTGAATATATTATATATTTGTTAATTATTGTCAGTTATTGTAAGTCTTGGTATTAGCCATATTGTGACGACTTGGCCAAGATTGGCTAAGTTCTGATTTTCAAGTTTTTTCGATAATTGGTCTCTGCCAGTTCTAAGAACTTGGCAAAGTTAAGAAGAATGGCATGTGTGTTTACTGACCTAAATATAAGCGTCTAGATGCGTTCCAGGGTCAAGCGTTAGCTCCTGAGCCCCGCTCCAGTAGCTGTTGTCTAACGCAGTGACGCCCGACCCACCTCTGGTTCAATTAGATTCTGTCGTCACTTTCCTCTGTTACATTTGTTCACTATTACAATCACAGATACATATAAAGTCACCTAGATGTTGTTGTTGTTATAGATTCAGCTACTCGGAACAAGTTCCAAGTAGCACGGGCTATGGTGAGCCCGTAGTGGACTTACCGGGCATAGGAGCGGTGCTGTCTGCTCACCTAGAGCCACACGGAGAGCAACTCATCCTCCGAATTGACAGTACGATTTAATACTAAGTGTAATAAGTACACTTTCTTACTTTCATAATGAGTGCATAATTGCACTTATGGGGCTGTTACATTTAACCAACCCCCTCCCCTGATTTAATTCTTCTCGTTTTCTGTTAAGACACTCAGAATTTTAGGATGAAGTTTTAGCATAAATTTACTATACACAAGTTTTAAATATCAGGAATTTCTTTTTCAGGTTTATTAAACAATATAGATTTTATACAAAAATTTAAAATATCCTGAGTTACTTTACAATTTATTGATATATTTTAGTGTTGTTTTATTAGTTTTATAAAACTGTAATATCAATATAGCTAAAGGTTAAGTAATAATTGTAATTAAGAAGCAATAAAATTATTATCTTCAAAAACTAAGACGGTTAGGTGGGGTTGTGGTTTTCTATTCAGTTTTTCAGGTAAACTCAAATATTCACAATATATTTGACAGTACGATTTAATACTAAGTGAAAATAAGTATTATTCCTAACTGCTATAAATAGTACATAATTGCACTTATTTGTCTTCTTACATTTACCACCCCATTTTTGGAGGACGGGCTGCGGAGAGAGGAGAGAGGGCGAGCATGAGGGGTGTGTGGGGGAGGGAGGGGGGGGGCCATAACGCCAGAGGTGGAGTGCAGGTAAATGTTACTGCTTCTCCTGGGGGGATTAGCGACACGCTCATTACCTCCAGGTAAATGGTCCTGTGTTATTGGCAGGTGTGAAAGAGGGGAGGGTGGGGGGGGGGGAGTGAGGAGCGGCTGGTAAGGTTTAGAGTTGGAGGGAGGGAATTATCAGGGGAAAATGCCAAGCCATTGTAATTATATAGCACTGGGAAGGGATCAGGATAAGGATTTGAGATGGGACGGGTGGCGGGAATGGTTGTCAATCACTTGGACGGTCGGGGATTGAACGCCGACCTGCATGAAGCGAGATCGACGCTCTACCGTCCAGCCCAAGTGGTTGGAGGGAGGTAGCTGGTCGTATGTGATACTTGCTTGGTAGTAGCTAGTAGTCCAGCCCAGCCTGGGACCAGGGTTGGCTTGTGATAACCTGGTCCAACAGACTGTTGCTTGGAGCGGCCTGCAGGCCTACATACCCCCACAGCCCGGTTGCTCCGGCACTTCTTGAAGAAAACTATCTAGTTTTCTCTTGAAGATATCCACGTTTTTTCCTTAGTCTGCACTACAAAGAAGGAAATTTAAATCTAACATTTATAAATCTTCAAAAAAAATATATTTGTAAATACATGTACCTGGATTGTACCTGGACGGAGTTCTGGAGTTCTTCTACTCCCCGAGCCCGACCTGAAGCCAGGCTCAACTTGTGATAACTTATAGTAACTATATATTACTAATTAAAGTATAGTTTTTATCTTGCGTTTATTGCTTTAGGCAAACCTTAAGTTGGTAGAGTGTTTAGGTGGTTAATACGCTTAGTCTGGCAGCTTAATTAATGGGGGAGGGACTCACCCTTAGCGGAGTTGACTACCTGGCCCTGGCACTCCTCCCCTAAGGTAGGGCACTACCCATGCCTCGTGCCCTGCTTATTCACCCCGGAGGGTAGTGATTACCTGGCCTGGCACTCCTCCCTTAAGGTAGGGCACTACCCATGCCTCGTGCCCGGCTTACTCACCCCGGAGGGTAGTGACTACCTTGCCCTGGCACTCCTCCCCTGTACAGAGATGGGCTTGGGGAGTAGAACAACTCCCAGAACCCCATCAAGCAGGTATCAAGCAGAGTCAGCTACGTCACATGACCTGACTCGCCAGAGTAAACATTGCTAGGTCAAGTTCAAGTATGTTTATTGAGACAAGAAAGAAATACATCTCAAAGGGATAGAGTAGCTTAGGCTATTTCTACCCTCCAAATTTCCTAACTGAATTTGAATTTGTCATATTTTGAACAAATCCACAAGGGCCGTGACGAGGATTCGAACCTGTCATATTTTGTTTTCTACACGATTCATTGCGTGATTCCTCAGGTGAGGCATCAGTGACGGATGCCGTCTTTGGGAAACGAGTTTAGTTGTAGTAACTTGACTGAAGGTTGAGCATGTTGTTTGTTGTTTTAGATTAAGCTACTGGGAACTAAACGTTCCAAGTAGCACGGGCTATGGGAACACCCACACATCGTGTCAGCAAGGCGGACAGCCCGCTTGCTTTCATACCTCTCACTGTATTTCCAACTTCTATACTTCCCTTCACCTATGCCTCTCCTTCCTCTTTACTCAAAAAAAAAAAAAAAAAAAAAAAAAAAAAAAAAAAAAAAAAACGGGCTATGGTGAGCCCGTAGTGGACTTACCTGGCACAGGAGCGGGGCAAGTAGCACGGGCTATGGTGAGCCCGTAGTGGACTTACCTGGCACAGGAGCGGGGCAAGTAGCACGGGCTATGGTGAGCCCGTAGTGGACTTACCTGGCACAGGAGCGGGGCTGTGTCCCGGTTGAGCATGTTAGGTGGCGTGTATATATATATATATATATATATATATATATATATATATATATATATATATATATATATATATATATATATATATATATATATATATAACCATGGCGTGGTGTAAAGATGCAGTGGTGTGTTACATGATGGTGATAATTAGGAGAGGAAAACATTCTGGCAGATAAAAAGTTGATGCGTGTCGTGGGGACAATGTGCGGGATGATGACCTCACAAAGGACACTCTTGACGGCTGTCCTCTCTCGTAAACGGCGGGAAAAAAATTGTTTTAATTACACATGAGAACTTTGCTGGTGCTCCCCGGACCACCACTCCAAGCTGGCCGGGAAGGTGCAGCAGGGGCTTCCAGTTTGTGTCAAAAAATGCAACAGTACTTCACGACCCCTTGGAGGATGTTGCTTCTCCAAATGATACTGGATCAACCGGGCTCACTATCAGCTTGTAGGGCTACCTTGAGGTTACCTTGAGGTGCTTCCGGGGCTTAGCGTCCCCGCGGCCCGGTCCTCGACCTGGCCTCCTGGTTGCTGGACTGATCAACCAGGCTGTTGGACGCGGCTGCTCGCAGCTTGACGTATGAGTCACAGCCTGGTTGATCAGGTATCCTTTGGACGTTGGGATTCAGGTATTCCTTTGGAGGATCTGTGCCCAGTGTCAGCCCTGGCCACCTGGTCCAGTGTCAGCCCTGGCCACCAGGTCCAGTGTCAGCCCTGGCCACCTGGTCCAGTGTCAGCCCTGGCCACCTGGTCCAGTGTCAGCCCTGGCCACCTGGTCCAGTGTCAGCCCTGGCCACCTGGTCCAGTGTCAGCCCTGGCCACCTGGTCCAGTGTCAGCCCTGGCCACCTGGTCCAGTGTCAGCCCTGGCCACCAGGTCCAGTGTCAGCCCTGGCCACCTGGTCCAGTGTCAGCCCTGGCCACCTGGTCCAGTGTCAGCCCTGGCCACCTGGTCCAGTGTCAGCCCTGGCCACCAGGTCCAGTGTCAGCCCTGGCCACCTGCTCCAGTGTCAGTCCTGGCCACCTGCTCCAGTGTCAGTCCTGGCCACCTGGTCCAGTGTCAGCCCTGGCCACCTGGTCCAGTGTCAGCCCTGGCCACCAGGTCCAGTGTCAGCCCTGGCCACCTGGTCCAGTCTCAGCCCTGGCCACCTGGTCCAGTGTCAGCCCTGGCCACCTGGTCCAGTGTCAGCCCTGGCCACCAGGTCCAGTGTCAGCCCTGGCCACCTGCTCCAGTGTCAGTCCTGGCCACCTGCTCCAGTGTCAGCCCTGGCCACCTGGTCCAGTGTCAGCCCTGGCCACCTGGTCCAGTGTCAGCCCTGGCCACCTGGTCCAGTGTCAGCCCTGGCCACCTGGTCCAGTGTCAGCCCTGGCCACCTGGTCCAGTGTCAGCCCTGGCCACCTGGTCCAGTGTCAGCCCTGGCCACCTGGTCCAGTGTCAGCCCTGGCCACCAGGTCCAGTGTCAGCCCTGGCCACCTGCTCCAGTGTCAGTCCTGGCCACCTGCTCCAGTGTCAGTCCTGGCCACCTGGTCCAGTGTCAGCCCTGGCCACCTGGTCCAGTGTCAGCCCTGGCCACCTGGTCCAGTGTCAGCCCTGGCCACCTGGTCCAGTGTCAGCCCTGGCCACCTGGTCCAGTGTCAGCCCTGGCCACCTGGTCCAGTGTCAGCCCTGGCCACCTGCTCCAGTGTCAGCCCTGGCCACCTGCTCCAGTGTCAGCCCTGGCCACCTGCTCCAGTGTCAGCCCTGGCCACCTGCTCCAGTGTCAGCCCTGGCCACCTGTTCCAGTGTCAGCCCTGGCCACCTGCTCCAGTGTCAGCCCTGGCCACCTGCTCCAGTGTCAGCCCTGGCCACCTGCTCCAGTGTCAGCCCTGGCCACCTGCTCCAGTGTCAGCCCTGGCCACCTGCTCCAGTGTCAGCCCTGGCCACCTGCTCCAGTGTCAGCCCTGGCCACCTGCTCCAGTGTCAGCCCTGGCCACCTGCTCCAGTGTCAGCCCTGGCCACCTGCTCCAGTGTCAGCCCTGGCCACTCCGCGGCTGTTTTCCATCACCGACGTTGACCTCTCACCGCCTGAATGACAGGAATGTTGCTCCGGCGTTTAAATACTGATTTCGTTTTCTTAAAATGTTGTCAGATTTTCTTTCGTGTCATTCCCTAATATTTCTTAGCAGTTGTCTACCTTTTAATGTCTTTATTATTCCCTTGTATCCTGACATTCACGGTCCCTTCCACTCGATACCATTCCATATTAGTTTTTTTTCACACAGTTCTCCTTTCCCATAGTTCTCTCCCTCTAATCCTGCCGTAAACAGGTTATCTTGAAATGATTTCGGGGCTTAGTGTCCCCGAGGCCCGGTCCTCGACCAGGCCTCCACCCCCTGGAAGCAACCCGTGAGAGCTGACTAACTCCCAGGTACCTATTTACTGCTTGGTAACAGGGGTATCAGAAAGAAACCCTGCCCATTGTTTCTCGCCGGCGCCCGGGATAGAACCCGGGACCACAGGATCACGCGTCCAGTGTTCTGTCCGCTCAGCCACCAGCAATATGTGACGCGCTCTGGTGTCGGCGGCAGCAGCGGGCTTCACTTTTCCATTTTCGCTTCTCTTTTCATGTTTTCCGCGACAATAATTACATTTTAATGATGCCGCAGCTGAGCAATTATGCGGGCGACCTAACAGCTCCGGTCTTGTTCCTTGTTTAGATAACCCGATTTTAAGACACCTACTAATTCCTTAAACCACTTACGAACACGGCATTACCCCTCGGAGTCCCTCGGCTAATTTGTATATTAGTGTCATAGTCTGCCAACAGAGATGTCAATGTTGGGTCTCGTGCCTCGTGTGGTGGGCGAGGTTTGTCACGCCGGACTCGAGCCCCGCTGCTGCACAGGTGAATTGTTGGAGGGGGGGGGGGGAGGGGGAACTAAAGGGAACTATCAGGGGGAAAGCACCAAGTCATTACGACTATATAGCACTGGGAAGGGGTCAGGATAAGGATTTGGGATGGGACGGTGGGAAAGGAATGGTGCCCAACCACTTGGACGGTCGGGGATTGAACGCCGACCCTGCATGACGCGAGACCGTCGCTCTACCGTCCAGCCCAAGTGGTTGGGCTTGTATGGGGTGGGATGGTAAGGGAAGGGGGGGGGGGGGTTCACGACCCTTGTGGTGTTGTTCAAGGCGGTGACTTGAAACACATCTTGAAATATTATATTATCTTAGTAATCGTTTGCATCATTGATGGAATATTCTTCGCAGTACGAAACCTCAGGTGTGTGTACTGATGACAAATGTGTGTCGTGTTTGCTGTCACCTGTGTATTGTATTTACAGTTGTGTTAATCAACATCATCACCAGGATATAATGAAAAGCTAGGAGCCAGGAGGGCAGTACATACCCCTACCTGCATACTTGAAATTATTAAGGAATTACATTCGTAACCTTATCTTGAGGGTTACCTTGAGGTGTTTCGGAGCTTAGCGTCCCCGCGGCCCGGTCCTCGACCAGGCCTCCTCATTGCTGGACTGGTCAACCAGGCTGTTGGACGCGGCTGCTTGCAGCCTGACGTATGACTCACAGCCTGGTTGATCAGGTACCGCTACTTTGGAGGTGCTTATCCAGTTCTCTCTTGAACACTGCGAGTGGTCGGCCAGTTATGCCCCTTATGTGTAGTGGAAGCGTGTTGAACAGTCTCGGGCCTCTGATGTTAATAGTTCTCTCTTGGAACACTGTGAGGGGTCGGCCAGTTATGTCCCTTATGTGTAGTGGAAGCGTGTTGAACAGTCTCGGGCCTCTGATGTTGATAGTTCTCTCTTGAACATTGTGAGGGGTCGGTCAGTTATGCCCCTTATGTGTAGTGGAAGCGTGTTGAACAGTCTCGGGCCTCTGATGTTGATAGTTCTCTCTTGAACACTGTGAGGGGTCGGCCAGTTATGTCCCTTATGTGTAGTGGAAGCGTGTTGAACTGTCTCGGGCCTCTGATGTTGATAGTTCTCTCTTGAACACTGTGAGGGGTTTGCCAGTTATGCCCCTTATGTGTAGTGGAAGCGTGTTGAACAGTCTCGGGCCTCTGATGTTGATAGTTCTCTCTTGAACACTGTGAGGGGTCGGCCAGTTATGTCCCTTATGTGTAGTGGAAGCGTGTTGAACAGTCTCGGGCCTCTGATGTTGATAGTTCTCTCTCAGAGTACCTGTTACACCTCTGCTCTTCAACGGGGATATTCTGCACATCCTGCCATGCCTCCTGGTCTCATGTGATGTTACTTCTAACGAGAGAACTTGTTGATAAACAATATATCGCAATTAGATCCCTGTTACATAAACTGTTCAAAGTGAGTGTGATCCAGTCCAGCCCGTGACTCTGACAACGATATGCAGTTCAGAGCTTGTTAACAATTCATGAAAATTCATATTATGTTTACTCTCTCTAAGTCTCTCATGTAAAACTGTCTATATCTTATTCATTTTCCCTATTTGCCAGTATTCATATCACTCTCTTATCTTTGGCCGGGGAATAGAGTGGCGTCCACTTGAGAAGACCCTCTGTAATTAAGTTGTTAATAAAACGCTAGTATAAATGTGTGTGTGTGTGTTGTGTGTGTGTGTATGAATGCATATGTATGTATATATGTGAGAAACGGAAGGAACTATCAGGAGAAAGCGCCAAGCCGTTGAGAAAGGCTGCAGGAACGCAATAGCCATAGATCACTAAGAACTCTAAATGACCCGGCCAGGATTCGAACCCATGACGCTCAAGATCACCTCTAATATATATATATATATATATATATATATATATATATATATATATACACACACACACACACACACACACACACACACACACACACACACACACACACACACACACACACACAAGCACTCCTCATGCAGGTATTCTCCTCTGCAGGTCGACAACACCCCCCCCCCCCTCCTCCTACTCGGGAGATGAGCGCGGCAAATCACATATAAAACAAAATAGTTGGTCGTAACTCCCTGTGCCCAGATATTAGCCCAGGCCTGAGCACCGCCGCCTCCAGGTTAAGACCAACCAACCAGACACCTCCAAGACAATGACTTTTGGCTCCGTCACGCTCTCTCTCTCTCTCTCTCTCTCTCTCTCTCTCTCTCTCTCTCTCTCTCTCTCTCTCTCTCTCTCTCTCTCTCTCTCTCTCTCTCTCTCTCTCTCTCTCTCTCTCTCTCTCTCTCTCTCTCTCTCTCTCTCTCTCTCTCTCTCTCTCTCTCTCTCTCTCTCTCTCTCTCTCTCTGTCTCTCTCTCTGTCTCTCTCTCTCTCTCTCTCTCTCTCTCTCTCTCTCTCTCTCTCTCTCTCTCTCTCTCTCTCTCTCTCTCTCTCTCTCTCTCTCTCTCTCTCTCTCTCTCTCTCTCTCTCATTCGTAGGCCCAGAGTCGTGGAACAGAGACTGTTCCACGCGGCTGCTCGCAGCCTGATGTATGAATCACAGCCTGGTTGATAAGGTATCCTTTGGAGTTGTTTATAGAATTTTCTCTTAAATATCGTGAGAGGTCGGCCAGTTATGCCCCTTATGTGTAGCGGGAGAGTGTTGAACAGTCTCGGGCCTCGTATGTTGATAGAGTTCTCTCTCAGCGTACCTGTTGCACCTCTGTTTTTCAACGGGGGTATTCTGCACATCCTGCCATGCCTTCTGGTCTTATGTGATATTTTCTTTGCCGATTTGGAACCAGTCCTAGTATTTTAGAAGTGTTAAATTATTATATATCTCACCCGCCTGCACTCTAAGGAATACAGATAGATTTAAACATTTAAGATTTAATTTTAGATATTTTATCGAAAATTTAAGATAGATATTTTATCGAGTGAATTCTAGCAGTAAAAGATCCTTACCTGCTCTCCAGGTCAGCAATTTATCCAGCATGTGAATGGGGCTGTCATTGTGCAACAATGTTCCATCCCCAGGAAGCACTAGTATCCTAAAACGTATCATCATTGTGGTATAGCAGCCCTTGTTTGGAAGGTTCTTGTTATCCAGCCTGTCATTTTTCTTGCAGTTGTGACTGCTACTTTATTGTGTTCTTTAAAGGTAAGGTCTTCCGACATGAGTACACCCAGATGCTTTACATTGCTTTTTCGGTTGACTAACTGCGTTTATATGTCGTTTCATTTGTATATTTTCGTTTTCCCATAGCACAATAGATAGAATTTATGCTCATTATGTTTTATGTGGACTAAGCACAAAATGTTTATGTGGAATGAGCATATAATGTTGTTTTATGTGGACTTGTGAAAGACCTAATTAACACCAGTTTGGAGGTTTGCTGTGTCCTGGATCCACCTCTGGAAACACGCGTAACTGTCGGTATTTTCCGCTTGTTACAACTTGTAATAAAGTTGTTACATCTTGGCTTAACGTGTTTATGACGTATTAGAACGTTGTGACAACTAGATATATTGGTTGTTATAACTGGTTAGGTGTTAAAACTTGTTCGAACGTTGTAGCAGCGTCGTAGTTTCGGTGTGTGTTTGGCACCTCTCAAGTTTTCCAGGAGCTCATTTTGAATGCTTATTGTGTGCAGTGGTCACCATGCTCATTTTCGGCGAATGCGTTTGCAAAATCTATGTACATGTATATTACATGAGCGTTTTGTTGGTCTTCCTTGCTGGAGGGAGCCGGTCGGCCGAGCGGACAGCACGCTGGACTTGTGATCCTGTGGTCCTGGGTTCGATCCCAGGCGCCGGCGAGAAACAATGGGCAGAGTTTCTTTCACCCTATGCCCATTGTTACTTAGCTGTAAAATAGGTACCTGGGTGTTAGTCAGCTGTCACGGGCTGCTTCCTGGGGGTGGAGGCCTGGTCGAGGACCGGGCCGCGGGGACACTAAAAAGCCCCGAAATCATCTAATCTCAAGATAATATTCCTTGCCATCCATCATTGCATCTTCCATTGCCATTTCTGAAATATAGGGAGTACAGAGAACATATACGAGATATATAAACGACATAAATCATCTAAATTATTGGGACCGTCTCAAAGCCCTCCGAATGAAATCGCTAGAAAGACGACGGGAGAGATATCAAATAATATACACCTGGAAGATACTGGAGGGCCAAGTACCAAATCTACACAGTAACATAACAACGTATTGGAGTGAACGATATGGAAGAAAATGCAGAATGGAACCAGTGAAGAGCAGGGGTGCCTTAGGCACAATCAGAGACTTTAAGTCTCTAAGTCATAGGCACTGTATAAACATCAGAGGTCCACGGTTGTTCAACATCCTCCCAGCGAGTATAAGAAATATTGCCGGAACAACCGTGGACATCTTCAAGAGGAAACTAGATTGTTTCCTCCAAGGAGTGCCGGACCTTGGAACCTTGGAATGCCGGAACCGGGCTGTGGTGGGTATGTGGGGCCGGCGGGTCGCTGCAAGCAACAGCCTGGTGGACCAAACTCTCACAAGTCAAGCCTGGCCTCGGGCCGGGCCGGGCTTGGGGAGTAGAAGAACTCCCAGAACCCCATCAAGCAGGTTGATGGGGTTCAAATATTGTTATGATGTGATCCTGGAGAAAGTGACGTCCTGTGAACATGACCATCACTGTCACCGGCCGCGAACATGACCATCCTTCACTCTCACCGACCGCGAACATGACCATTCTTTACTGTCACCGGCCGCGAACATGACCATCCTTCACTGTCACAGTCCGCGAACATGACCATTCTTCACTCGTCACCGGCCGCGATTATAACCATTCTTCACTGTCACCGGCCGCGAACATGACCATCCGTCATGATCAGCGAAGATGACGGTGGCAGGCGCGTATGCCTGGCAGACGTTTCCTGGCGCAAATTAAGCATCCCGGCAGGTGCGAGGGAGTCCCTCACTGGCCATTAATTCGATTATTTTACCATTACAGACGGGGGCGTAATTAGTCACGTAACGACCTCGTTTTGGTAATGGCTCTGAGAGGGAATAATCGCTTCTCACAGTGACGCTTTCGATCCGGCTTGATTATAGATGGGATTATAGATGGAGGTTAGATAGCCCTGGTATAACATAATTATACCTGTGTGTATTTTGATCATTGAATTAGAAAGGAGTTTGTGTACTGAGAATGTGTGACTTGTGTGGTGCAGAGATTGCATATGCAGGTTAGATAGCCCTGGTATAACATTAATTATACCTGTGTGTATTTTGATCATTGAATTAGAAAGGAGTTTGTGTACTGAGAATGTGTGACTTGTGTGGTGCAGAGATTGCATATGCAGGTTAGATAGCCCTGGTATAACATAATTATACCTGTGTGTATTTTGATCATTGAATTAGAAAGGAGTTTGTGTACTGAGAATGTGTGACTTGTGTGGTGCAGAGATTGCATATGCAGGTTAGATAGCCCTGGTATAACATTATTATACCTGTGTGTATTTTGATCATTGAATTAGAAAGTAGTTTGTGTACTGAGAATGTGTGACTTGTGTGGTGCAGAGATTGCATATGCAATGGAGAGGGGAAGGAGGAGGTAGTGTTGTAATATATTGTCATGCAGGTAAGTCAGCTCAAGTGAATGTTGCATCAGGTGCTGAGTGGTGACGCCCTCTTCAATATTTTATGCAATTGCTTGGGTATAGAGGGGGAGGCAGGAGTCGCCCAGCCATCCTGGCGATTAGTCAGTCTCATGTAGCCTGAAAGACTAATCAATCACCCAGCCAGCCAATCACCACTCAACCAATCAATCACCACAACCTGCCAATCACCACTCAACCAGTCAATGACCACAACCTGCCAATCACCACTCAACCAGCCAGCCAGCCAGCCAGCCAATCGCCACTCAACCAGTCAATCACCACAACCAGCCAATCACCACTCAACCAGCCAGCCAGCCAGCCAATCGCCACTCAACCAGTCAATCACCACAACCAGCCAATCACCACTCAACCAACCAGCCAGCCAGCCAATCACCACTCTCCCCTGTCACTCTCGTCACCCACCAATCACCACCTATTCTTCCTTTATGTCCCTCCTCCCGTTTCGTTATCTATCTTATTTCTTCCTATTTTGTATTTGCCTTTAGAAGTCAAGTGATGAAACAGCTTCATCAATCAGAGCTCTTCCTGCCGCTCTGATGGTCCTATACGCTTTGAAAACCTCTTTAATATTCGCAAGCTCTCGGATTGTGATTATTCTCAAGATATATGTACGTATGTACATATGTACGTGTGTACATATGTACGTGTGTACATATGTACGTGTGTACATATGTACGTGTGTACATATGTACGTGTGTACATATGTACGTATGTACATATGTACGTGTGTACATATGTACGTGTGTACATATGTACGTATGTACATATGTACATATGTACGTATGTACATATGTACGTGTGTACATATGTACGTGTGTGTGTATTCACCTAGTTGTGCTTGCGGGGGTTGAGCTCTGCTCTCTCGGCCCGCCTCTCAACTGTCAATCAACTGTTTCTACTACCTTTTTTTCTCTCTCCACGCCACATACACACTAGGAAGCAGCCCGTGACAGCTGACTGACTCCCAGGTACCTATTTACTGCTAGGTAACAGGGGGCATAGAATGAAAGAAACTCTGCCCATCATTTCTCGCCGGCGCCCAGGATCGAACCCGGGACCACAGGATTACGTGCCCAGCGTGCTGTCCGCTCGGCCACCGGCTCCCTAGTGTGTGTGTGTGTGCTGGTGTAGGTGTAGTATAACAAGGTCAGAGACGCCCAGAGCTAATTAGCGGGGAGCGCCTCTACAGTGAGCCAGTCCCACTCTTTGTAAAGGTCAACCGGGCTCTCCAATCTGCCCCATTCTTGCCACTTAAACCCCCTAATTAAGGTAATCACAGTAATTGCTGACGATCCTACTCACGTCTCGTTGTTGGCTAGGTGAGTGCGTGCGTGTGTGTGTGTGTGTGTACTCACCTAGTTGTGTTTGCGGGGGTTGAGCTCTGGCTCTTTGGTCCCGCCTCTCAACCATCAATCAACAGGTGTACAGATTCCTGAGCCTATTGGGTTCTATCATATGTACACTTGAAACTGTGTATGGAGTCAGCCTCCACCACATCACTTCCTAATGCATTCCATTTGAATGCATTAGGTGTGAATGAATGTGTGTGTGTGTGCGTGTGTGTGTGCTTGTGCGTGTGTGTGTGTGTGTGTGTGTGTGTGTGTGTGTGTGTGTGTGTACTCACCAATTTGTGCCTGCAGGATCGAGCTCTAGCTCCTGGACCCCGCTTTTCTAGCCGTTGGTTGGGGAATGCAATGACTCGTGGCCTGTTTCTCTATCACACCTGCTTTGAAAGTTTCAATGGAGTTAGCCTCTACAACCTGCTCCTTTAGGTCATTCCATTTAATCACTACACCTCACGCTAAAAGAAAATTTACTAACATCTCTATGACACATCTGTGCTCTCTTGTTCTGTCGTTATTCATTATAAACATTTCCTGTTTCCACCTTGTCAATCCCTCGTAAGTATTTTATACGTCTGTATCATGTCTCACCCTCTCCCTCCTTCCTTTCTAACGTCGTCAGGTGTACTTCTACTCTGTAGCCATGCGAGTGTGCAGAAGTAGAACTTGCAGAAGGAAGCAGAACTGCCAGAACCCATCTCAGGTATACTACAGGTGTATTCCAGGTATACTACAGGTATACTCCAGGTACTCCAGGTACTCCAGGTATACTCCAGGTAAGATACCGGCCTCACCAACGCAACCTTCAACAGGTGTAATAGCTTTGTTCAACACCAGATCATCGTGCCTGATTGTGGGGACGTGTCCACAATCGCTAGTTGTTGAGAGGTGTGGAGATTGTGGCTGTGTTTTGAGATCAGGGTGAAGGAACGGTCCCGTGCCTTTGAACTTGACACTTGACTCCAGTCAGCAAAGTTTTCGAATTATCTCATTGTTGGGAGTTTTAGGATTCACCTCGTTGTTGGGTGTACACACACACACACACACACACACACACACACACACACACACACACACACACACACACACACACGCACGCACGCACACACACACACACACACACAACAAGGATTAAAACAGAAGAGGACTGTTTGAGGCTTCAAGAAGACCTAGACAAGCTGAAGGAATGGTCGAACAAATGGTTGTTAGAGTTTAACCCAACCAAATGTAATGTAATGAAGATAGGTGTAGGGAGCAGGAGGCCAGATACAAGGTATCATCTGGGAGAGGAAATTCTTCAGGAGTCAGAGAAGGAAAAAGACTTGGGGGTTGATATCACGCCAGACCTGTCTCCTGCAGCACATATCAAGCGGATAACATCAGCGGCATATGCCAGGCTGGCCAACATACGAACGGCATTCAGAAACTTGTGTAAAGAATCATTCAGAACTTTGTATACCACATATGTCAGGCCAATCTTGGAGTATGCAGCCCCAGCATGGAGTCCATATCTAGTCAAGGATAAGACTAAACTGGAAAAGGTTCAAAGGTTTGCCACCAGACTAGTACCCGAGCTGAGAGGTATGAGCTACGAGGAGAGACTACGGGAATTAAACCTCACTTCGCTGGAAGACAGAAGAGTTAGGGGGGACATGATCACCACATTCAAGATTCTGAAGGGGATTGATATGGTAGATAAAGACAGTCTATTTAACACAAGGGGAACACGCACTAAGGGGACACAGGTGGAAACTGAGTGCCCAAATGAGCCACAGAGATATTAGAAAGAACTTTTTTAGTGTCAGAGTGGTTGACAAATGGAATGCATTAGGAAGTGATGTGGTGGAGGCTGACTCCATACACAGTTTCAAGTGTAGATATGACAGAGCCCGATAGGCTCAGGAATCTGTACACCTGTTGATTGACGGTTGAGAGGCGGGACCAAAGAGCCAGAGCTCAACCCCCGCAAACACAACTAGGTGAGTACAACTAGGTGAGTACACACACACACACACACACACACACACACACACACACACACACACACACACACACACACACACACACACACACACACACACACACACGGGTGGAAACCGAGTACCCAAATAAGCCACAGGGACGTAAGAAAGAATTTTTTCAGTGTCAGAGTAGTTAAGAGGTGGAATGCATTAGGCAGTGATGTGGTGGAGGCTGACGCCATACACTGTTTCAAATGTAGTTATGATAGAGCCCAGTAGGCTCAGGAATCTGTACACCAGTTGATTGACGGTTGAGAGGCGGGACCAAAGAGCCAGAGCTCAACCCCCGCAAGCACAACTAAGTGAGTACAACTAGGTGAATACATTCTCTCTCTCTCTCTCTCTCTCTCTGTGTGAGTGTGTGTGTGTGTGTGTGTGTGAACTTTTCCTCGGCAAAAACCACAAGTAGAAAACTTATCACATGAGAAAGTTGGCAGAGGTTTTGGCTGCCCAACTCTTATCATTGTAACATCCAGTGTCCATCTTCCCCTGGTTGAACGCGTAGGTGGGTTACCGTGGGGCTACCATGATATGATTTCGGGGCTCAGCCCTGTCGTCGACCAGACCTGGTTGCTGGACTGGTCAACCAGGCTGTTGGACGCTGCTGCTCGCAGCCTGAGTTGACCAGGTATCCTTTGGAGGTGCTTATCAAGTTCTCTCTTGAACACTGTGAGGGGTCGGCCAGTTATGCCCCTTATGTGTAGTGGAAGCGTGTTGAACAGTCTCGGGCCTCTGATGTTGATAGTTCTCTCTCAGAGTACCTCTTGCACCTCTGCTCTTCAACGGGGGTATTCTGCACATCCTGCCATGCCTTCTGATCTCATGTGATGTTATTTCTGTGTGCAGGTTTGGGACCAGCCCCTCTACTATTTTCCACGTGTAAATTATTATGTATCTCTCCCGCCTGCGCTCAAGGGAATACAGATTTAGGCTCTTTAGTCGGTCCCAATAGTTTAGATGTTTTACCGAGTGGGTGCGCGCCTATATGTTGCAGGGAGTCCCGGTTTTTCTGGCCAGACCTGGCGAGTCTTGGCCTCACCTGGCGAGTATTGGCCTCACCTGGCGAGTCTTGGCCTCACCTGGCGAGTCTTGGCCTCACCTGGCGAGTATTGGCCTAACCTGGCGAGTCTTGGCCCTGACCTGCCTCATGCTAATTTATTTATCGTAGTTTTAGATGCTCTTTTCAGCTTCTTTCTCCGCCGGTTTATATGTGTCAGAGGCTGCAAAGATATACATCTTGGAGGTACATTTCTCTCCTTAACTAGGGGGGTTGTTGAACCTATCAGGTTAATATACGCGCGCTGTCATGTGTGTGGTGGCAGGCGTGTGAAGCCAGCCATGGTTGGTCGTGTTTACGTCTTCTCCGGAGACCGATAATTAAACGCTTCGTTTGTGTATAATTACTTTGTTTTTCATCCATGTTGACTTTGGCAATTATTTTGTCCATGTCCAGGTGACAGGTGTGTGCAGTTTGTGCGAGGAGGGTGGTGTTGGGGTGACAGGTGTGTGGCTTGTGGTAGGAGGGTGGTGTTGGGGTGACAGGTGTGTGCAGTTTGTGCGAGGAGGGTGGTGTTGGGGTGACAGGTGTGTGGCTTGTGGTAGGAGGGTGGTGTTGGGGTGACAGGTGTGTGGCTTGTGGTAGGAGGGTGGTGTTGGGGTGACAGGTGTGTGGCTTGTGGTAGGAGGGTGGTGTTGGGGTGACAGGTGTGTGGCTTGTGGTAGGAGGAAGGTGTTGGGGTGACAGGTGTGTGGCTTGTGGTAGGAGGGTGGTGTTGGGGTGACAGGTGTGTGGCTTGTGGTAGGAGGAAGGTGTTGGGGTGACAGGTGTGTGGCTTGTGGTAGGAGGAAGGTGTTGGGGTGACAGGTGTGTGGCTTGTACAAGGAGGAAGGTGTTGGGGTGACAAAAGGGTGTTTTCATGCGGGCACACACATGATCACCACATAAAAAATTCTCAGGGAAATATGCAGGGTAGACAAAGGCAGATTAGTTGTGCTGGGTCGTACAGGAACAAGGGGCGCAGGTGGAACTAAATAGCCCATTCATGTGAGCCAGAGAAACATTCAAAAGTTTTGTGTTTCAGTCAGAAGGGTGAATAAATGGAGTTCAGAAATAAATGAAAAATGGTGGAGGCAGACTCTATCACGGCTTCAAATGTTGATATGATAACCAATAGGCTCGGGGACCTGTATACCAGTTGATTGAAAGTTGAGAAGCGGGACCAAAGAACCGAAACTCAACCCCCGCAAGCACGCACGCACACACACACACACACACACACACACACACACACACACACACACACACACACACACACACCACACACACACACACACACAGTTGTGTGTGTGTTGTGGTGTGTGGGACCACAGTTGAGAGGCGGGACCAAAGAACCAAAGCTCAACCCCGCAAGCACAAATAGGTGAATACACACACACACACACACACACACACACACACACACACACACACACACACACACACACACACACACACACACATGTGCAACAAAGGTGCAATGTGGAACACTCTGGGAGAGGGAGGAACAACTGGGCACCGTCCCTGCACACTCCGCCCCTGAACACCCAGTAGTAATTGAGGAAATGGTTGTTAAGTCATTGTTCAATCGTGCTCCAAAGAAACTTGGCACCCCAACCAGGGGCCATTACCTTCTCACGGAGTGGGGCAGCGACAGGCTAAAGGCCCGCACAGAGGAACGTCTGAATTAAGTTTACGGTTCTTTTCTCATCTCACCAATAGGAATTGTTAAATCATTAGCAAACAAACCTTCTTCCTTAAGAATGATGTTAGTCTATCTGCTATCCTTTTGTGATGTGTTTGACAAGGTGTACTGAACTGCCCCTTGGGGCGAGGAGCATACATCTGGTCAATGTGTGAGCAGATACGTAACCGGCCAGCATGCAGGTCTATATCCGGCCAGTGTCGGGGCGGCTAGATAATCCATTGATTCATCCGGCCAACATCCGGTTAGCTTCCGGGTGGCCTCATAACTCAAAGGTACAACCGGCCAACATCCAGGTGGCTAGATGACCCGCTGTTTTATCCGGTCAGCTTCCGGGTGGCCAGATAACCCACTGGTACATCCGGTCAACGTCCGGGTAGCCAGATGACCTCTAGATGACCGAACAAGGGGGTGAGGGACACACACACACACACACACACACACACACACACACACACACACACACACACACACACACACACACACACACTCACACACACGCACACACACACACACACACTGG
>NC_091214.1:25210756-25280756 GCF_040958095.1 Procambarus clarkii
CTCTCTCTCTCTCTCTCTTATCTCTCTCTCTCTCTCTCTCTCTCTCTCTCTCTCTCTCTCTCTCTCTCTCTCTCTCTCTCTCTCTCTCTCTCTCTCTCTCTCTCTCTCTCTCTCTCTCTCTCTCTCTCTCTCTCTCTCTCTCTCTCTCTCTCTCTCTCTCTCTCTCTCTCTCTCTCTCTCTCTCTCTCTCTCTCTCTCTCTTATCTCTCTTTCCTCTCTTCTCTCTCTTCCTCTCTCTCTCTCTCTCTCTCTCTCTCTCTCTCTCTCTCTCTCTCTCTCTCTCTCTCTCTCTCTCTCTCTCTCTCTCTCTCTCTTATCTCTCTCTTATCTCTCTCTTATCTCTCTCTTATCTCTCTCTTCTCTCTCTCTCTCTCTCTCTCTCTCTCTCTCTCTCTCTCTCTCTCTCTCTCTCTCTCTCTCTCTCTCTCTCTCTCTCTCTCTCTCTTATCTCTCTCTTCTCTCTCTCTCTCTCTCTCTCTCTCTCTCTCTCTCTCTCTCTCTCTCTCTCTCTCTCTCTCTCTCTCTCTCTCTCTCTCTCTCTCTCTCTCTTATCTCTCTCTCTTATCTCTCTCTCTTATCTCTCTCTCTCTCTCTCTCTCTCTCTCTCTCTCTCTCTCTCTCTCTCTCTCTCTCTCTCTCTCTCTCTCTCTCTCTCTCTCTCTCTCTCTCTCTCTCTCTCTCTCTCTCTCTCTCCTCTCTCCTCTCTCTTTCCCCCCCATGTGTATGTGTGTGTGTAAGGCAGAAGAGTTAGGGGAGATGATCACCACCTACACAATTCTCAGAGGAATTGACAAGCTGGATAAAGACAAACTTTTAATCATGTGAAACACGAATAAGGGGACGCAGGTGGAAACTTAGTTCTTTTTTAGAAAACAAAAATTTTGTGCCAGAGTAGTTAAGAACTAGAATGCACTAGGAGTGATGTAGTGGAGGCTGACTCCATAACCAGCTTCAGATGTAGATATGATAGAGCCCAATAGGCTCAGGAATCTGTGCACCAGTTGATTGACAGTTGAGAGGCGGGACCAAAGAGCCGAAACACAAGTAGACGAGTAGTGTGTTGTTCCGCCCCCTCCACCGTCACTCCCCCACAGCACCGTCACCCCCACAGCACCGTCACCCCACATCACCGTCACCCCACAGCACCGTCACCCCACATCACCGTCACCCCCACAGCACCGTCACCCCCACAGCACCGTCACCCCACATCACCGTCACCCCCCACAGCACCGTGTTCAGCCACTGTCAGTGGAGTTTAATCCCCCATCCGCTGCACCTCTCAGCTGTCTACTGAGCCGCCGCCTCGCTGTCTCACAAAGCTGATTGGGGGATCTGTTCCTTTAAAAGTTTCGTGACTTGGGTCTATTGAAGAGTTGATGTGTTGTAATTATTCTATCTTCTCTTGTTTGGATCACTGTGCCTCGTGGCCAGGGGTCAGATTCACGAAACAGTTACGCAAGCACTTACGAACCTGTACATCTTTTCTCAATCTTTGGCGGCTTTGTTTACAATTATTAAACAGCTAATGAGCTCCGAAGCACCAGGAGGCTGTTTATAACAATAACAACAGTTGATTAGGAAATTTTCATGCTTGTAATCTGTTTAATAAATGTAACCAAAGCCGTCAAAGATTGAGAAAAGATGGACAGGTTCGTAAGTGCTTGCGTAACGGCTTTGTGAATCCGGGTCCAGACCTGGTGGTTGCTGGCTTGGTCAACCAGGCTGTTAGACTCCGCAGCTCACATCAGTCTGACGAATGAGTTAGAGTTGATGAGGTTTGTTTCCAGGTTGTGTGGGTCGATTAGAATTTTTATACAAGTCTATATGGGTTTCCTTGATTGGTTTGAAACTGTGATTGATTTTGGATCAATCTCTGCTTTGGGATTAGGCTATTTCTGTTTCAAAGTTCCATTTTGATATAGAATCTATATCCATTCATTTCTACTTTTGACTCTGATAATTTCTATTTCTAAGTTTCATGTATACTTTCTGTTTGGGGAGTTTAGGGTATTTATAATGTTTTTCGTGAGGCTTATACTATTATTTATAATGATCTTCCATAGGGCTTAGGTTATTAATAATGATATAGGGCCTAGGCTATTTATAATGATCATCCATTGGGCTTAAACTACTTATAATGATTTTCTATTGGGTTAGGCTACGTATGATGATCATCCATTGGGCTTAGGCTACGTAGAATGATTTTCGTTCTGCTTTGGAGGAATCACCTATGGTTTAATTAGCGGTGTTGGTTTTTATTTTTCATTCTTCAGCAAGTTTCTTTGAAAGAGACCTGATGGGCCAAGTTGTGATGGCCATTGGGACTTGGGCTGCCTATACCTATCATTACTAGAGGATCGTCACCTAACAGCAAATTTAGCCTCGTGCCGGGCAGAGAACTTGAGAACTTCTAACGCGTCCTTCTAACAAAAAGATTTTGAGAACTTCTAACAAGTTCTCAAAATCGTGTTCATTTAATTTACTCTGAATTTACAGGAAATTCTCCAGAGTAAATGATTTTAAATATAATCTCACAATTGTTCGTTTACCTTTGTAAGTTTGTGAACTAAGTGATTTGATCACTACTGTTACAAGAGAAAACATTAGCATTATCAGTTATTTACCAGGACTTTACCTTCGCTTGGTTTTAGGAGCCCAATACTCGCTCCTAAGATGCTACCTTGCCTTGAAATGGTTCCGAGGATCAGTGTCCCTGCGGCCCGGTCTCTGACCAGCCATCCTGGTTTGTGGTCTGGTTAACTTAGACATCTGATGTCATCCATGATTGATCTCAAAGTCATCCATGATTGATAGTAATGACACGCATGATTGGAAATGACAGGTTCTTTGATTCAAACCGGCTTAACTTAGACTAGAGCAGATTATCCCGTTGATTAGAGCTGATTACCCTGTCAGTCTACATAATTGCTGCCATTACGCCAAGTTTTTAGTCTTGTGATGGAAGTTGATCGTCGGCGATGGTTTGGGAAGTTCCCTCGTTAGGTTCCTTATCATCCTTCTCCACCCATTACTTATTCCTCGTCCTCCTTCCATCACTTGCTGTTCCATCTTTCCTCCCCCTTCTCATTTGGTCGGTTACCCACTTATCATCCCTCTTCCTCAACCCATTTTCTTCCATTCCTCAAGTGTCGAGCCTGGCCCCAGGGAGTATTATTATTATTATTATTATTATTATTATTATTATTATTTTCTACCACAGACGTGGCCAGACATTTACAATGCTAACCATCATATATACATTTTCTTTGGTCCTCCATGGACAGGGTGAGAGATCTGTTAAATCTGTTCAGGGATTTTGTTGAACAATTAACCACAGAAAGGGATTGTAGTGCTTTTAAAATGGTGATCTAACCTACAGACATAAATACACGGATTTACATCTAACTTACATAAACTGTGTGCGAGGTGTCTTTTTACATAGTGTCACTAATGTGTGTTTACAAAGGTGAAATGCAATACTGACCAGCTTCTACATATCCTGTATTCACACACACCCACACATTTATTTATATATATATATATATATATATATATTATATATATAATTATATATATATACATATAATTTATATATATATATATATATAATCTTTGGACAACACCCACCAGTGGGACTCGAACCCAGAAAGCACAACTACCTTCCAGTAGCAGGCATAACTAGTATGCTTTAACCCACTACACCATCAGACCTTTCAAAAGAAGTAGATAGTTCGAGATATATATATCTCAAACATCTCTACTTCCCGAAGGCACCAGATGAGTGTGGGGTCAGTCTGCATTTTCCATCAAGCCACTGTCAATGTGAGAGAACTCGTGTCCAGCTTATAAGCCTATACTTGCATAAACCACAAGTGAAGATTAAATAATCTTTGGACAACACCCACCAGTGGGACTCGAACCCAGAAAGCACAACTACCTTCCAGTAGCAGGCATAACTAGTATGCTTTAACCCACTACACCATCAGACCTTTCAAAAGAAGTAGATAGTTCGAGATATATATATCTCAAACATCTCTACTTCCCGAAGGCACCAGATGAGTGTGGGGTCAGTCTGCATTTTCCATCAAGCCACTGTCAATGTGAGAGAACTCGTGTCCAGCTTATAAGCCTATACTTGCATAAACCACAAGTGAAGATTAAATAATCTTTGGACAACACCCACCAGTGGGACTCGAACCCAGAAAGCACAACTACCTTCCAGTAGCAGGCATAACTAGTATGCTTTAACCCACTACACCATCAGACCTTTCAAAAGAAGTAGATAGTTCGAGATATATATATCTCAAACATCTCTACTTCCCGAAGGCACCAGATGAGTGTGGGGTCAGTCTGCATTTTCCATCAAGCCACTGTCAATGTGAGAGAACTCGTGTCCAGCTTATAAGCCTATACTTGCATAAACCACAAGTGAAGATTAAATAATCTTTGGACAACACCCACCAGTGGGACTCGAACCCAGAAAGCACAACTACCTTCCAGTAGCAGGCATAACTAGTATGCTTTAACCCACTACACCATCAGACCTTTCAAAAGAAGTAGATAGTTTGAGATATATATATCTCAAACATCTCTACTTCCCGAAGGCACCAGATGAGTGTGGGGTCAGTCTGCATTTTCCATCAAGCCACTGTCAATGTGAGAGAACTCGTGTCCAGCTTATAAGCCTATACTTGCATAAACCACAAGTGAAGATTAAATAATCTTTGGACAACACCCACCAGTGGGACTCGAACCCAGAAAGCACAACTACCTTCCAGTAGCAGGCATAACTAGTATGCTTTAACCCACTACACCATCAGACCTTTCAAAAGAAGTAGATAGTTCGAGATATATATATCTCAAACATCTCTACTTCCCGAAGGCACCAGATGAGTGTGGGGTCAGTCTGCATTTTCCATCAAGTGGCTTGATGCCATCCTTGATGCCAGGCTTGATGATTGATGCTTGATTTCCATCAAGCCACTTGATGGAAAATGCAGACTGACCCCACACTCATCTGGTGCCTTCGGGAAGTAGAGATGTTTGAGATATATATATCTCGAACTATCTACTTCTTTTGAAAGGTCTGATGGTGTAGTGGGTTAAAGCATACTAGTTATGCCTGCTACTGGAAGGTAGTTGTGCTTTCTGGGTTCGAGTCCCACTGGTGGGTGTTGTCCAAAGATTATTTAATCTTCACTTGTGGTTTATGCAAGTATAGGCTTATAAGCTGGACACGAGTTCTCTCACATTGACAGTGGCTTGATGGAAAATGCAGACTGACCCCACACTCATCTGGTGCCTTCGGGAAGTAGAGATGTTTGAGATATATATATCTCGAACTATCTACTTCTTTTGAAAGGTCTGATGGTGTAGTGGGTTAAAGCATACTAGTTATGCCTGCTACTGGAAGGTAGTTGTGCTTTCTGGGTTCGAGTCCCACTGGTGGGTGTTGTCCAAAGATTATTTAATCTTCACTTGTGGTTTATGCAAGTATAGGCTTATATATATATATATATATATATATAGCTGCTATATATATATAAGATAGCTGCTATAGAAACCTATTGAAAGTAGTGTGTTATTAAACACTTAACCACTGAAGGTGATTGAGATACTTTTACAAGCTCAGGTTATATTTACATCACATACATTGTATAACTAATACATTAGATAGTCAATCTTGGGTACAAGTCCAATATACAGTGTCATCAAATGTACAGGAGAACTCTCGAAATCCTATCAAGGTAAATAATCTTGTCTCTCTTCTCCTGTCACTCTCAGCCATCTTTCACCAGTTCCTCTTTACTTCCTGTTTTGTATCTTCATGTTTTCCGTGGTTGTTGTTGTTATAGATTCAGCTAGCAAGTAGCACGGGCTATAGTGAGCCCGTAGAATTTTCCCCCTTGGGAGTAAAGAGGAAGGAGAGGCATAGGTGAAGGGAAGTATAGAAGTGGGAAATACAGTGAGAGGTATGAAAGCAAGGCTGTCCGCCTTGCTGACACGATGTGTGGGTGATGGCAGCTAAGCTAAGCTGGCTCCCTCTTGTCAGGGAGCTGTGAGTGTGTGAGAGGTTCTTCACATGTGTTTCACCATATATGGATGTCCATAGATGAATACTGTGTAGCATTCATATATACACACTCCGATGCTACCACACACGTTATTCTGTTTAATGCTCTTTATTTTATTATTATTATTTATCGAGTTGTCATACATTTTATTTATCGAGTTGTTCATACATACACATATATGAACTGTTCATATATATATATATGTAACTCATCTTGGGATTATATACTGTGGGGCGGGGTTTTCGTCCAGAGAATCGAGGCTCTTGGGCCACCAGCTGTGGGAGCGGGGCGTCTCATCTTGGAGTAATCTTTCAAACATTGGGTCCTCTTAACATTTCGATGGTGTTCCACACCCTGATGGCTTGGTGCTGCAGTCTAATGTTTAGTGGCTGTATGTTCAGGAGTTCGAATTTTCTCGAAGAACTCCTCTCGAAGGAGGAGAATTTTCCCTTCGTTCATCCTTTTTATTTACCTCACACCCTGCCTCCTCCCTAAGGTAAGGTAGGTACCCCCCACCCCTCCCCTAAGGTAAGGTAGGTTCCCCCACTCCTCCCATAAGGTAAGGTAGGTACCCCCACCCCCTCCCTCAAGGTAAGGTAAGTACCCACCCCCCCCCCCACCCCTAAAGTAAGGTAGGTACCCCACTCCTCCCCTAAGTTAAGGGAGGTACCCCAACCACTCTACAGCCCGCCTGCTTTCATACCTCTCACTGTATTTCCCACTTCTATACTTCCCTTCACCTATGCCTCTCCTTCCTCTTTACTCCCCCCCCCCCAAAAAAAAAAACCACTCCCCTAAGGTAAGGTAGGTACCCCCCCCCCCCCTGCTCCCCTAAGGTAAGGTAGGTACTCCTCCCCCCCCCCCCCCTCTACTACCCCTCACGCACCCAGACTCTCACAGTTTGATTAGTTTATTAAACATTAATTAGTCCCATTAGCGACTTTCTTTAATTTGGGTAATTATGCCGGTGCTGTTGCCCTCAACAGAGTTGGGATTTTTTTATAATTATTTATATGTTCGGTCATTATCCATTTAGGCGGCGGGGAGGGGGGGGGGAGGGAACTGTACGAAATGAAATGATAAGTGACGAAATGATATACCTGTAGAGGGGTTCGAGAGTTTTTCTGTATATTTGATGATATATTGGACTTGTACCCAAGATTGTTCCTCTGGATATGCCTTTGAGAGCCGCTCTTAGTGCCACCTTGAGTGCCGCTACTGAGTGCCACCTTGAGTGCCGCCGCTGCGTGCTACCTTGAGTGCTTCTGAGTGCCACCTTGAGTGTTATGAAAGTGAGAGTCCATTTCCTTGTAAACACTAATCATCAAAATTAGTGTCGCGTGGTTTAACAACATTATTGACGTCATCTACATGTAAACATACCACTAGACACAACCCGTTCTCGCATAAGACAGCACATATATGACTTATTGCTTATAGTCAATATTTGGCATATTAATAAGTACATATGTCATATATTCCAAGTTATATTTTGTTTACAAGGTACAAACTCTTCCTGAAGATGTGTTATACACCAGTTTTAATACTTGGAATGTCTTATTAAGTTTTATTAAACAATAGAGATTTTATACAAAATTTTGACAATATCCTGAGTTACTTTACAATTTATTTAAATATTTTAGTTTTGTTTTATTATTTTTATAAAACTGTAATATCAATATAGGTATTGGTTAAATATTAATTGTAATTAAGAAGCAATAAGATGTTTATCTTAACATACTAAGAAGGTTAGGTTAGGTCGGTGTTTTCTATTCAGCTTTTCAGGGGTAAACTCAAATATTCACAATAAATTAGTATATCACATATGCACTTATTAATAAGCCAAATATTGACTATAAGCAAGTGCGAGAACGAGTTGCTAGACAATATAATGTTTTCCTGACATTGATAATTATAGTAGTATTGTGATGATAATAATAATTATATATGAATAATTTGTATTATTACCAATGTCAATACCAGGGTCGCAGGTTCGAGCTTCCTCACAGCCCTGGTGTGGATTTTCCAATTATTATTATGTGATGGGGATAGTGAAGGTGGTCTCTCTCTCTCTCTCTCTCTCTCTCTCTCTCTCTCTCTCTCTCTCTCTCTCTCTCTCTCTCTCTCTCTCTCTCTCTCTCTCTCTCTCTCTCTCTCCACACCATCTTCCGGGATGCGTCGGGCTAACGATTTAAATTATAAGTGCCATTATCGGTAATTATATGACTATTATCATTATTGTTAGTTATTATGACCTGACCACTTCGTGCACTGGCCAGCTACTGCCTTGATGACTGGTAATTGTCTCTTCTGGCCAAGCTGTGATTGGTCAAGTCCTTAGTCCTCCTTATGGTGGTGGGCGACGTTCTGGTCAAGGGGGAGGGGGTGAGGTTCGGCTAGATAGAGCGGGGTCATGAACTCGCGCCACAGAATTACGAGTCCTGCGCGCTATCCACCAGGCTACCAGGCCCCTAGGTGTGTGTGTGTGTGTGTGTGTGTGTGGGAGCATGGCCGCATGTACTTGTGTAGTGTGAGGGGGACATGTGCGTGTATGAGGACCGTGTGTGTACCGAGTGGTCTGTGTACACTATCGATCCACCAGTAGTGTTCTGGTCCTTGATACTCGAGTGCCACCTTGCAGGCCCACCACCACCACCTCTGGCCACCTTGGAGGCCCACCACCACCACCACCTCTGGCCACCTTGGAGGCCCACCACCACCACCACCTCTGGCCACCTTGGAGGCCCACCACCACCACCACCTCTGTCCACCTTGGAGGCCCACCACCACCACCACCTCTGGCCACCTTGGAGGCCCACCACCACCACCACCTCTGGCCACCTTGGAGGCCCACCACCACCTCTGGCCACCTTGGAGGCCCACCACCACCACCACCTCTGGCCACCTTGGAGGCCCACCACCACCACCACCTCTGGCCACCTTGGAGGCCCACCACCACCACCACCTCTGGCCACCTTGGAGGCCCACCACCACCACCTCTGGCCACCTTGGATATACACCAACATAGGTCTAGCTTAGTACATATACGTGCTATATTAGGCCGAGGAAAGCTGGTGCTTTTTTTTCCTTACTCGTTACCAAATATTTAATGCAAAACGAGATTTTGTCAGTACACAACAGACCATTTGTGTGCCTTCTGTCAGTACTTCAACTTGTATCATTTTGGGATGACAGGTGGGAACGGTCGGCCTCACTTGAGGCCTCTGGACCTGTTGGATCGTTGAAGTAGTGAGTGACAGGTGTCAGGTGTTGGGGTACTGAGTCACCTGTGGGTGTTGGAGCAGGTGTTGGGGTACTGAGTCACCTGTGGGTGTTGGAGCAGATGTTTACATGGTGGGTGTGCGCTTGTCTGCAGGTACCCCCTCTACAGGAGTAGGGGAGTTTGGGGAGTAGAAGAACTCCCAGAACCCCATCAAGCAGGTACTCTGCTCCTTCAAGTGATGAGCGGCCGCTTGAGCGCTTCTCACCGTGTAAGATGGTCCTTAAATTGGTGAGTCAGACCTCAACTTTAACCGCCGTTTAAAGTATTATTTTAAGTGATGAGTCAGTGCTTGAGCGCTTGCTCAGTAGTACATAAAATATGAAGATAATTACCACTCGGGGGCCTGACGGCTGAGTGGACAGCGCTCAGCATTCGTAGTCATAACGTTCCGGGTTCGATCCCCGGGGTAGGCGGAAACAAATGGGCAGTTTCTCTCTCCCTGATGCTCCTGTTCACCTAGCAGTAAATAGGTACCTGGGACGTAGACAGCTGCTACGGGCTGCTTCCTGGGAGACGTGTAACAAAAAGAAGACCTGGTCGAGGACCGGGCCGCGGGGACGCTAAGCCCCGAAATCATTTCAAGATAACCTCAAGATCTCAAGATAACCACGATAATTAAAAGGCTAGTTACACACACCTTTATATATATTATATAATGCGATATATCACAATAACGTGATATATCGCATTATATACCACGTTATATGTCGCGTCATATATCAGCATATAGGTTCGAACCCTTGTAGACTTGTTCAAAGGGCTAGTTATCAGTAGTAATAATAATCAAAATACCAGCAACAGTAATGATAAATTATATACCCCCTTTGTGAAGTATAATTCTTGTAAATATAAAGATAATTGACCCATTAGAGGCGTTTGTAGTGTGTGTGAAGGTCGGAGGTTAAGCCTTAAGGCTGACCTCAAGACGGTCACGTGACGTGTGGGTGGGGGGGGGGGGATCCCTCCTTGTCATAGTGCTTGTATTATTAATACAAGAATAGTTAAATAGGGGTATTGTAATTATAATATTTTTATAATTATAATAATAATGTTATAGTGTCATTATTAATAAAACGATGAATATAATGTCAATAATAGATATAATGACAATGATAATAATGATAGTTATAATGGCAATAATGATAATGATGCTTTTAATGTAAAAAAATAATGTTATACTAATATCAAATCATTTGGGGGCACTGCAGAGATTCGAACCCGCGACCTGGGTACTCCTGGCACACACACACATAATATACACATAACCCCTATACACTCTGCTAACTTGGCTGCCTACCTACCTTCCTACCTAACCTAACCTAACCTACCTAACCTAACCTACCTAACCAAACCTTCCTACCTAACCTAACCTAACCTTCTTACCTTCCACCTTGTGGTGGCTCCGAGGAGACCTGCTTGATGGGCTTCTGGGAGTTGTTCTACTCCCCAGTCCGGCCCGAGGCCAGGCTTGACTTGTGAGGCCTACTTATAATGTTTTTTTTTCGCTAAATTTGAGGATAGGCCTCAAATTTCGGGTATGGGGGGTAGGCCTACCTCATTTGAGGTAGGCCTGGTGATAGTGATAAAAGGCAAGACCCGCACTGTTATAGGTAAATGTATTATACCTAGTGTACAAATAGGTATGATAATATTGGTAATATTAAGTAATGTTGATAATACAATAATGAAAGTTGATGTTTATTAGTTTCTCTTCTCTCTTAATCGAGAAATAATTATATTGTTGGGGTCTTATCTTTGAGTGAATTTAATTAATATCTGAGAAAAATACTGGTGTGGGGGGGGGGGGAAGGTCTGGTGTGTTACACAACTGGAGGAGTCAGTTGTATCAGGCTTGTAAAATATCTCTCTCTAGATTGATAAAGATTAAGCCACCCAAGAGGTGGCACGGGGATGAATAACCCGTAATCTCTCTCTACTTTAAAAGTGACTAATAAAGTCACGGGAGCCGGTCGGCCGAGCGGACAGCACGCTGGACTTGTGATCCAGTGGTTCTGGGTTCGATCCCAGGCGCCGGCGAGAAACAATGGGCAGAGTTTCTTTCACCCTATGCCCCTGTTACCTAGCAGTAAAATAGGTACCTGGGTGTTAGTCAGCTGTCACGGGCTGCTTCCTGGGGGTGGAGGCCTGGTCGAGGACCGGGCCGCGGGGACACTAAAGCTCCGAAATTATCTCAAGATAACCTCAAGAAAGTATACAAATACCACACGAATTAATTTACAAACAAAGGTGATGTTGACCCTTAGGCCTGGAAGCCTACACGTATAACTGATTATAGCTTAGTGAGGATTATAGAAGACTGGAACAATTGGAAACGAATTTGCGAGAAAAAAACAGGTAGAGAGGCATGAATTATTGGAGGTGAGGTCCGGACACGCTGATGTGGAGAGGAAGGTGGAAAGGAGAAGAGAATGGAAGGGAGAAAATTGATGGGAAGGGAGAGAGGTGGGGGGGGGGGGAGCTGTTGCCGAGAGCGTCAGGTAGTCGTTAAATTTGTATAGTTGACTTGATGTTGCTGAAGACTGGGAGGGGGAGGGGGGGGGGGTATTGGGTTGGAAGCAAGAACTATGAGAGAAGGAAGAGGCAGGAGGAGGGAAGGGTAAGGTTCAGGTAGCATCCCGCTCGCACAAGACAGTACATATATGACTTATTGCTTATAGTCACTATTTGGCTGGTTAATAAGTATATATGTGGTATATGCCAAGTTATATTTCGTTTTTAAGGTACAAACTCTTCCTTTAGATTTACTAAAGACCAGTTTTATTATTAGGAATTTCTTTTTTAGTTTTATTAAACAATAGAAATTTTATACAATATTTGACAATATCCTGAGTTACTTTACAATTTATTTAAATATTTTGGTTTTGTTTTATTTTTATAAAACTGTAATATCAATATAGGTATAGGTTAAGTACTAATTGTAATTAAAACGCAATAAGATTCTTATCTTAACATACTTATAAGGTTATCTTGAGATGATTTCGGGGCTTTAGTGTCCCCGCGGCCCAGTCCTCGACCAGGCCTCCACCCCCAGGAAGCAGCCCGTGACAACTGACTAACACCCAGGTACCTATTTTACTGTTAGGTAACAGGGGCATCAGGGTGAAAGAAACTCTGTCCATTGTTTCTCGCCGGCGCCCGGGATCGAACCTGGGACCACAAGATCACAAATCCAGTGCGCTGTCCGCTCAGCCGACCGGCTCCCCAAAGGTTAGGTTGATCTAACCTAAAAGGTTAGGTTAGATCGGTGTTTTCTATTCAGCGTTTCAAGGTAAACTCAAATATTCACAATAAATTAGTCTGTCACATATGCACATATTAATAAGCCAATATTGACTATTAGCAAGTGCGAGAACGGGTTGCAGGTAGAAGGGGAAGAGGGAAGGGAAGGAAGAGAAACACAATAACTGGGGAAGTATGACAGCCGGAACAAGGACGATTATTGGATCATTTTCAACTTGTAATCTTAAAGTTTTGATTGTGAACATGTTTTATATAGCACTTGTAATAAAGTTTAATGATCCTCTTGTTACCTGGAAGTGTTGACCAAGGTGTTCGTAGGTGTTTCTACTGAATTACCTGTAAATATACTCCCTTCACCAGGGAATAACTGCTCCTGGAAGATTCACTCTCAAGTTACGGATTTAACCCCCAATTTTGATTATATTCTTAACGTGTGTATGCGTGCGTGCGTGTGGTGCGTGCGTGCGTGCGTGCGTTACTAGCGGTAACCAATCAACTCGTCCCGTCAGCGGCAGTCGGTCTTTTAATAACTTTGTGCCCGGGTAATTGACAGTCATTGTCAGGGCTGTGTCGTCCCCTTTTTATTGAAGTTGTGTTGTTAGGCTTGCTTGTGTGTTGTGGGGGGGGGCAGTGTTGTAGGGTGGGGGGGGCAGAGTTGTGGGGTGGGGGGGGCAGAGTTGTGGGGTGGGGGGGGGGGCAGAGTTGTGGGGTGGGGGGCAGAGTTGTGGAGTGGGGGGGCAGAGTTGTGGGGGGGCAGAGTTGTGGGATGGGGGGGGGCAGTGCTGTAGGGTGGGGGGGGGGCAGAGTTGTGGGGTGGGGGGGGGGCAGTGTTGTAGGGTGGGGGGAACAGAGTTGTGTTGTAGGGTGGGCGGGAGGTGGGGTTAGGTATAGTGGGGGGGTGTTGAGGGGAAAGCAGAAGTGGGTCGACAGTGTGACGTTTGGGCCTCCTGTCTGACGGCATGATCAATCAGGCTGTTAGATGGCGCTGCTCACAATCTGACGCATGAATCACAGCCCTCTCTGTATTCAGTGTTAACACCACAGCTGTATATATACTGGGAGTGAGTTGCCTTTCATTTTTCTATATAAAGGTATTTTCCAGGTTACGATTTTTAACATTGTTTATCTTTGATTACAGGTGAGTGGTGATGGAGCACCTGGTGGTGAGGGCAGGTAGGGAGGCTGCAAGCACCAGCTGATGAGCCCGCCACCACACACCTGGTCAACACTGGTTATTGGCCCTCCAGGTATGTGTGCTCCAGGCTCCCGGGACCCATTGCTTGATGAAGATTAAGCCACCCAAGAGGTGGCACGGGCATGAATACCCCATATATATATATATATATATATATATATATATATATATATATATATATATATATGTGTGTGTGTAGTGTGTAGTAGTGTGTGTGTGTGTGTGTGTGTGTGTGTGTGTGTAATTACCTAAAGTGGTCTTTAGTAAATCTATATGAAGAGTTTGTACCTTAAAAACGAAATATAACTTGGCATATACCACATATATACTTATTAATCAGCCAAATAGTGACTAAGTGTGTGTGTGTGTTTAAGACTAAGATATACTTGCTGGCTGATAATTAGACTAGTGCTGTGGCCCTAAAGACCCTCACGGGGTTGATGGGCCTTAAGTCCAAGGCACTGTTCCACCAGTGTACAGTGCCTCTCTCAGGATCCAAGTCTCATAACGTATTTAATTGCAGTTTGCAGCCCTCTCCTTCAACATGCGAGTGTATATCTTTCTATTTATGAATTTATGTTGTTGGAAAGGATTTCCAGGAAGCGTTATGTTATCAGTTTACTTCCCCCCCCCCCCACATGAATCAACGTTGGACCTCAGTTTACATCAGCTCCAAACTACCTTTACTGAGTGCCCAGTGAAACCTCTGGATTATACGGTGGATTTCCTGAAGCTGCAAATGGTGCCACATGTGACTCTCACCAGTTTATAAAAAGGTTTGTCAATCAAAATAACGTAGACTCAACCAGTGATTTAAACACACACACACACACACACACACACACACACACACACACACACACACACACACACACACACAGTACAGCCTTCAGGAACCTGTGTAAGGAATCATTCAGAACCTTGTATACCACATATGTAAGACCAGTCCTGGAGTATGCGGCCCCAGCATGGAGCCCGTACCTTGTCAAGCACAAGATGGCATGTGTTACGAGGATAGGCTGCGGGAAATGCACCTTACGACACTGAAAGACAGAAGAGTAAGGAGAGACATGATCACTACTTTCAAAATTCTCAGAGGATTTGACAGGGTAGATAACGATAAACTGTTTAACACGGTTAGTAAGCGAACAAGGGGACACAGGTGGAGACTGAGTTACCCAAATGAGCCACAGACACGTTAGAAAGAACTTTTAAGTGTCAGAGTAGTTAACAGGTGGAATGCATTAGGCACTAATGTGGTGGAGGCTGACTCCATACACAGTTTCAAATGTAGATATGATAGAGCCCAATAGGCTCAGGAATCTGTACACCAGTTCGATTGACAGTTGAGAGGCGGGACCAAAGAGCCTGAGCTCAACCCCCGCAAGTACAACTAGGTGAGTACGGAAATAGATGCAACAGAGCTAGGAACGAATACATAAATATACCTGGAGAGGGTCTCGGGAATTCATCTACTCCCCGAGCCCGGCCTGAGGTCAGGCTCGACTAGTGGTAACTTGGTCCAACAGGCTGTTGCTTGGACCCGCCCGCAGGCCCTCATATCCACCCCAATCCGCTTGGTTCGGTAATACTTGCATGAACTTATCTAAATAATTTTTTATAAGATATCCACCTTTGTTCCGGCCATATTTCTAATGCTTGCTGGGAGGGTGTTGAACAGCCAAACGGCATAAAGGAATCAATGCCAGTTTTGAAGGAGAGGTTCAGTGGTATGATGGCTGTGCTGTGAGAGTTGGCCGGATGCTGTGTTGCTGCGTAGCTGCCAGTTCAGCGAGCTTGGAGGCTGTGTGCACGGCCTCAGTCCAGGCTGTGTTGAAATCACAGACTCGTGTAACATGGCCAGCAGTTACAGACTCGGGTGAGAAAATGTAGGAAGTTATTCTCCCATTATTCTTCTCTCTCTCTCTCTCTCTCTCTCTCTCTCTCTCTCTCTCTCTCTCTCTCTCTCTCTCTCTCTCTCTCTCTCTCTCTCTCTCTCTCTCTCTCCTCCCTCCCTCTCTCCCTCCCCCTCCCCTCCCCCTCTCCCCCCTCCCCCTCCCCCTCAATTTGAATCCCTTTTTGGCTTGATACCTTAATCCACACCTCACGTAACAAGAGATCAAAAGTTAGGAATAAGATAAACCCATTATTAAAAACACCAATATACTTAGGACTCTCATACAACACACACATTATATACAAGACTCAGACATACACACAGGCAATAATGATCAGTTAAGGGCACAGTTGTAACAGGACATACAAGTAACCTTTAAAATATCACTGACAAATAATTGAGTATTCCACTAGGAGATCTTAAGTCTATATAATTATCCTTCCTTACTTGTGTAAATAATTCATTGCCAGAAAGTAAGTCTATACTCTATCTTAAATGAGTTGAGACAATTACCGATCATCCTGGACCCCAGTTTCCAACTGCTTGGTACCTGCATGAACTGGTATGGGGGTACTGGTATCATGATACTGGTATGGTGGTACTGGTATGATGGTACTGGTATGGAACTGGCTTTTGTTGATACTAACAGACCTGGCCAGGGGTGGGTCCTTGCTGGAGGTGACAACAAGAACCACCAAGAGTACATACGAACTACCGATTCTGGCACTAATACCTTGTGCAATACGAAATCATTTAGGAACTACAGTTAAATGGAAAGTACATTATTCAACAGTATTGGCTGATGATCCAGATGCCCACTGCTAGTCTAGAAGTATATTTATAGGATATTGATAAACTCTATACACCATGTGCACCACACACACACCTCACATACACCATACACACCTCACATACACCATACACACCTCACATACACCACACACAGCCCTCGTTGCACGCACGTACGAACCCATACAACTCTCCCCTACAATACACAACACAATAATATCAATACACATCCAATACTGAATACATAATTAAAGAATGAACGTTATTAATTCAGCATATGCAACAATATGGAGACTAACATACAGAACAGGGGCCAGATTCACGAAAGCACTTACGCAAGCACTTACGAACCTGTACATCTTTTCTCAATCTTTGGCGGCTTTGTTTACAATTATTAAACAGTTAATGAGCTCCGAAGCACCAGGAGGCTGTTTATAACAATAACAACAGTTGATTGGCAAGTTTTCATGCTTATAAACTTTAATAATTGGAAACAAAGCCGCCAAAGATTGAGAAAAGATGTACAGGTTCGTAAGTGCTTTCGTGAATCTGGCCCCTGTTATTTACGTCGCCTGGTGTTTTACCAGCTCGTGGCCGAGACGGCCTGTTACACCACCATAGAAAATGGGACGCGGAAGCCACCCATCGCCATGACGAGCAGGAATCAAACCCTGTTATTGTGCATGCATGGAAGAGAAGAGGGAAGTCTCCCCTTCCATACATTCTCTTTCCCCCCCTCTCTGTAGGGCCCCTATGCTGCCCTTTCATTCACACCCCTATTCCCTATTATATTCCTCTATTATCCATTTACATCCCACTTCATGGACTATTATATCTCTCTGGTAGAGCGCTCGTCACTGGTGTCCATAGTTAAGCCGGGATGCAGAGAGTGCATAGTTACCAGCTGGGTCAGCCCTCCCCCCCCCCACACACACACACACACTCAGCTCATCCCTGAGGTAATGGAGGCGGCTTGTTGTGGTGGTGGTGGTGGTGGTGGTGGTGCATTCTTGGTGGTGGTGGTGCATTCTTGGTGGTGGTGGTGTCTGGCGGCGGCGGTGGTGGTGGTGTCTGGCGCTGATGGTGCATTGGTGGTGGTGGTGTCTGGTGGTGGTGATATGTTGTGTTGGTGGTGCCTGGTAGTGGTTATCTTCTTGAGGTTATCTTGAGATGATTTCGGGGCTTTAGTGTCCCCGCGGCCCGGTCCTCGACCAGGCCTCCACCCCCAGGAAGCAGCCCGTGACAGCTGACTAACACCCAGGTACCTATTTTATTGCCAGGTAACAGGGGCATAGGGTGAAAGAAACTCTGCCCATTGTTTCTCGCCGGCGCCTGGGATCGAACCCAGGACCACAGGATCATAAGTCCAGTGTGCTGTCCGCTCGGCCGACCTGCTTCCCGGTGGTGATATGGTGATATGGTGGTGATATGTTGTACTGGTAGTGCCTGGTAGTGGTGGTGATAGGTTGTGTTGGTGGTGCCTGGTGGTGGTGGTGATAGCAGTAGCAACATTGTCGATAGGGAACGACGTAATTGCTATTGTTGGTGAGGAATATACATGACCATTATGCCTTTTTGTTCTACTGGTAATGTTAGTGCCATTTGCAATTCAGTATTGATCGTGTAATGGGTGTTAGTGCACCGCTGACGCTGAGTGATGGCGGGGCTGAGTTTTAATGAGTGTGGACCCAACGACTTGTTTCTGATCGATCATTTATGTTCGTTAGACTTCTGCCCAGGTCACGTGTTTATGTGCCCACGTTGTTGTTGTTGTTATAGATTCAGCTACTCGGAACATGATCCAAGTAGCACGGGCTATGGTGAGCCCGTAGTGGACTTACCTGGCACAGGAGCGGGGCAAGTAGCACGGGCTATGGTGAGCCCGTAGTGGACTTACCTGGCACAGGAGCGGGGCAAGTAGCACGGGCTATGGTGAGCCCGTAGTGGACTTACCTGGCACAGGAGCGGGGCAAGTAGCACGGGCTATGGTGAGCCCGTAGTGGACTTACCTGGCACAGGAGCGGGGCAAGTAGCACGGGCTATGGTGAGCCCGTAGTGGACTTACCTGGCACAGGAGCGGGGCAAGTAGCACGGGCTATGGTGAGCCCGTAGTGGACTTACCTGGCACAGGAGCGGGGCAAGTAGCACGGGCTATGGTGAGCCCGTAGTGGACTTACCTGGCACAGGAGCGGGGCAAGTAGCACGGGCTATGGTGAGCCCGTAGTGGACTTACCTGGCACAGGAGCGGGGCAAGTAGCACGGGCTATGGTGAGCCCGTAGTGGACTTACCTGGCACAGGAGCGGGGCAAGTAGCACGGGCTATGGTGAGCCCGTAGTGGACTTACCTGGCACAGGAGCGGGGCAAGTAGCACGGGCTATGGTGAGCCCGTAGTGGACTTACCTGGCACAGGAGCGGGGCAAGTAGCACGGGCTATGGTGAGCCCGTAGTGGACTTACCTGGCACAGGAGCGGGGCAAGTAGCACGGGCTATGGTGAGCCCGTAGTGGACTTACCTGGCACAGGAGCGGTGCTGTGTGTGCCCACGTTGTCTTCCAATCTTAATTGTTCCTCGATTATTTTCACCTTACTTTTATTTTTCCTTCCCTTATCTTTAGAGTTAGAGTAGAATTGAATTAATTTGATTTTCCTTTACATTAACTTTCTCTAACTTTGTCTTGAGCTTTTCTTCTATGATGTAGTCATTTTACAGCATCGTTGTGTCACCGTGTGGGACCATCTCCTAGTAGCACCCTACCCTTGCGGAGCTCCTCTCTACCCCCATCTTCCTCGTGCTTCCCTTACCCCATGACCCTTCTCTATCTTTACAAGTAACGGGTCTTTTGTAATCACCAGAAGTTTTATTCACTTTTTGGGAGGTTGTATGGGGGTGACCCAGCGTGGGCTTACAGTGGGAATGGGAATTGTATTTTGAACAGTTTTATTATTATTATTTTCTACCACAGACGTGGCCACACATTTACAATGCTAACCAGCTTATATACATTTTCTTCTGTCCTCCATGCACGGGGTTAGAGATGTGTTAAACATATAGTTCAGGGATTTATTGAACAATCAACCACAGAAGGTGATTCGGTACTTTTAAAATGCTAAGCTAACCTACATATGTAAATACATAGATACACAGATTTACGTGTTGACATGTTCTCTGAGGGAGGCAGAAGGTGGGACGCGTAGCAGCAGCAGTAGACACGTGTGGCGGAGTGGTCACCTTGCGGGTCTTGGAGTGAAATGTCACCATCTTCCAGGGGAAGCCTCACGCAGGGGCCGGAGTGCCTGGTAGGTGTAGGGGAGGAAGGTGGCTGAGGTACACCAAGATATAGGATGGATTACGAGAACTTTCAAATCCAGGGATCCCATCACAATGGTTGTACTCTTCAAGTTACTTGTGTTGTCCCGTCTTGAGTACTGCTCAGTACTCACTTCTCCCTTCAGAGCAGGAGAGATTGCTGAAATAGAGGGAATACAGAGAACATATACGGCACGCATAGACGCATTAAAGCACCTAAATTATTGGGATCGTCTCAAAGCCCTCCAAATGTACTCACTAGAAAGAAGACGAGAGAGATATCAAATAATATACACCTGGAAGATACTGGAGGGCCAAGTACCAAATCTACACAGTAAAATAACAACGTACTGGAGTGAACGATATGGAAGAAAATGTAGAATAGAACCAGTGAAGAGCAGAGGTGCCATAGGCACAATCAGAGAACACTGTATAAACATCAGAGGTCCGCGGTTGTTCAACATCCTCCCAGCGAGCATAAGAAATATTGCCGGAACAACCGTGGACATCTTCAAGAGGAAACTAGATTTATTCCTCCAAGGAGTGCCGGACCAACCGGGCTGTGGTGGGTATGTGGGCCTGCGGGCCGCTCCAAGCAACAGCCTGGTGGACCAAACTCTCACAAGTCAAGCCTGGCCTCGGCCCGGGCTTGGGGAGTAGAACAACTCCCAGAACCCCATCAACCAGGTATCAACCAGGTATATATAAGGATATGTAAATCACGCCATTCCCTGCTACTTGGAACGTTTTATTCTGAACAGCTGAATCTAAAACAACAACAACACGGAACTCTCTAAGCATACAGCCCCGCTCCTGTGCCAGGTAAGTCCACTGCGGGCTCACCATAACCCGTGCTACTTGCAACTTTTTGTTCTGAGTAGCTGAATCTAAAACAACAACAACAACGGAATTGATTCACACGTCAGAATACGGCCACCGGTGTCTAATAGCCTGGTTGACCAGACCCCAGCCGGTAGACCTAGTCAGAGCCCGGGCTACTGGGGCATTGATCCTTGGATCCACCTCACGATATGGGTACAGTTTAGATTAGAGAGGGAAAAGTGAAACAAGAGGCAGCAGTTGGCTGGGAAAGTGTAGTGAAAGGCCGCCCCACGGAGCAACACTAAGGGAAGAGCTGCTCTAAGAGCAGCTCTTAGCTCATCTCGCCCTCTGCTTCTCTTATTGTCTGGGGCGCCTAAGAGCAATGTGCTCTAGGGGAAGAGCGCCCCAGACAGTAAGAGAAGCCAGAGGGCGAGATGGGAGACTCATCTACAGGTTCCTTCTGCCTCCAATTGCAGAAGCTCCAAGACATTCATAACCTTTGACCGTTCATTGTAACCTTCAACTTGAACCTTCAATCTTGTGTGTCAGTAACACTTACACACTGTGACTGTGTACTCTCATATGTTTAGTGTGTAAGTTATCTTGACGTTATCTTGAGATGATTTCGGGGCTTTAGTGTCCCCGCGGACCGGTCCTCGACCAGGCCTCCACCCCCAGGAAGCAGCCCGTGACAGCTGACTAACACCCAGGTACCTATTTTACTGCTAGGTAACAGGGGTATAGGGTGAAAGAAACTCTGCCCATTGTTTTTCGCCGGCGCCTGGGATCGAACCCAGGACCATAGGATCACAAGCCCAGCGTGCTCTCCGCTCGGCCGACCGGCTCCCTATAACAATAATATCAAGTGTTACCGACACACAGTGACTATTTACCCCGTAGTGTTGCTTACTTCCATCTTTTCTTAGGGGGTCTCGTAGCCTGGTGGATAGCGCGCAGGACTCGCAATTCTGTGGCGCGGGTTCGATTCCCGCACGAGGCAGAAACAAATGGGCAAAGTTTCTTTCACCCTATACCCCTGTTACCTAGCAGTAAAATAGGTACCTGGGTGTTAGTCAGCTGTCACGGGCTGCTTCCTGGGGGTGGAGGCCTGGTCGAGGACCGGGCCGCGGGGGACACTAAAAGCCCCGAAATCATCTCAAGATAACCTCAAGATAACCTTAGACGGGGTTCGAGGAGTAGAAGAACTCTCGAAAGCTTCTCCGGGTATGCATAGGTATGAGCTAAAGATGTTGGAGGTAGTGGGGGGGGAGGGGGAGGGTGTCTGAGACAACTGGTTGTCCTTGAAGTGTGTGGCGGGATGGTGGTTGAGAGGTCGGCTGGTAGTGAAAGTTAAAGTATCGTGTTCTTGTGTGGGATGTTCATATTTCACGGCGGTTGTTCTTCAGCTGATCTGTTCTCTGATTTGGAGATGTTATGTGTAGGGTGAAGAGTTTGGTGGCGGTGATGATGAGGCTATGTTGTGGTGTCTCTTGTTGCTCCTGGTGTTGTTGTGGTGTGTCTCTTGTTGTTCCTGGTGTTGTTGTGGTGTCTCTCTTGTTGTTCCTGGTGTTGTGGTGTCTCTTGTTGTTCCTGGTGTTGTTGTGGTGTCTCTTGTTGCTCCTTGTGTTGTGGTGTCTCTTGTTGTTCCTGGTGTTGTTGTGGTGTCTCTTGTTGTTCCTGGTGTTGTTGTGGTGTGTCTCTTGTTGTTCCTGTTGTTGTGGTGTCTCTTGTTGCTCCTGGTGTTGTTGTGTCTCTCTTGTTGTTCCTGTTGTTGTGGTGTCTCTTGTTGTTCCTGGTGTTGTTGTGTCTCTCTTGTTGTTCCTGGTGTTGTGGTGTCTCTTGTTGTTCCTGGTGTTGTTGTGGTGTCTCTTGTTGTTCCTGGTGTTGTTGTGGTGTCTCTTGTTGTTCCTGGTGTTGTTGTGGTGTCTCTTGTTGTTCCTGGTGTTGTGGTGTCTCTTGTTGCTCCTGGTGTTGTTGTGTCTCTCTTGTTGTTCCTGTTGTTGTGGTGTCTCTTGTTGTTCCTGGTGTTGTTGTGTCTCTCTTGTTGTTCCTGGTGTTGTGGTGTCTCTTGTTGTTCCTGGTGTTGTTGTGGTGTCTCTTGTTGTTCCTGGTGTTGTGGTGTCTCTTGTTGTTCCTGGTGTTGTTGTGGTGTCTCTTGTTGTTCCTGGTGTTGTTGTGGTGTCTCTTGTTGTTCCTGGTGTTGTTGTGGTGTCTCTTGTTGTTCCTGGTGTTGTTGTGGTGTCTCTTGTTGTTCCTGGTGTTGTTGTGGTGTCTCTTGTTGTTCCTGGTGTTGTTGTGGTGTCTCTTGTTGTTCCTGGTGTTGTTGTGGTGTCTCTTGTTGTTCCTGGTGTTGTTGTGTCTCTCTTGTTGTTCCTGGTGTTGTTGTTGTGTCTCTTGTTGTTCCTGGTGTTGTGTCTCTTGTTGTTCCTGGTGTTGTGTCTCTTGTTGTTCCTGGTGTTGTTGTTGTGTCTCTTGTTGTTCCTGGTGTTGTGTCTCTTGTTGTTCCTGGTGTTGTTGTGGTGTCTCTTGTTGTTCCTGGTGTTGTTGTGGTGTCTCTTGTTGTTCCTGGTGTTGTTGTGTCTCTCTTGTTGTTCCTGGTGTTGTTGTGGTGTCTCTTGTTGTTCCTGGTGTTGTTGTGGTGTCTCTTGTTGTTCCTGGTGTTGTTGTGTCTCTCTTGTTGTTCCTGGTGTTGTGGTGTCTCTTGTTGTTCCTGGTGTTGTTGTGGTGTCTCTTGTTGTTCCTGGTGTTGTTGTGGTGTCTCTTGTTGTTCCTGGTGTTGTTGTTGTGTATCTTGTTGTTCCTGGTGTTGTGGTGTCTCTTGTTGTTCCTGGTGTTGTTGTGGTGTCTCTTGTTGTTCCTGGTGTTGTTGTGGTGTCTCTTGTTGTTCCTGGTGTTGTGTCTCTTGTTGTTCCTGGTGTTGTTGTTGTGTCTCTTGTTGTTCCTGGTGTTGTGTCTCTTGTTGTTCCTGGTGTTGTTGTGGTGTCTCTTGTTGTTCCTGGTGTTGTTGTGTCTCTTGTTGTTCCTGGTGTTGTTGTGTCTCTTGTTGTTCCTGGTGTTGTTGTGGTGTCTCTTGTTGTTCCTGGTGTTGTTGTGGTGTGTCTCTTGTTGTTCCTGGTGTTGTGGTGTCTCTTGTTGTTCCTGGTGTTGTTGTGTCTCTTGTTGTCCTGGTGTTGTTGTGGTGTCTCTTGTGTTCCTGGTGTTTGTTGTGGTGTCTCTTGTGTTCCTGGTGTTGTGTGGTGTCTCTTGTTGTTCCTGGTGTTGTGTGGGTCTCTTGTTGTTCCTGGTGTTGTTGTGTGTCTCTTGTTGTTCCTGGTGTTGTTGTGTCTCTTGTTGTTCCTGGTGTTGTTGTGTCTCTTGTTGTTCCTGGTGTTGTTGTGGTGTCTCTTGTTGTTCCTGGTGTTGTTGTGGTGTCTCTTGTTGTTCCTGGTGTTGTTGTGTCTCTTGTTGTTCCTGGTGTTGTTGTGTCTCTTGTTGTTCCTGGTGTTGTTGTGGTGTCTCTTGTTGTTCCTGGTGTTGTTGTGGTGTCTCTTGTTGTTCCTGGTGTTGTTGTGGTGTCTCTTGTTGTTCCTGGTGTTGTTGTGTCTCTTGTTGTTCCTGGTGTTGTGGTGTCTCTTGTTGTTCCTGGTGTTGTTGTGGTGTCTCTTGTTGTTCCTGGTGTTGTTGTGTCTCTTGTTGTTCCTGGTGTTGTTGTGTCTCTTGTTGTTCCTGGTGTTGTTGTGGTGTCTCTTGTTGTTCCTGGTGTTGTGGTATCTCTTGTTGTTCCTGGTGTTGTTGTGGTGTCTCTTGTTGTTCCTGGTGGTGTTGTGGTGTCTCTTGTTGTTCCTGGTGTTGTTGTGGTGTCTCTTGTTGTTCCTGGTGGTGTTGTTGTGGTGTCTCTTGTTGTTCCTGGTGTTGTTGTGTCTCTCTTGTTGTTCCTGGTGTTGTTGTGTCTCTTGTTCCTGGTGTTGTTGTGGTGTCTCTTTTTGTTCCTGGTGTTGTTGTGGTGTCTCTTGTTGTTCCTGGTGGTGTTGTTGTGGTGTCTCTTGTTGTTCCTGGTGTTGTTGTGTCTCTCTTGTTGTTCCTGGTGTTGTTGTGTCTCTTGTTGTTCCTGGTGTTGTTGTGGTGTCTCTTGTTGTTCCTGGTGTTGTTGTGTCTCTTGTTGTTCCTGGTGTTGTTGTGGTGTCTCTTGTTGTTCCTGGTGTTGTTGTGTCTCTTGTTGTTCCTGGTGTTGTTGTGGTGTCTCTTGTTGTTCCTGGTGTTGTTGTGTCTCTTGTTGTTCCTGGTGTTGTTGTGGTGTCTCTTGTTGTTCCTGGTGTTGTGGTGTCTCTTGTTGTTCCTGGTGTTGTTGTGGTGTCTCTTGTTGTTCCTGGTGTTGTTGTGGTGTCTCTTGTTGTTCCTGGTGTTGTTGTGGTGTCTCTTGTTGTTCCTGGTGTTGTTGTGTCTCTCTTGTTGTTCCTGGTGTTGTTGTGGTGTCTCTTGTTGTTCCTGGTGTTGTTGTGGTGTCTCTTGTTGTTCCTGGTGTTGTTGTGGTGTCTCTTGTTGTTCCTGGTGTTGTTGTGGTGTCTCTTGTTGTTCCTGGTGTTGTGGTGTCTCTTGTTGTTCCTGGTGTTGTTGTGGTGTCTCTTGTTGTTCCTGGTGTTGTTGTGGTGTCTCTTGTTGTTCCTGGTGTTGTGGTGTCTCTTGTTGTTCCTGGTGTTGTTGTGGTGTCTCTTGTTGTTCCTGGTGTTGTTGTGTCTCTTGTTGTTCCTGGTGTTGTTGTGGTGTCTCTTGTTGTTCCTGGTGTTGTTGTGGTGTCTCTTGTTGTTCCTGGTGTTGTTGTGGTGTCTCTTGTTGTTCCTGGTGTTGTTGTGTCTCTTGTTGTTCCTGGTGTTGTTGTGTCTCTTGTTGTTCCTGGTGTTGTTGTGGTGTCTCTTGTTGTTCCTGGTGTTTGTGGTGTCTCTTGTTGTTCCTGGTGTTGTTGTGGTGTCTCTTGTTGTTCCTGGTGTTGTTGTGGTGTCTCTTGTTGTTCCTGGTGTTGTTGGTGTCTCTTGTTGTTCCTGGTGTTGTTGTGGTGTCTCTTGTTGTTCCTGGTGTTGTTGTGGTTCTCTTGTTGTTCCTGGTGTGTTGTGGTGTCTCTTGTTGTTCCTGTGTTGTTGTGGTGTCTCTTGTTGTTCCTGGTGTTGTTGTGGTGTCTCTTGTTGTTCCTGGTGTTGTTGTGGTGTCTCTTGTTGTTCCTGGTGTTGTTGTGTGTCTCTCTTGTTGTTCCTGGTGTTGTTGTGTGTCTCTTGTTGTTCCTGGTGTTGTTGTGGTGTCCTCTTGTTGTTCCTGGTGTTGTTGTGGGTGTCTCTTGTTGTTCCTGGTGTTGTTGTGGTGTCTCTTGTTGTTCCTGGTGTTGTGGTGTCTCTTGTTGTTCCTGGTGTTGTTGGTGGTGTCTCTTGTTGTTCCTGGTGTTGTTGGTGTCTCTTGTTGTTCCTGGTGTTTGTGGGTCTCTTGTTGTTCCTGGTGTTGTTGTGGTGTCTCTTGTTGTTCCTGGTGTTGTTGTGTCTCTTGTTGTTCCTGGTGTTGTTGTGGTGTCTCTTGTTGTTCCTGGTGTTGTTGTGGTGTCTCTTGTTGTTCCTGGTGTTGTTGTGTCTCTCTTGTTGTTCCTGGTGTTGTTGTGGTGTCCTCTTGTTGTTCCTGGTGTTGTTGTGGTGTCTCTTGTTGTTCCTGGTGTTGTTGTGTGTCCTCTTGTTGTTCCTGGTGTTGTGTGGTGTCTCTTGTTGTTCCTGGTTGTTGTGTCTCTTGTTGTTCCTGGTGTTGTTTGTCTCTGTTGTTGTGTGGTGTCTCTTGTTGTTCCTGGTGTTGTTGTGTGTCTCTTGTTGTTCCTGGTGTTGTTGTGGTGTCTCTTGTTGTTCCTGGGTGTTGTGTCTCTTGTTGTCCTGGGTTGTTGTTGTGTCTCTTGTTGTTCTGGTGTTGTGTCTCTTGTTGTTCCTGGTGTTGTTGTGGTGTCTCTTGTTGTTCCTGGTGTTCTTGTGGTGTCTCTTGTTGTTCCTGGTGTTGTTGTGTCTCTCTTGTTGTTCCTGGTGTTGTTGTTGTGTCTCTTGTTGTTCCTGGTGTTGTTGTGGTGTCTCTCTTGTTGTTCCTGGTGTTGTGGTGTGTCTCTTGTTGTTCCTGGTGTTGTTGTGGTGTGTCTCTTGTTGTTCCTGGTGTTGTTGTTGTGTCTCTTGTTGTTCCTGGTGTTGTTGTGGTGTGTCTCTTGTTGTTCCTGGTGTTGTGGTGTCTCTTGTTGTTCCTGGTGTTGTTGTGGTGTGTCTCTTGTTGTTCCTGGTGTTGTGGTGTCTCTTGTTGTTCCTGGTGTTGTTGTGGTGTCTCTTGTTGTTCCTGGTGTTGTTGTGGTGTCTCTTGTTGTTCCTGGTGTTGTTGTGGTGTGTCTCTTGTTGTTCCTGGTGTTGTTGTGGTGTGTCTCTTGTTGTTCCTGGTGTTGTGGTGGTGTCTCTTGTTGTTCCTGGTGTTGTTGTGTCTCTCTTGTTGTTCCTGGTGTTGTGTCTCTTGTTGTTCCTGGTGTTGTTGTGGTGTCTCTTGTTGTTCCTGGTGTTGTTGTGTCTCTTGTTGTTCCTGGTGTTGTTGTGGTGTCTCTTGTTGTTCCTGGTGTTGTGGTGTCTCTTGTTGTTCCTGGTGTTGTTGTGTCTCTCTTGTTGTTCCTGGTGTTGTGGTGGTGTCTCTTGTTGTTCCTGGTGTTGTTGTGTCTCTCTTGTTGTTCCTGGTGTTGTTGTGGTGTCTCTTGTTGTTCCTGGTGTTGTGGTGTCTCTTGTTGTTCCTGGTGTTGTGGTGTCTCTTGTTGTTCCTGGTGTTGTTGTGGTGTCTCTTGTTGTTCCTGGTGTTGTTGTGGTGTCTCTTGTTGTTCCTGGTGTTGTTGTGTCTCTTGTTGTTCCTGGTGTTGTTGTGGTGTCTCTTGTTGTTCCTGGTGTTGTGGTGTCTCTTGTTGTTCCTGGTGTTGTGGTGTCTCTTGTTGTTCCTGGTGTTGTGGTGTCTCTTGTTGTTCCTGGTGTTGTGGTGGTGTCTTGTTGCTCCTTGTTCTTTTCAAGGAACTTGAAGTTTGAAGGAAGTTCTTGCAAAAAGTGCCGGACCAACCGGGCTGTGGTGGGTATGTGGGCCTGCGGGCCGCTCCAAGCAACAGTCTGTTGGACCAAGTTACCACAAGTCGACCCCGGCTCCCCGGTCCGAGCTCGGGAAGTAGTAGAACTCTGGGAACCCTCTCCAGGTATGTTCCAGGTCCTTGTTGTCTCAGCTTATGGGGTTACCTTACCTTACACTAGGGTCTCGTAGCCTGGTGGATAGCGCGCAGGACTCGTAATTCTGTGGCGCGGGTTCGATTCCCGCACGAGGCAGAAACAAATGGGCAAAGTTTCTTTCACCCTGAATGCCCCTGTTACCTAGCAGTAAATAGGTACCTGGGTGTTAGTCAGCTGTCACGGGCTGCTTCCTGGGGGTGGAGGCCTGGTCGAGGACCGGGCCGCGGGGACACTAAAGCCCCGAAATCATCTCAAGATAACCTCAAGATATACCTTACCTTACCTTGAGGTTACCTTGAGGTGATTCCGGGGCTTAGCGACCCCGCGACCCGGTCGTCGACCAGGCCTCCTGGTTGCTGGACTGGTTAACCAGGCTGTTGGTTATCTTGAGATGATTTCGGGGCTTTTTAGTGTCCCCGCGGCCTGGTCCTTGACCAGACCTCCACCCCCAGGAAGCAGCCCGTGACAGCTGACTAACACCCAGGTACCTATGGGGTGTACCTGGGGTGGCTGCCGTTACTGCTTTTACACTGACTAAACATCACATGACACACAGTATAAAGAACATGCCACAAGTCGGGTAATAAAATACGACAACCACGCATCGCCAAATCCTGAGAAACCCCAAAAACTGGCTACAGGTAATATCCAGGTACGAGGAAGCCTCCTCCTCCTCCTCCCCCTCCTCCCCTCCTCCTCCTCACCCTGAAGCACGTGGAAAGCTTTTGATGTCCGAAAGAGAAGCTTTGATTTAGAAATTAGCGACGTGATGAAGGCTGTGTAGACACTCCGGTGATTAGTTTTCATTACAGTGAATCGCTTTAAGCCCAATTGAATACTTTTGAAGTGGATCTCATTTTGTCGGCTCGGGTCCCTTTGTATCTGCTGGATTTCATCACAAAACAAAGCAGTATATTGTGTGTGTGTGTGTGTACTCACCTATTTGTGGTTGCCGGGGGTTGAGCTCTGGTTCTTTGGTCCCGTCACTCAACTGTTAATCAGCTGATGTACAGGTTCTTGAGCCTACTGCAGGGCTCTATCATATCTACACTTGAAGCTGTGTATGGAGTCGGCCTCCACCACATCACGTCCTAATGCATTCAATTCCATTTGTCAACCACTCTGACACTGAAAAAGTTCTTTCCAATATTTCTGTGGCTCACTTGGGTCATTAGTGTGTGTGTGTTCGCGCGCGCGTCGGTGCGTGCGTGCGTGTGTGCATGTGTGTCTTGTGAGCCGGTCGGCCGAGCGGACAGCACACTGGACTTGTGATCCTGTGGTCCCAAGTTCGATCCCGGGCGCCGACGAAATGCAATGGGCAAAGTTTCTTTCACCCTACGCCCCTGTTACCTAGCAGTAAAATAGGTACCTGGGTGTTAGTCAGCTGTCACGGGCTGCTTCCTGGGGGTGGAGGCCTGGTCGAGGACCGGGCCGCGGGGACATTAAAGCCCCGAAATCATCTCAAGAAGAAGATAACGTTACGTGGACAAGCGAATTACACTCCTCTCCCGCCTATTAACAGAATATACTCCTCTCCTGTACTCAACCCTGAAGATACCTAATTTTGTTTTATTTTACTCAGAGGAAGGCGAGATGCCGACAATTTTGATTGATTAAGTTTTAAGTTCGGTGACGAGGAGGTTAGAGTGAGGTCTGCGGCAAATATGGCGGAGCGACTCAGACGAGAGGCGACGAAATCCTGCCATAATACTCCGGATGCGAAGACACTTGAGTCTCTCGGGTTTTGGAGGTTGTGATTGGCTGAACGTGAGGACGTGACCAATCAGAGAGCGCCCTAACGTGACGTTCAGCATCCGAGGACAGGGCGGGAAAGCAGCATAGCCGTCACTGCTTCCCAGGACATCAAGGCGACTAGGTCGCGCCAGGTGAGGCTTGACCCACAGTGGAGGGACGTCTACTCTAGGGGCACTCCAGAGACACAGTTGAGGAGTCACCGAGCAACTTCTGGAGACGTACTGGACCGTTAGAGGTGGTCACAAGAGGCTCAGGAGCATCGGGGGCTCCTAAGTGTTTCAAGAGGCGGTGCTGGGGGCTGAGAGTCGACCCGCAGGCCGTTCCTGGGTATGGACGCTACTAACAGACTAGTTGAAGCAGTCCTGGTCAACTTGTGCTCGGCAGCGGTGCCGTCCTGCTGAAAGGACGGCACCTCACTTCTGCAGGAGAGAAGGCGAAGACCTGTGAGCAACGAGGAGCATCAAAGATACTCTGGGAGATACTCATTGTATGCCCAGTTTACTGGAGTACCCGTGGTGACCGTCAAGGAAGGTCAGCTGTCACATCACAGAGGAGAGCCAAGAGACCTACAGCTGTTGCGGTGTCGAGGGAGAACAGAGGAAGGAAGTTTACAAGAATCAAGAAGACGATCTTGACGAATTATCTACCGACCCCAACCATCTGCTGAGACACCATGCGGGACATTCTAGAGAGTTTAAGATAGGATCAAATTCCCTCTCCATTCCTTTTGTGACAGGACGTTGATATAAATTGTTCCAGGAGCTCGGAATAATATTCTTGGGCCAGCGAAACTGTGTATGTATGTGTAAACTTGTCGGTACACCTGTACAAGCTTATTCAGGAGCTATTGTGAGTTAATTCAGAGATGAAGGCAACTTCTTGATGAGTAGTAGAGTAGGTTTATATTTACGGAAGAATACTAGTTAGAGGAAAAAGCCCAACGGTATTTGTTGACCGGGTATTCTCGTTTGAGAGAAGTTATATATATAGATTATAGTTCAGTGCCTAGTTTTGACATATAGTTTTCTATCTCTGACAAAGTTTCATGTTAGTAAAGCCTAATGTCCGCCAGTGAGAAATACCTGGGCGGTGTTGCCATATTGCATTCAAAGTCAACTGAAGAGTGTTGCCATATTTAAAGTTATATAGTTATTATTTGGCTATTATTTAGCCATAAGCAAGTGTACAAACATTTCGGTAAATATTTATACATTTTATATACTACGTTTAGAATTATTACTATCTTCGCCCTCCATATTGTTTGCCTGAGGTGCAGTATGACCAAGGAATTTTAAGCTGAGGATTTTGTACTGATTAATATAAGATTATCTTGGGATAAGTGACAGCCATGATTGGTGACTTTAGGCTGCAGAGTTTTGTGGTGGGTAAGTCAGCAGGAGGGAGCTCTGATTGATTGATTGATGAAGATTAAGCCACCCAAAAGGTGGCACGGGCATGAATAGCCCGTAAGTGGTGGCCCTTTTGAGCCATTACCAGTATCAATAGCTGATACTGGAGATCTGTGGAGGTGCGACTGCACCCTGCGTGACGGGAGATGTCTCCCGTGAGGGAGCTTTGGTCAAGAGCCAGTTTATGAAGAGATTGGAGACCCGGGAGCTGCCGGTTTTACCTCACTTCTCACCTAGTACAAGGCTGAGTGTCTCCCTCGCGCCGGGGGCAACTGAGGTACCCCTGAGCAATGGGCAGGCCATTGCTCAGGCCAACTGAGCAATGGGCAGAGTTTCTTTCACCTTATGCCCCTGTTACCTAGCAGTAAAATAGGTACCTGGGTGTTAGTCAGCTGTCACGGGCTGCTTCCTGGGGGTGGAGGCCTGGTCGAGGACCGGGCCGCGGGGACACTAAAGCCCCGAAATCATCTCAAGATAACCTCAAGATAACCCCTATGTGAACACTGGCGCCATAGGAGGGGAGAACTTACCATATTAGATTGTGTGCGTCTATGTATGTATTAACACGATGTACTGAACGGGGTGAGAATAGCTTGAGCTACCTCATCCCTTTGTGTGTATTTTACCTCAATAAACTTATTTCAATTTCAATTACCATATTAGATTTACAAGTAGTCTGCCAATTCCGTTGAATGGGTTCTCGCCACATTGTAAGAGATTTGTTTTAAATAATCGGAATCCCATATATTGCATATAGCCAATGCTATGTCAGGATTGAAGTTCATCTCTCTATGCTGAATCAAGAGTCCAATCACGTCTCTCAGGATACTGTCCTAATTGTTGTATCGAATTGCATAAGATAATGTGCGATGAAAGTATGAAACTGGATTCGATCCCTTGACTTGCGGGTGTGAGATATTAATTAAGGGTCTGATGTGTTTACCGTATATATCTGTATTGAACTGACCCCAGGCTCTTATCCCCCCTCTCTCTCTGCCATCTCTTCCACCACCTCTTCCTTCTTTCTCTTTTACTTCCCGCTTCTCTCTCATCGCTCCGGCGTCGTAGCGCGTCCTCAGTGATTGGTGTTGACGTATTAATGATTCCGGATGCTCTCAATGGTGATTGGAGATTGGTATCGTGATTACAACACACACGGCCAGCTGTAACTCTCCTAGTGGCTTGCTCTCGCTGCCGGACGAGAGGGACTGGGGATTAGAGAGAGAGAGATAGAAAGGGGGAGAAGGGATAGAGAAACGAATTATCAGGCGAAAGCGCTAAGCCATTACTACAATATAGCATATGAGGATAATATGCTATATTATCATATATACTACCATACGAGGGGGGTAGGTATATGAGGATAAGGATATGGGGTGAGACGGAGGGAAGGAATGGTTGATTAAGCCACCCATCAGGTGACACGGACATGAATAGCTCGTAGAAGGAATGGTGCCTAACGGTCGGGGATTGAACACCGACCTGCAAGAAGCGAGGCCCGATGCTTTACCGTCCAATAAAAGTGGTTGGAGAGAGAGAGAGAGTGTGTGTGTGTGGACAGGAGACGCGGACATGGCGTATATTGTAATTCTTGTACCTTTTCACATACATTCAAATAAACATATTTCCGCGCACGCACACACGCACGCACCCATCCATCCATCCACGCAAACCCACCCTATCCATCCATCCATCCATTTGGAGTGAGTGAGTGATCTTGAATTCAATTCAATACAAATATCGAGGCCTTACCTTAATAATTTTTAACGTGAGTCTTCAGTAGGTGTATCCTTATTTGGTTTACCTTTGAGATTAGGTAAGGTAAGGAGATACATGATGCAAGGTACAACACGAGCCGGTCGGCCGAGCGGACAGCACGCTGGACTTGTGATCCTGTGGTCCCGGGTTCAACCCCGGGCGCCGGCGAGAAACAATGGGCAGAGTTTCTTTCACCCTATGCCCCTGTTACCTAGCAGTAAAATAGGTACCTGGGTGTTAGTCAGCTGTCACGGGCTGCTTCCTGGGTGTGGAGGCCTGGTCGAGGACCGGGCCGCGGGGACACTAAAGCCCCGAAATCATCTCAAGATAACCTCAAGATAACCTCAAGATAGCCTCAAGATAACCTCAAGATAACCTCAAGATAGCATTAGAATGAAGACAAGTAATGCCACAAAGCACTTGGCTCAAATTATTAATTTATCGTGAGCTTATCTTAAGATGATTTCGGGGCTTAGCGTCCCCGCGGCTCGGTCTTCGACCAGGCCGCTTCTTTTTATACACATTATTCCCCAGGAAGCAGCCCATAGCAGCTGTCTAACTCCCAGGTACCTATTTACTGCTATGTGAACAGGCGCATCAGGGTGAAAGAAACTCTGCTCATTTGTTTCCGTCTCCACCGGGAATCGAACCCGGAACCTTAGGGCTGTGAGTCCCGTGCGCTCTCCACTCAGCCGCCAGGCCCCTGTAAATTGGTTGAACAGTTTAACCTTGTTTTGTACAATCACTGTACCATGCTCCAGCTCTCAACCGGGCGGTGGTGGGTATGTGGGCCTGCGGGTCGCTCCAAGCAACAGCCTGGTGGATCAAACTCTCACAAGTCAAGCCTGGCCTCGGGCCGGGCTTGGGGAGTAGAACAACTCGCAGAATCCCATCAAGCAGGTATATGTGGGCCTGCGGGCAGCTCCAAGCAACAGCCTGTTGGACCAAACTCTCACAAGTCCGGGCTTGGGGAGTAGAACAACTCCCAGAACCCCATCAACCAGGTATCAATATCACCACCTCCAGTGTGACGGACTTAGCCTAGCATGATAGACGACGGTTAACCGGATTTTTCCCCCTAGTGAGCTAGACACATGTGGGGAGCCACTGCCTCGTGGACTGGTAGAGGTCCTCCCTGTATTGTTATGTTCTTGTATTACTCCCTCTGAATACAAGCTCTGATGTTACATCGTCAGGATTGGTTGTTGGAGATATCCTTCACCTATCACTGCAGTTATTCTTGTGTGTGTGTATATATAATATGGCTTTCTTTGTACATTTAAATGTACATGTTTTGGAGGCGTGTTACGTTAGCGAGCGAGGAGAGTGTGGTGTGTGATGAGGTCAGTCGGGATGAACGACATAGATCATTAATTGAGTCGTCTTGTTAACGAGGAGGGATTTATAGAGCTATTAAGATCGAGACTTGACAGCCAGATACATATTAAGCTTTGATCGTTTGTCAAATGAGATGTGGGGCGTGTGTGTGTGTGTGTGTGTGTGTGTGTGTGTGTGTGTGTGTGTGTGTGTGTGTGTGTGTGTGTGTGGGGAGGGGAGTGCACGTGCGTGTGTGTGTGGACAATGGTGCGTGTGTGTATACTCATCTAGTTGTGCTTGCGGGTGTTGAGCTCTGGCTCGTTGGTCCCGCCTCACACATACACTGTGTGTGTGTGTGTGTGTGTGTGTGTGTGTGTACTCACTTAGTTGTGAGTATATACATGACCTTCTCATATATATGAGATGAGCTTTGGCTCTTTGGTCTCGCATCACTCAGCTGGTGTACAGATTCCTGAGCCTACTGGGCTCTATCATATCTACATTTGAAACTGTGTATGGAGTCAGCCTCCACCACGTCACTGCCAAATGCATTCCATATGTTAACTACTATTGACACTGAAAAAGTTCTTTCCGAGACTCATTTGGGTACTCAAGTTTCCACCTGTGTCCCTTTGTTCGCGTACCACCCGTGCTAAATAGTTTATCTTTATCCTGCCAATTCCTCTGAGAATTGTATAGGTGATGATCATGTCTCCCCTAACTCTTTTGTCTTCCTGTGTCGTGACGCTCAACCCCTTGGGCTGGACGGTAGAGCGACGGTCTCGCTTCATGCAGGTCGGCGTTCAATCCCCGACCGTCCAAGTCGGACCGGACACCATTTCTTTCCCTCCGTCCCATCCCAAATCCTTATTCTGACTTGTTGTTTCAGATTTAGCTACTGAGGACGAAGTGTCCATGTAGCACGGGCTATGGTGAGCCCGTGCTTATTCTGACCCCTTCCCAGTGCTATATAGTCATAATGATTTGGTGCTTTCCCCTGATAGCCCCTCTTCCCTTCCAGTGTCGTGAGGTTTATTTCCAGTAATCTTTCCTCGAAGCTCATACCCCTCAGCTCGAGGACTAGCCAGGGGGTATAACTCTGAACTTTTTCTAACTTCGTTTTGTGTTTGACTAGATGTGGACTCCAGGCTGGAGCCGCATACTCCAGTATTGACCTGATATAAGAGATATACAAGGTTCTAAATGATTCCTTACACAAGTTCCTAAAGGCCGTTCTTATGTTTGCCAGCCTTACATATGCTGATTATGCTATTCTTTTGATGTAAGCTTCAGCGGATAGATCTGGCATGATATCAACCCCAGATTTTTCTATGTATGTGTGTGTGTGTGTGTGTGTGTGTGTGTGTGTGTGTGTGTGTGTGTGTGTGTGTGTGTGTGTGTGTGTGTGTGTGTGTGTGTGTGTGTGTGTGTGTGCGCGCGTGCGTGTGTGTGTGTGTGTGTGTGTGTGTGTGTGTGTGTGTGTGTGTGTGTGTGTGCTTGTACGCGCGTGGGTGAGTGTACAAAGTGCCTATCTGGCTACACTTGCGGGGTATAAGATCCAGCTGTAGAGACCTGGTATATTGCTGTTGTACCTGAAGCATTGATACTAAACATTCCAGCACTGTCGTACTTGAGACTCTGAATGGAGCTTCACTCTGTCAGTCGTGCCTGAAGCTCGTCCCCCTTATTTACCACCATCACTGCACCTCCTATATTTATGTATTTGTCTGACTTTATTACCAGCTTACACGAGTCCTCCCTCTCTTACCCTCACGGCTGGCTTATTTTCTTACCATCTTCCACACCTGCCTCCTCTCCCTTTTCCCCTTTTCTCTCGCCATATTGGAAGAAATTGTCTTCATCTACTCTCATTATGTTGTGTGTCGTGATCATAATACCCTTGGTCCTCTCTTCTAGTGTGGGTAGAGTCAGTTCTCTTAGACTGTCCTCGTAGGTTGGGTCATCATATCCGGTATCAGCCTTGTTGCAGATTTCCGAACCGTCTCGGTATTCTTGTTTTGATCTAGGTGAGGGTTCCAGGAATGTCTTGTTTGTTATGGCGCTGGTGTTTGTACACACGTGTGTGTGTGTGTGTGTGTGTGTGTGTGTGTGCGCGCGCGCGCGCATGATGACGCCAGAGAGTTGGCACTTGAGGGCCATAATAGCATTAATGCCCAAGTTAGTGTGTCATTCCCAAAGTCAGAGTCCGCCTTTGTCCATCCCGAGTCACTCGTCCGATCACTCGCCACGCTACTCTCCTGCACACCGACAACCCGTCCTCTCGAATAGTACGTCGCATTTTGACGTCGTAAGATGACGTACTGGCGTCATCTTTCTTTCATTTTGAAGAGACTATCCTTTCCACTTGATTTATTCCCTCAATATCTTGTATGTTGTGATCATATCCATTTTGTTCTTTCTATCGTCTACCTATAACACCTCTAAGGTCAAACACTGATGTACTATGTATCATGGCGGCTTACAGTACACACACCACACCAAGGTCAACACACACACCACACCAAGGTCAACACACACACCACACCAAGGTCAACAACACACACCACACCAAGGTCAACACATACACCACACCAAGGTCAACACATACACCACACCAAGGTCAACACATACACACCACACCAAGGTCAACACATACACCACACCAAGGTCAACACATACACCACACCAAGGTCAACACATACACCACACCAAGGTCAACACATACACCACACCAAGGTCAACACACACACCACACCAAGGTCAACACATACACCACACCAAGGTCAACACATACACCACACCAAGGTCAACACATACACCACACCAAGGTCAACACACACACCACACCAAGGTCAACACACACACCACACCAAGGTCAACACATACACCACACCAAGGTCAACACACACACCACACCAAGGTCAACACATACACCACACCAAGGTCAACACACACACCACACCAAGGTCAACACACACACCACACCAAGGTCAACACATACACCAACAACAACAAGGTCAACAACACATGCACCACACCAAGGTCAACAACACATACACCACACCAAGGTCAACAACACACACACCACACCAAGGTCAACAACACACACACCACACCAAGGTCAACAACACACACACCACACCAAGGTGAACAACACACACCACACCAAGGTCAACAACACACACACCACACCAAGGTCAACAACACACACACCACACCAAGGTCAACAACACATGCAACACACCAAGGTCAACAACACATGCAACACACCAAGGTCAACAACACATGCAACACACCAAGGTCAACAACACATGCAACACACCAAGGTCAACAACACATGCAACACACCAAGGTCAACAACTGAACAAGTTCAGCACTAACATCAACAGTGGGTTGCTGTGCATCTTATTAACATGCGGAGCGGCACCCGGAACCTTTGTTTCACCTCTCCAGGTGGATGGCACTGATAGTGGTGGTGGTCCTGGTGAGGAAGGTGGTGGTGGTGGTCCTGGTGGTAGTGGTGGTGGTCCTGGTGAGGATGGTGATGGTGGTGCTGCTGCTGGTAGTGGTGGTGGTCCTGGTGAGGAAGGTGGTGATGGTGGTGCTGCTGCTGCTGCTGGTAGTGGTGGTGGTCCTGGTGAGGATGGTGATGGTGGTGCTGCTGCTGCTGCTGGTAGTGGTGGTGGTCCTGGTGAGGATGGTGATGGTGGTGCTGCTGCTGGTAGTGGTGGTGGTCCTGGTGAGGATGGTGATGGTGGTGCTGCTGCTGGTAGTGGTGGTGGTCCTGGTGAGGATGGTGATGGTGGTGCTGCTGCTGGTAGTGGTGGTGGTCCTGGTGAGGATGGTGATGGTGGTGCTGCTGCTGGTAGTGGTGGTGGTCCTGGTGTTGGTGCTGGTGGTCCCGGTGCTTAAGTACTTACCTAACAGTAACTACAGGGGGGTGAGAACCAGCTCTTCATGCCCATCCTGCTAGCCTTGTTACGCCTTCCATTACAATTTTTAACTATTCTGAGGTTCAAATTGTTTGTCGACTCTGGCCGTAAAGTTATGAATGGAGGTGACTTCCACAACTTCTTCAAGTGAATTCCACTTTGTGGCTACACGTTCAGGGTGCGAGTATTATCTTACATTCCTTTGGCTCATTTGTCTTTCCAGATTCTAAATGTCATCTTATACTTTCTTTCATTTTGAAGAGACTATCCTTTCCACTTGATTTATTCCCTCAGTATCTTGTATGTTGTGATCATATCCGTTTTGTTCTTTCTATATAATAAAGTTTAGATATAATATATAATAAAGTTTAGATAAATTTGGCAGGCATGACTTTACTTCTCTAAATCCATGCGAACAAGCCTGAATGGTCCCCAGGACTATATGCAACTGAAAACTCACACCCCAGAAGTGACTCGAACCCATACTGCCAGGAGCACTCTGCTGGCGTACAGTTTCCCTTAACCGTTCTCTAAATCCATGTTGACTTTTTGTCTCACAGTTGCTCCTCTCTAGATGTTCCATCATTCTCAACATGATTACTTGCTCCAGCATAATTGGGTTTATTTTTTGTGCTTTGATTCCAAGTGCCTCTACCACCTCATCGGATGAGTTTATGAGCTCTGTGTATACCAGTTCCTCTTTAATGTACAGACCTACTCCTTCATTTGACCTAGTTACTCCGTCACATCTGTATAGATTATAATTTTGGATCTAGATTTCACTATCCTTGTAATCTTTCATATGGGTTTCTGTGCTCCAAATACTGAACTATTAAAAGGCCATTTATGAACCTTACTTTATTTATCGATTTTGGCTTTAGACTGATATGCCTTAATAACTCTCTAGAGGTTGGTAGGGTTTAATAGCTCTAACAAGATTGATAGGCCTTAATTACCCTACAGTGGGTGATAAGACTTAATAACCCTCCAGAGGTTGATAGGCCTTAATAATCTTGTAGAGGTTTATAGGCCTTAATAAACCTCCAGAAGTTGATAATCCTTAATAATCCTTCAAAGATTGATAGGAAAATATAAAATATGTTTGCAAATATTAAAGATTTCCCATATTGCGTGTTACTTCTGGTGGATTCTGTGTTCTCCCTCTCCATCCTCATCCGGATTTCTCCAAGAAAAAATTACACAAGTTTCCTGAAAGAAATGCCGGACCAACCGGGTTGATGTGAATTTGTGGGCCTGCAGGCCACTCCAAGTAACAACAGTCTGTTGGACCAAGCTATCACAAGTCACGCCTGACCCCGGGCCTGAATTGGGAAGAATAACTCATAGAACTCAATCCAGGTATGCTGGTTGATACCTGGTTGATGGGGTTCTGGGAGTTCTTCTACTCCCCCAAGCCCGGCCCGAGGCCAGGCTTGACCTGTGAGAGTTTGGTTCACCAGGCTCTTGCTTGGAGTGGCCCGCAGGCCCACATACCCACCGCAGCCCGGTTGGTCCGGCACTCCTTGGAGGAAACTATCTAGTTTCCTCTTGAAGATGTCCTCGGTTGTTCCGGCAATGTGCATACCAGTACTCCAGGTATACGTTGAAGTGTTTCCGAAGACAATGAGCCTCACAAACAAAGCAATCACTAGGGAAGGCTGGCCACAGGCCAGGCTATGGCAGTAGAAGAACTCATCAGCAGGTAATCAACAGGTTCTGGACAGAAGCCCAAAATTGCAAGTAAAAAATATAATCTGGACTTGGTGCCAGTAACGAAATTTGGGGCCAAAATCTTGACGGAATTCTGAAGGAATTGTTTCGTATTCCCTTCCTTGAGCTCTTGGCCATTCCCGCCTCTCAACCCTCAATCAACTGGTGTACAGATTCCTGAGCTTCTCGAGCTCTTATCATAATTACATTTGAAACTGTGTATGGAGTCAGCCTCCATCATATCACTTCCTAGTGCATTCCATTTACTAACTACTCTGATACTGAAAACGTTCTTTCTAATGTCTCTGTGGCTCATTTGGGTACTCAGCTTCCACCTGTGTCCCCTTGTGCGTGTACCACCCGTGTTAAATAATCTCTCCTTGTCTATAAGTTCAATTCCCCTAAGGATTTTGTATGTGGCGATCATGTCTCCCCCGAGCTCTTGTCTTCCAGCGACGTGATGTGCAATTCACGCAGCCTTTCCTCGTAACTCATGCCTCTTAGTTCTGGAACAGCACCGCTACACTGCTAATGCTACAGGCAACTTAAGACTACCCAACGGCCTTTTTTGTAATAGGCTTTTTTTTCTTCTTTTTTTTTTCCCCGGTCCTCCAATTTTGGGCGGAGCTGTCAAACTTATCAGAGACGAAGGCAATTCCAATATCGCGCTCCTGTCCCCATGTGGCGCGCTTTTGGCTTGTTTGGCGGTGAGACCTTTTGTAGCTGTTGTTCTTGTTGGCTTTTTTGGGGGAGCGTTTGTTATGTTACTGGTGGCGGTGATACTCCTTTTTTGGGGGTTGTCAACGGTGTAGGTGATTCCGTTGTGGTTGTTGGCGCTGGTGTGGTTGTTAGCAATGTTGCTAGCTTGTGGGTTGTATTTTTTGTTGCGGTGTTAATGCAGCTGTTTGTTGTTGTTGTTTTGCTGTTGTATTTGTTGCGTTTGCTGCCAATAGTTTGACCTGATGATTTAGATCTTTGTTCTTAAATGTTCTTTGTTCTTTGTTCTTCCTCCTCATTTGTACTCAATGCCTTGTTCTTCGTCTATCTTCATCCCCCTCTTCTCTATCCCCTTCTTACCTATCTCCACCCCCCCTCCTACCTACCCCCCCCCTCCTACCTGCCCCCCCTCCTACCTACCTACCCCCCCCCTCTCATCTCTCCCACCATCATTCATCATTCATCTCTCTGACTGCTCCTTCTCCAGACTGGTAGCCAGGTGCTGGGCCAAGGCCTGCCGCTTCTGTATAAATCTATACACAATTGAACCAGTCTCTCCCTGTATTTTTCACCCAGGATAGCCTGTATATTTCACCCACGACCGCCCACATTTTTCATCCCTGATAAACCCGTATTTTACTTCCTGATAACTTGTATATTTCTCGCCTGGTAATTTATATTTGTTGGCCCTTGGTTACCTGTATTTTTAGCCCACTGTAATCTGTAGCCGGCGTGCACCTGAAACCTCAGGTGCACGCTATACACCGATAACTTGTATATAACGATACATAACGATATATAACTTGCTATATAACGATAACTTGTTGCTTTCAGGCCATGATAACTTGTTTCTTTCAGGCCATGATAACTTGTTTCTTTCAGGCCATGATAACTTGTGTTTCTTATCTGTAATAACTAGTATTTTTTCTGGCGTGATAACTTGTATTTTCTGGACATGATGTCATCTATTTTTCACTTAGCATTCCTGGTTTATTTTTGTGATCTTGTAATCAGCTGACGTTGAGACGTCATCTTTGGTGGCCTGTAGACAGGCTGACAGGTCCCGGGACAGGTAGACAGGCACGCCGTCTGTAATGAAATAACCTGCACACAGCTAGGCTAGGTGTAAACATTAATTTAATACGGTAAGAGGAGACACTGGTTGGTGGGGGGTGCAGGGCGTGGTGCTGGGGGGTGGGGGTGGGGGATGGCAGAGGGGTGTGGGGGGGAGGAGGGGGGGGATAATAACGTGGTTGGGATCTAGGATGGTTGTCTAGACGGCCCCATTGACCTGTCTGCTCGTACAGGCCTGTCCTCCTCCTCCTCCTCCTCTACCGTCACCCTCGTGTTGGCTTGGTGGTGCTGGTGTCGGTTTACTATTACTGGACCCATACTGGGCCCAAGAGCTAGATCCTGACCCCTGCAGGATCTAGCTCTTGGGCCCAGTGTGTACTCACCTGGTTGTGCTTGCGGGGGTTGAGCTCTGGCTCTTTGGTTCCGCCTCTCAACTGTCAATCAACTGGTGTACAGATTCCTGAGCCTACTGGGCTCTATCATATCTACACTTGAAACTGGCCTCCAGGACATCACTGCGTAATGCATTTCATCTGTTAACTACTCTGACACTGAAAAAGTTCTTTCTAACGTCCCTGTGGCTCATACGGGTACTCAATTTCCACCTGTGTCCTTTTGTTCACGTACCTCCCGTGTTAAACAGTTTATCTTTATCTACCTTGTCGATTCCCCTGAGAATTTTGTAGGTAGTGATCATGTGTGTGTGTGTGTGTTCATTTACTATTTGTGTCTTCAGAATCGAGCAGGTAACTCCCAGGTACCCATTTACTGATAGTTGAACAGGGAAATCAGCGTGAAAGAAACTCTGCCTCCGCCGGGAATCGAACTCTGGCCATTAGGACTACGACCCCCGAGCGCTATCCACTCAGCCACGAGCCCCCCCCCCCTCCACCAAGTGTATACACTCACACACAATTCAACAAACACAAATACAATAGCTTAGGGAACACCTAAGCAACAGAAGACTCCAGAAGACATAATATCCAGGACAATATACAAGGGAGAAATTATAGAGTACTTAACATGGGTGGTGCATGAGGGGAGGGAATCATTAAAAACATTGGTGTCCGAATGACCCACAGATACTACTGCTGCTGAGGAGGAAGAGGTGTGAGGCGTGAGGGGCAGTGAGGACTGGAGTGTGGCCAGTGGGTGACAGTAAATGCAGCAAAGTTGGCAACTTGATATTGTTGTTGCTTATGGCACTCTGAGCACGCCAGAACCTTGCCAGCTGTGGGAGTTGTGGTGCTGTGGTGGTGGTGGTGGTTGTGGTTGTTGTGTTGTGGTGGTGGTGGTTGTTGTGTTGTGGTGGTGGTGGTTGTTGTGTTGTGGTGGTGGTGGTTGTTGTGGTGTGGTGGTGGTGGTTGTTGTGTGGTGGTGGTTGTTGTGGTGTGGTGGTGGTGGTGGTTGTTGTGTGGTGGTGGTTGTTGTAGTTGTTGTGGTGTGGTGGTGGTGGTTGTGGTGTGGTGGTTGTGGTGAGGTGGTGGTTTGAGGTGTGGTGGTTGTGGTTGTTGCGGTAGTGAGGTGTTTGTAATTGTGGTGGTTATCGGAGAATATGATGATTAGAGAAGTTTAGTTGAGTGACAGAAAGACTAACAAAGGGAAACAGGGGGTAGACAGAGATATACAGATACAGAAAGAGACATGAAGAACGAGAGAGAGAGACAGAGACAGACACAGACAGAGAACATTTGCCTACTCATGAAACACAACATAAGGTGTGGAGGCCAGCGGGTGAACACTGTGGGAATAAGAGGGCGGGAAATTACCCTGCCACAAATGGCTTCACAATTGGAAATTAGTGCCAAGTTAGTAGAGAAGTAAAACAGGGGGGGGGGGGTAGGGGGGCACCAACCCCTTGTTGAGAAGTGTTTAAGAATATCACTGAATAACAACGATCACAATAAGAATAGTGATCTAAATATTGTATTAATACATATTCTAAATGGTATGAAAATACAGTTAATACATCAAAGTAATATGGGCGCTTGTATATATATATATATATATATATATATATATATATATATATATATATACATATATAATATGTATTATATATATATATATATAATATGTATATGAATTGAAGTGGCTCAATTTGAATTGAATTGAAGTGGCTCAAATAGCCTCGGCTATCACTTCCTTTTGACGGCCGTGATGGTCAAGCGGATTAAGGCGCCCTGTAGTTACCAGTTGCGTTGCTTCTGGGAGTATGGGTTCGAGTCACTTCTGGGGTGTGAGTTTTCATTCGCATATAGTCCTGGGGACCATTCAGGCTTGTTCGCATTTGTGTTCCTCACGTGTGCCCCAAAGAATGAGGTGATTTGGTGAAATGCTATGCCCAAGATTACCATCCGAGTTGCCGTCGGGGAAGTGGCTCAAATAGCCTCGGCTATCACTTCCTTTTGACGGCCGTGATGGTCAAGCGGATTAAGGCGCCCTGTAGTTACCAGTTGCGTTGCTTCTGGGAGTATGGGTTCGAGTCACTTCTGGGGTGTGAGTTTTCATTCGCATATAGTCCTGGGGACCATTCAGGCTTGTTCGCATAATATGTATATGTATTATATACGCCCATATATAATATGGGCGCGTGTATATATACTTGTGATCAAGTTATTGTGACGATAATCTCTTTCAAGAGAGATTGAGCCTGCTCTTCCCTACATCATTACGTACATACAAGATACTATATAGAAGATACGTCCACCAGTATCGCCAAACGTTTACCACAAATTTACAATTTGGCACCAGTACCTGAGTGAAGCTCCCGGACAGGCCCCCACGTAATGTGACGGTAAAGCGTTGGTGTTCGGCTGTTTCAAAAGCTGGGGGCAGGGCCTCGTCACATCACAAAAAAAAAAGAGAAAAGTTTGTCCTTTCGTCTGTGGTAAGGTAATGGGAAGACACAAAACACAAGTATATAAACAATGAAATTTTAATTACTCTAGAAAACAAGACATGAATAAAGGCAATCTCATAAAATTCAACACTGGTCAACAAACAAAATAACATGAAGAATTACTGGCAATGAAAAGTTACTCTAAGACCAGAATGCAAAAATAGTGATAGCAAGATAAATTAAATAATGGGTGCTGGAATACTGGCTTCAAGCTGCCACCTCCCTTAGTACACGAAAGCCAAGGTTTAGTCTACCAGCGAGAGATGTCAACTCCAAGGAGCACAAAGATATTCTGACGAGTCTGGCGTGCTGCTGCCCAGGAAGCAAATCGTACCCTGCACACCCCAACACCTGGCCACAGCCCGCCGTAACCAGCAAACTGCTCATCCTCTGCCTGCCTGTTGCTGATTGGCTGGTGTCTCGTCGCACCTGCACTCACCACCACCCCCGCGAGTCGACGTCTGGGCAGCAGCACGCCAGACTCGTCAGAATATCTTTGTGCTCCTTGGAGTTGACATCTCTCGCTGGTAGACTAAACCTTGGCTTTCGTGTACTAAGGGAGGTGGCAGCTTGAAGCCAGTATTCCAGCACCCATTATTTAATTTATCTTGCTATCACTATTTTTGCATTCTGGTCTTAGAGTAACTTTTCATTGCCAGTAATTCTTCATGTTATTTTGTTTGTTGACCAGTGTTGAATTTTATGAGATTGCCTTTATTCATGTCTTGTTTTCTAGAGTAATTAAAATTTCATTGTTTATATACTTGTGTTTTGTGTCTTCCCATTACCTTACCACAGACGAAAGGACAAACTTTTCTCTTTTTTTTTTTGTGATGTGACGAGGCCCTGCCCCCAGCTTTTGAAACAGCCGAACACCAACGCTTTACCGTCACAATATATATATATATATATATATATATATATATATATATATATATATATATATATATATATATATATATATATATATATATATATATACTGTGAATATACTTTAGTCTTGTACTATGTTCAGGACTACAAGTATACCTGCTGGTTGGTCAATAGGCTGTGGTGGAGGCTTGAATAATTCTCAGGCTTAGCCTTAACCGTTAGCCTTAGTTGAGCCTTAAGCCTTAACCGTCAGCCTTAAGGCCTCAGTTGAGGGCATTACGGCTAACACCAGACTAACAAATAGTATTAATAAAAGCAATATTAACATCAATAATAACATTTGTAACAACAACAACAGTGATTTCATGGTAATGCATTAACCCGGCGGTCAAGTTAACGGATACAATATTAACCCAAACAGTTCCACTCGCAGGTAGAGCACAAAGTGTCAATTTTGTTAATGTGTTGTGTAGTTGTATAATGTTTGGCTAATTAACTAGTATATAAAAACTAACTGTATATAAAAGCATTACATAGCACATAAAAAATCCAAATGTAATTTTTTGCATTTGCGGAAAAAGGGGTTTGAATTAAACTAACTCGTAAAAATCGCGGGAATATCTTTTAACTCTAATAATTCATGATCGTATTAAAGTAAAATGTAAAAAGTTCTTTATTTCGTTATCAAAAATGTTCGCATTGAGCCACGCGTTCAGTTGTTTGAATACACTAGCTACACCCTGACTGTAGAGGCCAACTGGGTAGTTTGGCCTGTGTACACGCCTGGGGTCTACACCCTGGGAGGCTGGGGTCTACACCCTGGGGTCTACACCCTGGGAGCCTGGGGTCTACACCCTGGGAGCCTGGGGTCTACACCCTGGGAGCCTGGGGTCTACACCCTGGGGGGTCTACACCCTGGGGGGGTCTACACCCCGGGTGACTCTCCTGCCGTAAATAAACTGGGGAGAGACGTGAGTGCAAGAGGGGCGTAAAGGTATATTTATAAGCGTGGGAGCTTGGTAAACTGTGGCAGAGACAGGTGGTGTGGGGAGGAATGTGTACACAGGAGCATCAGTGTCTCTGGCCGGACTCCTCCGTGTCGGTGTGGTGAATGCTTGTTGCGTTTGACTCTCCTTGTGGTCGTTGGACCGTTTGTCAGGTGGTATTGTCTGCGGGCCGCTCCCAGCAACAGCCTGGTGGACCAAGTTCTCACAAGTCAAGCCTGTCCCCCCAGGCCGGGCTTGGGGAGTAGAAGAACTCCTAGAACCTCATCAAGCAGGTATAATACAGGTACAGTAAAGTATACCTGAAGGATACCACTCCAGGTATACTCCAGAGGTCTTGAACCCTCTGTGTTACTTACCTCTCCTACCTAAAATTCTTGAGAATATTTGTGGTAAACGTTAGATAATATTGCATTAAAATGATTATTTAAATTTTTGAAGGAATTAAGGTAGTCCCTGAGTTACAACCCCACCCCTTCCCTTCCATTCCATTCCATTCCATTCCATTCCCTTCCCTTCCCTTCCCTTCCCTTCCCTTCCCTTCCCTTCCCTTCCCTTCATCCATCCAAACCACATCCCCTCCTTGTCTCTCATCCATCTCAACCTTCCCCCTCCAGCCCCTCCTCTCCCTGCCCCCACCCCACCCAGCCCTCCCCCCCCCCCTCCACCCCATCACGGATGCAGCTGGAGGTAATTTGCAGGTAAAGTCGTGTAAATGACTGGTGTGGGATACGACTGTATGCGTGGGAAAGTCAGCACTCGGTAGAACACACTTAAGGCTCACTCACTTTAGAAGTCTGTAGACTCAGGGGTAATATTGCTCCTTGTTGCAGATAACGTTATGCATTACGACAATTCAACGCAATTCAGCCCAGATTCCGTTGCTTTTTTTGTCTTTTCTGGAGACTTTTTGTAAAGTGTGGGGTTAAAAAAAGTGGCGTGAAATTAATAATTTGGCATTTACAAACTCCAAAAAAGTCAACTGGGATGTTAACACACTTAGGCTAGATGAAGTACAAGTTCTCTTTTGTATATTTTATATAGCATACCCTGAGGGAATTAAATTATGATTTTATTTTAGCTAGACAAATATGGAATTAATTGTGTTTTTTCCCCCCTATAGGTAAGATTGGGCTGAGTCATGCCACAGTTGCCACCCCATGAAGCTCAGTGCTGAAGTCTGGTCTTGGCATCACTGGCTCCTAAACATATGAGAAGGTTAGTTTTATATGTCGATGATTTCCAAGAGTTCTGCTCCCGCAGCCAGGCCAGCCTTCAACGGCGATTGTCTGCTCTCTGAGTCTGTCTTCGTAACCCAAAGGTAAATTTAAATTTAAATTTGGCCCGAGGGGCGAGTTTATTGGGCAGCGCCACTCATCTTGTGAGTGGACACACCGCCATAGTGACAGTATTGGGCAGCGCCACTCATCTTGTGAGTGGACACACCGCCATAGCAGCATGTACAACACTCCCCAAGTAGGAAGAAAACCCGCTGGGTTGTTCATCCTGTCACTTGTGTTGTTATCATAGCCCAAAGGCAACGGTGTGTTTTATGAAATCGGCTTCCTCTCTTGCTCCAAGCTGGTGTACAGCTTTTTGTTATTATTATTATTTTCTACCACAAACGTGGTGTAGAGGGAACACACGCGGCCGTACCTGCATATTAAAGTATATATACTTAATATAGACTTATTACATAGACTTAATATATATATATATATATATATATATATGTCGTACCTAATAGCCAGAACTCACTTCTTGGCCTACTATGCAAGGCCCGATTTGCCTAATAAGCCAAGTTTTCATGAATTAATGTTTTTTCGTCTACCTAACCAACCTAACCTAACCTAACCTAGCTTTTTTTGGCTACCTAACCTAACCTTACCTATAAATATAGGTTAGGTTAGGTTAGGTAGGGTTGGTTAGGTTCGGTCATATATCTATGTTAATTTTAACTCCAATAAAAAAAAATTGACCTCATACATAGAGAAAAGGGTTGCTTTATCATTTCATAAGAAAAAAAATATAGTAAATATATTAATTCAGGAAAACTTGGCTTATTAGGCAAATCGGGCCTTGAATAGTAGGCTGAGAAGTGAGTTCTGGCTACTAGGTACGACATATATATATATATATATATATATATATATATATATATATATATATATATATATATATATATATATAAATTATATAGACTTTGGTGTGTTTCGTGCATTTCTCACGTCATAATCAATCATTTGGCCTATGGTCTAAGCTAATTTATTACCCGAGGAAGACAAAAATCTAGATTGGAAGTATTCTTAAATCTTGGCAACTAAGTTACCTGCAGCGAGCCCACACCTCTACTTGGTAAGATATTAACATATTACAATATACACAAACTGTGTATATTGTCTTGAAGCTACGGAGACGACCTCATATACCAGATAATCAGCAGGGAAGGCTGGCCACCAACCAGGCAGTGGAAGTAAAGGACCTATGGAAAGCGTCACCAGTTAATCAAGAGGCGAGTGTACACAGTAATAGTAATTGAAATAACTAACATTCAACACCGTAAATAATGTCTGGCAACAGTATTTCCACAGTGCTCAGAAGGCAGAGTCTTGGGGGATATTAAGGGGACAGTCGCTTAACAAAGATGGCGCCAAGTGACAGAGCACATTACTCCTCTGCTTCAACTCTAGGAGGACTGAGAGTGTGGGATTTTTTTAGTACCCACAGCCCATTACTTTACCACAAGCCAAGCGGTCACTTGCTGGCAGAGTGAGTGTTGGTCGGGGAGAATAACTCTGTGATGTGTCAGAGAGAGAAAAGGGGGAGCGGGAGGTGACGTCCCTCTGGTGCTAGGGACGTCACCACGTCCCTAGGGACGTCACCACGTCCCTAGGGACGTCAGCCCTAGCACCAGCCCTAGCTCTGGTGCTACGGCTATCAAATTCTACTGCTCCATCCCACGGAAAGTACGAATAGAACAACAAATTCAACCTGTTGGACCAAGCTCCCACAAGTCGAGCCTGGCCTCGGGCCGGGCCTGGGGAGTAGAACAACTCCCAGAACCCCATCAAGAAGTCATCCTCCCAGTACAGAGAGAGAAGTAATAGGTTATGTTTAGGATAAACATCACAATAGCCTCCTCCGCGGTTGGGTTTCTGAACAAGGCCTCTTGGCAGACAGTCACAGACAGACAAGTGCAGCCTCACGCGTACACTACAACCCTTCCAGAAAGCATCAACGACGCCCAACAACAGAAATCAGTGTCTTGAAGCAGGTCAAGTTTAGAGTACTCTAAACTTGACCTGCTTCAAGACGCTGATTTCTAGTTGTCGTGTGTGGAAATATACATGAGAGAGAGAGAGAGAGAGAGAGAGAGAGAGAGAGAGAGAGAGAGAGAGAGAGAGAGAGAGAGAGAGAGAGAGAGAGAGAGAGAGAGAGACAGAGAGACAGAGTGAGAGTGAGAGTGAGAGTGAGTAAGTTAGTTCCGCAGTAGAGTTCTATACAACGAATCAAGCAGGAGGACTAAATTGGTTTGGAGAGTAACTTTCTGTTAGGAAACAGAGGGTGACGGTGAGGGGAGAGGCTGCAGAGTGGAAGGGGGGACACAACTGGAGTGTGACAGAAGGGGTACAACACAGGACATGGATGGAAACTTGAGGCACTGATGTGTCACAGGAATGTTATAAAGACCAATTTTTTCCATAAATTATTGACTAAATGTAATTGACTAGGAGGGAGGGAGGGAATGATCAGGGGAAAGCGTCAAGCCATTGCGACTATATAGCATAGGAGTGATAGCAATTACTAAGACAATAAATACCTTTCAAAAGTAGGTAGGACAAGAAGCAGGTGTCTCCGCCTCCACCGGGGATCGAACCCGGAACCTCAGGACTACGAATCCGAAGCGCTGTCCACCCAGCTGTCATGCTTCCACATTTAGATGTGCTGTGCTCACCTACTTGTTCTTGTACTCACCTAGCTCGAGCTTGCAGGGCCGAGCATCAGCTCTCAAGTCCCACCTTTCGACGTGCGTGTGTACTACGCTCCTTGTGCTTGCGGGGGGTTGAGCTTTGGCTCTTTGGTCCCGCCTCTCAACCGTCAATCAACTTGTCGTGCGTTCGTGCGTGATCGAGCACGGTTGGGTTTCCATCGTTTTCATCATTGATTTTAAGGGATTAGCTGTCCCCCCCTCTTCCCCCTCCCCCACACCCCCTCCCCTTCCTCTCTCCCCCACACCCCCTCCCTTCCCCCCCTCAGTTAATAGCCACCAAAGCGACTATCAAATTAGTATCAGTTTAGGAGACGTAGTATTAAAGGCGATATATTGAGTTCATAAACCTCTGGTTTTATCACAGCAATATGAAGTTGGTATGCGGAGAGGCGGAGTATGTGGGTGCGTATGATCCGTTATACTCTACGCTATGATGGGGGCCAAATCATAGGAATATGCTCCGAAGTTATGTCCGTTTGTTCCCAAGTCGTGCGTAGTGCTGCAGGGATGTTGTTGATGTATCTCTCTCCTCTACCTCTACCCTACCTCTACCTCTACCCCTTCCCTACCCTACCTCTATCCTTTCCTACTTCTACCTCTATCCTTCCCTACCTCTACCCTTCCCTACCTCTACCTCTATCCTTCCCTACCTCTATTTCTATCCTTCCCTACCTCTATCCTTCCCTACCTCTACCTCTATCCTTCCCTACCTCTACCCTTCCCTACCTCTACCTCTATCCTTCCCTACCTCTACCTCTACCCTTCCCTACCTCTACCTCTACCCTTCCCTACCTCTACCTCTACCCTTCCCTACCTCTATCCTTCTCTACCCTAACACTACCCTTCTCTACCCCTACCTCTACCCTACCCTACCTCTATCCTTCCCTATCCTACACTACCTCTACCGTTCCCTACCCTATCTCTTCCCTTCCTTTCCTCCTATCTCTAACTTTACTCTTCCTCCCTTACTCGCTCCCTTTCCTTCCCCTACCTCCCCCCTCCCTTTACTTCCTCTACCTCATCTTCCCTTCCCCCTATCTCCACCCTCACTTTCCCTCCCTTATCTTAACTCTCCCTATCCCACCCCTACCTTCACCCTCCCTCTCATACGGACTACCAGCTGCTATACCGCACGAAAAAAAAAATTGGCCAAAAAAAAAAAAAATACATATAAATATATTGCACATACATATTACAATTATTACAAGAGTTTGTGCTTCTACAGCACATAGTAGACATTTTAGTTGACACATGTGTTCCCTGAGATTATTTGAGAATGTTGAACATTCGTTGCATAATACGTTGTGTATTTTTTTTCTCCTTTTCTGTTTAGGGTGTGATGGTGAAACTTGGACCAGTTGCAGCCCTTTCTATAACCATTTCATAAATAAATTTATAAACAAATTGAACAACTTTTAATTTATAACGATTTATAATGATATGCCCCCTTACTCGGGTCTTAAGTTAAGATATACTCAAAGTTATATATTTACTCTATAAAGCTCATTTGTCTCATACTCAAAGTTTATATATTTACTATATAAACCTCAGTTGTCTCTACGCTGAGATATAATAAACAGTAGTCAAACCTCAGTAGTCTAAGGTAGTCTACTACTCAGTAGTAGTCTAAACAGCCTCAGTACATTCGGGTAATGGGTTACTTTGGGTAAATAAATAGCCTTAATAGAGACTGTATTTGTGGGCAAATCGAATATCATTCGAGCCTACATATTTGTATATATATAAGTATACTAGTATATTTTGGTAGCAGTCTTTCCTGTAGACATATATTATTAAATATGACCGAAAAAGTAAGATTAATAATTCTAACACGAATTTTCTCGATTTTTCTTACGTTTCTTTTCACTGTTGGTGGTAATTCAAAAATCAATTCTCCAAAATTCATGTTTATTTCTAGTCTAGACTAGAAATAAAAATGAAACTACCTATCAACAGTGAAAAGAAACGTAAGAAAGATCGAGAAAATTCGTGTTAGAATTATTAATCTTACTTTTTCGGTCATATTTAATAATATATAAGTATACATAAACCAGATGTATGAGGGCTTTGTTTTTGCAAACAATCCATCGTAGTGTATCGGTGCGAGAGTATTAGCGGAAAATTACGGCACAATGTCCTGGCGAGGAAGGCTGGCCCTCAAACAACCATTTATATTTGGACGGAAAGGGGGCCGGAAATATACAGTCGTACGAGGTGGTTTGGGTATAAATACACGCCCGGACATTTATTGTGACAGTAGAACCAAAATACAGGTGTGTGTTTGAGTGTGATTAAGAATACTTACTACACACCTGTTTGGGGGATGTGTGCGGGAAGACAGCCAGGACACGTGACAACCAGGAATACTACTCGCACGCCTAGCCATGTGTGACAGCTGTGACAGCCAGCTTATGCCACACATCTGACAAGTATGACCACCTTGGCGACAACCTCATGGCCTCGCTTGACAGTAATGTGTGTGTGTGTGTGTGTGTGTGTGTGTGTGTGTGTGTGTGTGTGTGTGTGTGTGTGTGTGTGTGTCTTAACTCACCCAGGGTCTTTTTAGAGGCAATTACCTATTCGTTCTTTTTGGGTTGAGCTTTAGCTCTTTGGTTCCACCTTTCAACTTTCAATCAACTGGTGTGCAGGTTTGCAAGCTATTAGTGATGTATCATAGCTTCAGTTGAAGCTGTCTGCCTCCACCACTTGGGCTCCTAGCATACACCACCCGGTAACTGTCCTCACTCTAAATTGTTCTTGTGTCTCAGAGGCTCATGTGGGTACTTAGTTTCCGCCTGTGTTCCGTTTCTAGTATTCCACCAATGCTAATTTGCGTATCTTTGTGCAATCGCTTACCCTGTGTGATTTATCATGTCATTCCTACTTATTTTCTTTCGCAAAGAAGGTTAGGTTTAATTTGGTCATCATTTTCTTGTACCTCAATCCTCTCGGCTCTTGGACTAGTCTGGTGACTTTCCATCGGACTTTCTCCAGCTTCGTGTTGTGTTTAATGAGATAACGACTCCATGCTGGTGCCGCATATTCCAGAATTGGTCTGACATATGTGCTATACAAGATTTTAAACAACTCTTTTAGATTCGTAAAGGCAATTTTTATGTTGGTCAACCTTTCACATGCAGCTGATGATATTCATTTGATGTGGGGTTTAGATGACAGTTTCGATATAATATTAACCCTTTCTCTGATTCCAAGAGTTCGTTCTCCCATCCTTGTATGTTACCTGGTGTCTAGCTCCACCTTACTTCATCTCTGATTATTATAATGTTCTCTCAGTTCAGGAACTTTCCTTTGTTCTATTGTGAAGACCTAGAATTTCCTGTTGAGTTTCTCACACACTTCTTTGTCATTCTCATTGAATGAGTTCTCTCCTGGTCTCAGTTTTATCAGCTGCTCCTCAACTATGTTTTTTCCTCCCGGTGTGTCTGTGTAGCAGCTTGAGGCTTTGCTTTACCTGCAATGTCGTTTTCAAAATCTGTGAGTTCGTCCTGCCCAAAGTGTACATGGTATGGATTGTAGGCACGACTTGTGGATACATGCAACCTGTCCTCAGAGAAGAGATCCTTCAGGGGAATGGATTGGGAACTACTATATAAGTTGTGCTATTATCTACTCTCTATCCATGCTTAAGTTAGGTTAAGATTACTTTAGGTTAAAGGTCGATAAGGTTAGGTTTCATTACGTTTGGTTATGTTAATACGATGTATTATTGACGATAATGTGAAATATGGAATTCGTAAACTGTTTCACTGTGCCTGTGAATTCCATTTACATGAAACCGAATTCTTCAAAGAAAACGTTTTCAGCATGCATTTTTTATATTTTAAACCAAAGATTTCTATTACATTAAAGTTATAACTTGAGAATACACTCTGTACAAGACAAAGGTTCATTTGCCAGTTTACATGTAGACTATTACTAGAGCCGTAATATGGTCTCAGACCATCACCATCACGATAACCATCCAGGTGGTTTGTGATGGATGTGGTTTCTCCCGGTTATCTTGAGATGATTTCGGGGCTTTTTAGTGTCCCCGCGGCCCGGTCCTCGACCAGGCCTCCACCCTCAGGAAGCAGCCCGTGACAGCTGACTAACACCTAGGTACCTATTTTACTGCTAGGTAACAGGGGCATAGGGTGAAAGAAACTCTGCCCATTGTTCCCCGCCGGCGCCTGGGATCGAACCCAGGACCACAGGATCACAAGTACAGCGTGCTGTCCGCTCGGCCGACCGGCTCGCATTCCCGGTAATGGAGTTGGTGTGCGGACGGGCTGATACACGACGATAACAGCTGCGGTCTCTACGTCTCCAGGGACAAGGATGGCGACGAAGAAATGGTGGTCATTGACGAGAAGCCGAAGGGTCTCAGTGAGGACCAAAAATATACTCGGAATGTCAACAAAATGCCGAGTCGTGTAAACAAATTGTGGTGTGTAAGACCGGGGTGGGGGGGGGGAGGTGCCACCGTGGCTCATATTTGATCTGGAGTGCCACAATTATGGCGGCGCGGCGAGTGCCAGCGAGGAGGGAGGAGGCTGGAACAGAAGGGGCAACAAAGGAAGCGAGTAGAAGAGGAAGGGAAGAAAAGGTTAAGAGAAATGTGAACAAGGTCGGCTACCTTCTCCATCCTCCCTCCCTCTTCTCCATCATTCCTCCACCTTCTCCATACTCTTCTGACTCCCTCCACCCTCCCCCCTCTCCATCCTTCCTCCCCCATCCCCCATCCTACCCTCTGTACTCCCCATTAATCAAACAATGGGGTGCGGCTGTAACTAGCCGGGTACATGCACTGGGCGATGTAATTGTCAAAAATATATATATATTATATATATATATATATATATATATATATATATATATATATATATATATATATATATATATATATATATATATATATATGAATGTATGAATGAATGTATGAATGAATATGAATATTCATTCATGAATATGAAAAAATATATAGTAAATAAATATAATGTATACGACTGCATGAATGACTTATTAGTAACTGTCATAAACAATTATCGATGTATATAAACGGAGGATTTACAAGAATTTCGTTTTGTATTCAACGTTTTGGGGTGAAGAGGAATGATTAACGTTAGTGTTTAACGTAAGTAATATTACGCGTCAACAGGCACATTTGATTGTCCATGTATTTACCGAGCTGTGATTCCGAGGTTTGAGTGCGTGGAGCGTCATCCAACAGCCTTGTTGATCAACTGTCAACCAGGCGACCTGGTTTAGAGACCGGGCCGCGAGGGGGACATTGATCCTTTGAACCACCTGAAGATAACATCGCATATTTCAAACAAGTGAGCCTAAGATTGCCCGTGCTCAACACAGGCTCAGGGCTCGTGGATGGTCGCAGCAGATGACACACATGCTGTAAGATGACACAGGGAGCCGAGAGTGTAGTGGATCGCAGGTGTGGCAGGACGGCAGGTGTGGCAGGACGCAGGATTGAGAGTGGGTCATCAACCACAGCTGCAGGAGGGATCTCTGGGGACACGTGGTGATGCACACCAACGAGGGCAGTGTGCGCTACCTCACTTCTCACGCTCCATAGTGTTGCTCTGTGTGTGTGCGCCATGTTTGACACGTGTCTTGCATGTCTTTGTATACATCTTCCATACACCTGATCAACCAGGATGTGATTCATACGTCAGGCTGCGAGCAGCCGCGTCCGTCAGCCTGGTTGACCAGTCCAGCAACCAGGAGGCCTGGTCGAGGACCGGGCTGTGGGGTCGCTAAGCCCTGATATCATCGGAAGGTAAGGTAACCTCTGTGTATGTATGTATATATTTATATACATACATATATATACATATTTGCGTATGCGTGCCGTGTCGCTGTCACATATAGCAACTTGCAGATAGTGTGTCTGAAAGTGTTTATTACTTTTCCTCATTTGTTTATCTCTGTTTGGTGTCTCATTGTTCCATTGCTGGGGAAGGGAACTATCAGGGGGGAAAGCGCCAAGCCATTATGGCTATATAGCACTGGGAAGGGGTCAGGATTAGGATTTGGGATAGGACGGGGTGGAAGAAATGGTGCCCAACCACTTGGACGGTCGGGGATTGAACGCCGACCTCCATGAAGCGAGACCTTCGCTCTACCGTCCAGCCCAAGTGACGGTAGAGCGACCATTGTATGGAACAAAGCACCTCCTCACATCTCTCCTTGACGCCTTGCACGTCTAGCCTTTAAGACACCAAGACACTACTGCGTGTAGTAGATATTCACCAGGGAAACCTCCTCCCTCCAGCTGTGGGAGCTGGGAGGTTCCACTTCTTGGTTGGGGCGGAAACAACTCCTTGTTAATATCATCCAGTTTTTCCTTCACAGTTCCTACCGTCTTGTTTCTCGTGTCCTGCACTCCACAGATTTATATTTTGGTTTGGTTTATTTTTGTATTTTATTAATATGATATACCCGAGCCAAGCTGCGGGTATAGGACAACTCTGGAAATATATTACAGGCAAATCAGAGTACAATGACAATACGGAGTCCTGGTTGATACCTGGTTGATGGGGTTCTGGGAGTTCTTCTACTCCCCAAGCCCGGCCTGAGGCCAGGCTTGACTTCTGAGAGTTTGGTCCACCAGGCTGTTGCTGGAGTCAACGGTGTTTACCGTACATATTCAAGATAGGAAAATAGGAACGTTGTGTGTGTGGTAATGTTGGCTGTGTTGTGCTTCATGACGTGGACAGCAGAAGTCTTTCTTGGCTAGCGCTCTCAGGCGAGGAAGACTGGCAGGGCTACTTCCTCCATGTGTCTTGTGATGGTTAGGTTACGGGCGGGAGTGGTGTGTCGGGGTGTTGTGTTGCCGGGCCGGGCAGGGTGGTGCTGGGCAGGGTGGTGCTGGGCAGGGTGGTGTTGGGCAGGGTGGTGCTGGGCAGGGTGGTGTTGGGCAGGGTGGTGCTGGGCAGGGTGGTGTTGGGCAGGGTGGTGTTGGGCAGGGTGGTGCTGGGCAGGGTGGTGCTGGGCAGGGTGGTGTTGGGCAGGGTGGTGCTGGGCAGGGTGGTGTTGGGCAGGGTGGTGTTGGGCAGGGTGGTGTTGGGCAGGGTGGTGCTGGGCAGGGTGGTGTTGGGCAGGGTGGTGTTGGGCAGGGTGGTGTTGGGCAGGGTGGTGTTGGGCAGGGTGGTGCTGGGCAGGGTGGTGTTGGGCAGGGTGGTGCTGGGCAGGGTGGTGTTGGGCAGGGTGGTGCTGGGCAGGGTGGTGCTGGGCAGGGTGGTGCTGGGCAGGGTGGTGCTGGGCAGGGTGGTGCTGGGCAGGGTGGTGCTGGGCAGGGTGGTGTTGGGCAGGGTGGTGCTGGGCAGGGTGGTGTTGGGCAGGGTGGTGTTGGGCAGGGTGGTGTTGGGCAGGGTGGTGCTGGGCAGGGTGGTGTTGGGCAGGGTGGTGTTGGGCAGGGTGGTGTTGGGCAGGGTGGTGTTGGGCAGGGTGGTGCTGGGCAGGGTGGTGTTGGGCAGGGTGGTGTTGGGCAGGGTGGTGTTGGGCAGGGTGGTGCTGGGCAGGGTGGTGTTGGGCAGGGTGGTGCTGGGCAGGGTGGTGTTGGGCAGGGTGGTGTTGGGCAGGGTGGTGTTGGGCAGGGTGGTGTTGGGCAGGGTGGTGCTGGGCAGGGTGGTGTTGGGCAGGGTGGTGCTGGGCAGGGTGGTGTTGGGCAGGGTGGTGCTGGGCAGGGTGGTGTTGGGCAGGGTGGTGCTGGGCAGGGTGGTGCTGGGCAGGGTGGTGTTGAGCAGGGTGGTGCTGGGCAGGGTGGTCTTGCTTTTAGAGGGATTTTATATTTAAAATAGTTTACTTTTGGATTTTCTTGATATGATATATCCGTTATCTTGAAAACTACCCATAACCCACATACCATATACACATGAACTCTTTACTATACCCATCATTATCTCTATCTAGCAATTTCTTGTGCTATAATATAGCGCAACAAATTGTAAATAATCAAATACAGATACATAAAGAAAGATAGTGTATTAATTTGGGTAACTAAAGATAGTGTATATTTTAATTGAAGAAAATAAAGAGGGGTATTTTGAACAATGTATTACTAAAGGCAATAATGTATAATGTTGTGCATATTAATATTCACAGCGACAGCTTTCGTGAGAGGCGGGAGTTTCGTGAAGAACATTAATGTACGAACGTGTCTTGATGGTGGTTAATATGGTCATAGCGCAGAGAGGAGGCGGCACAGAGAAGATAAATAGACTTTATCGCCAAGAGAGACTTGAGGCTTACAATAGTGGAACGCTAGAAAATAATATATTTTTATATATGTAAATCTGAAAAAGGATGTGAGTCTTAATGGAAAAAGGCAATAATGATAAAGTGTGTTCGTCAATGTACAATGTACTCAATATACCTTGAAGGGATTTCCGGGCTCAGCGACCCCTCGGCCCGGTCGTCAACCAGGCCTTCTCGTTGCTGGACTGTAGGTGAGTAGTTAGAAACAATTCTTGTAAGACCTTGATACTGGAAGTCTTGCTAATATAAGAATTCAGGACACTGTAAGTGGCCCATTACTCCACAAGAGAGAGCTACTTTTTATATATAGTTTTATATAGTACTACTATATATATATATATATATATATATATATATATATATATATATATATATATATATATATATATATAATATATATATATATAATATATATATATAATATATATATATAATATATATATATATTATATATATATTATATATATATATATATATATATATATATATATATATATATATATATATATATATATATATATATATATATATATATAAAATCTTACAAGTTGGACAAATTATCAGTGTCACGATAGATTGCGTCACACGGCAAATCTATCCATCTATCCACCTGGACAAGTCGGTAGAGCGACGGGATCGCTTCTTGCAGGTCGGTGTTTAATCCCTGATTGTTCAAGTAGCTGAGCATCGCTCCTTCACCCCCGACCGCCTATCCCAGCTTCTATCCTATCCTATCCCTTCCAAATGCTATATAGTCTCACTGGCTTGGTGCTTTACCCCTCTGTGTCAGGCTGCAGCCATTGCTTTCATATAAGGAATTATAAATTATACTTATATAGTGTGTCAGAAGCGATTGTGAGTATGAAACGTTTGAAGCCACTTTACTTGCCGGGGTCATGGTCCAAAGAGGCCTGAAACTTGACTTCAGATGGCGCTAAACCTAGCAGTCTGTATTCGGCCCTGTGGCAAATGGATTCAAGGGTTAGAATGGCTTGTGATTTGATAGAAGCGTGTGCATTATGTTGGGCGCAATTTCACCCTAGGAATATAGGAGCGTAAGAGTCATTGTTGTGTGTGAAAGGAGGTGAGATGCACCTGAGCTTGGACGTGATGTTCTTAATCTAACAGTGGGAGGTGTCGCGACGCTCTGATTGGCTGTTGAAGTGAGAATAATCTCTAGGGAAGTTTCGGATTGGCTGCTGAAGTGATATTAACCCCGAGGGAACGCAGTCCGAGGTCATAAATGAAGGTATGATTGGCTGGGAGGCTTCCAATGGTCGTAGTCATGGTTGTTACTGCCAGTGATTGGTGAGGGTCGAGCTTCCCTGTGTTTTGACGACCCCGGACTACTCTTGCTTCCTCTTTACTGCTTGCCGGATGTATAGTAAACACACGCACGCGGGGTATGTTGTATGTTTTAACACGGGTGGTATGCCAACAAGGGGACACAGGTGGAAACTTGAGTACCCAAATGCGCCACTGAGACGTTAGAAAAAGCTTTTTCAGTGTCAGAGTAGTTAGTAAATGGAATTCATTAGGAAGTGATGTGGTGGAGGCTGACTCCATACACAGTTTCAAGTTTAGATATGGTAGAGCCCAGTAGGCTCAGGAATCCGTACACCAGTTGATTTACAGTTGAGAGGCGGGACCAAAGAGCCAGAGCTCAACCCCCGGAAGTACAATTAGGTGAGGACACACACACACACACACAGCTGAAGACGGATGGAACAAGATAAGTGGGAAAATGGTGGAGGCCAAACCCATCAGTAGTGCCAAAGTGTCATATGACAGAGTTCTGGGAAGACGGTACACCACAAGTGTAGCTCTCATTCTGTAACAACACTTAGGCAATTTCGTGGGAGTTTCGTACAACTCCATAGTCTCCTGAGACTGATGGATGCCTACTACTACTACTACTTAGGCAATTATACAAACACATCTCCAGGATGCAGCCCGTAACAACTGATTAACTCCCAGGTACCTGTTTTACAGCTAGGTAAACAGAGGCATCAGATGAACATGCTCATTTGTTTCTGTCTTTGATGGGAATTGAATCCGGGCCTGTGGAATGCAAATCTCGAATGCTGTGTGTGTGTGTGTGTAATTACCTAAGTGTAGTCACAGGATGAGAGCTATGCTCGTGGTGTCCCGTCTTCCCAGTGCTCTTTGTCGTAATAACGTATGTGTGTGTGTATTTACTATTTGTATTTACTATTTGTGTCTGCTGAATCGAACTATTAGCTCTTGGACCCCGCTTTTCTATCCAATTTATTTTTCCTTTATTATTCCTATTACATGTATTTCTAACACACACACACACACACACACACACACACACACACACACACACACACACACACACACACACACACACACACCCATCCCCATCCCCAGGAAGCAGCCCGTAGCAGCTGTGTGTGTGTGTGTGTGTGTGTGTGTGTGCGAGGTCAGAACTACAGCTCCTGGACCTACCTCATAACTGCCAATTTGGCATAGTGGTTAGTATGTATTTGTATGCAGTTATTTGACGAGTACGCTAGGTAAATACATTAACATACATGTTTGTGTGCGTATGTGTCTGTCTGTACTCATTAGTATCTCTTTAACAGTATACAGCTACATTGATCACTTTTCCTCTTGTTGGTGTTGTTATAGATTCAAATACTCGGAACAAGTTCCAAGTAGCACGGGCTATGGTGAGCCCGTAGTGGACTTTTCCTGAATTTCAGCCTGTAGATGTATTATTGCAGGGGAGTATTTGTAAAGTTTGGCGAGCGTGTAGGGTGAGCGGCGGGGCCCAGGTGGGTTACAGAGGATTGGAAACTTTTCTTGGGGTATGGGGCAAGGCTCCCTTCTCTTGCTTCCCCTTCCTATTTTGATTTCAACTTTTATTCTGAGACATTGTATGTCCATACAATGTGTGTGTGGACATTGCTGCGGTGTAAGGCAAGGTTTTAGATATTGTTCTCCCTCCCTCCCTCCTCTCTCTCTCTCTCTCTCTCTCTCTCTCTCTCTCTCTCTCTCTCTCTCTCTCTCTCTCTCTCTCTCTCTCTCTCTCTCTCTCTCTCTCTCTCTCTCCTCCCTTCCTTCCTCCCTCTCTCTCCCTCTCTCTCTCTCCCTCCCTCCCTCCTCTCCACTGTCTCTTGACGTAACATGAGTCTAATTGTTAATTGAATGTAAAAAAAAACTCTACACAATCTATCAATTTAAAGAAGAGCCAAGTTAGCCTAAGTTTTACACAAGATGACCGTCTTGCCTACACTACAGTGTTCAAGGTCTCCGTAGCGTATAACCTTCACTAAAACTGTACGTTTATTTCATCAAAGTATTCCCCTTCATTCTCCTCGCTATTACGTAAAGTGTGAGCGTGTATGAGATAGCGGTACGTGCTCTTTCAGCCCGGCGGGGACGGGGGAGGAAAGGAATTAGGGAAACAGATGATGGAGGGAGAAAGTGAAGGAGAAGGAAGAGATGGAGTATTTAGTGGAAGTTGGAGACGGGGGAAAATGTTATGAATTAGGAACGGAAGAAGAAAGGGGAGGGATAGAAGAGGGAGTAAAGACTCTAGGGAATTATTTAAAGAGGGCAGGAAAGGGGAGAAATGTTCTCCATAGACGAACTATGGAGAATAAGAGAACACGAACTATGGAGGTGTTGGGAACAAGATGGGAATAACACTCGGGGATTATAGGTCTGATCAACATGAACAGCAAATGTCATCATCTGAATCTTTCTAATTAGCATACTTATGTGCCTGGCCATTTATGTGGCTGCCCCTGAATATTATAGTTATTTTTTTTAAGTATTACGCGTCACAACTCTACGGACCTCAGGCACCAGGTTTCACTATTGTATGTTTTTTCACCACGAACTTCGTTGTTAATATTATTATTATTATTATTTTATTATTATTATTATTTATTAAAGTGAAATTTTTCCATGTGTGCGCAGTAGTAAATGGACGTTTTAATACATAACTATATTCAACCCACAGATAAATAGCGATGATTATTGTATGTAAATAGATAAATGTGTATGGAAATATATACTGTTATAACTGCGGTTGTTAGAGGATTTTCAGCACTACCACCACCACCATCACCACCACTAGCAATAGTCTTCGCCAGCAGCCCCACTATAACCACTACTAACTACTAGCAGCACCATAATAAGCACAAAGAGCAGCACTACCATAACTTTAGGTTACCTTGTAATGGTTTCGGGGGTTAGCGACCCCGCGGCCCGGTCGTCGACCAGACCTCCTCGTTGCTGGACTGGTCAACCAGGCTGTTGGACGCGGCTGCTCGCAGCCTGACGTATGAGTCACTGCTTGGTTGATCAGGTATCCTTTGGAGGTGCTTATCCAGTTCTCTCTTGAACACTGTGCAGGGGTCGGACAGTTATGCCCCTTATGTGTAGTGGAAGCGTGTTGAACAGTCTCGGGCCTCTGATGTTGATAGTTCTCTCTCAGAGTACCTGTTGCACCTCTGTTCTTCAACGGGGGTATTCTGCACATACTGCCATGTCTCCTGGTCTCATGTGATGTTATTTCTGTGTGCAGGTTTGGAACCAGCCCCTCTACTATTTCCCACGTGTAAATTATTATGTATCTCTCCCGCCTGTGCTCAAGAAAATCTGTATTCAAGAGTATACAGATTTAGGCATTTTAATTGGTCCCAGTACTTTAGATGTTTTACTGAGTGGATTCTAGCAGTAAAGCATCTCTGCACGCTCTCCATGTCAGCAATTTCTCCAGCTTTGTAAGGGGCTGTCATTGTGCAACAGTACTCCACTCTATAGAGCTCTAGAGAGCATATACTGGAGTGAACGATATGGAAGAAATTGCAGAATAGAACCAGTGAAGAGCAGGGGTGCCATAGGCACAATCAGAGAACACTGTATAAACATCAGAGGTCCGCGGTTGTTCAACATCCTCCCAGTGAGCATAAGAATTATTGCCGGAACAACCGTGGACATCTTCAAGAGAAAACTAGATAGTTTTCTTCAAGGAGTGCCAGACCAACCGGGCTGTGGTGGATATGTGGGCCTGCGGGCCGCTCCAAGCAACAGCCTGGTGGACCAAACTCTCACAAGTCAAGCCTGGCCTCGGGTCCGGGCTTGGGGAGTAGAACAACTCCCAGAACCCCATCAAGCAGGAAACTGTTAAAAGTAATGGAACGATGAGGGGAGGTTAGGTTAGGTCGGGTAGGATAGAGAGAGAGAGAGAGAGAGAGAGAGAGAGAGAGAGAGAGAGAGAGAGAGAGAGAGAGAGAGGAGCGTGGATAGTGTAGTCAAAGCCAGTCTTTGTGTGGGTTGGGAGGTGAAGTATCTGTGGTGTTGCTTGAGGGCTTTGTACCGCGTGTTTGTGTTGACGTTTCCTGAACCTGTCGCTGCTTCCTTCCCCCGCCCTTTCTCTCTCCTCACCGCCAGTCTTCTCCTTCCTCACCCTCCAGTCCTCACACGGAAGGCCAGCTGAGGCAAATGGGGAGGAGCGAGGAAAGAATTTAGGGGGAAGGGAGGATGGAGAGGGAGTGGCAGCCCAATGCGCCAAGGGGAAGACAGCCCCATGTGACACACTGTCATTGTCTGCCTCTGTTTACCTTTTGTCTCTTGGTCCCGGCAGAGAGGGTAGGGGTTGGGGGAGGTCGAGGCAGGGGTGTTGATGTTGGCTGCGGAAGAGGGGGTGGGGTAGGGGTAAGGGGGGAGGAGGCCGCGGAACGAGAGAGGGGGGTTAGATAAGGCGTTTTAATGGGTAAATGGCGTGAAAACAACTTGTGATTAGGATCTAGATGGCGACATCTACAGGAGAGAGGAATTTATAACATGATAATCATGGCAGTGAGAGAGAGAGAGATGGAGAGAGAGAGAGAGAGAGAGAGAGAGAGAGAGAGAGAGAGAGAGAGAGAGAGAGAGAGAGAGAGAAACAGGAAGGCTGGGAGTAAGACTTGGGAGGGAGAGAGGCGAGAGTGTGTCAAGTTATCGTGGTGGAGGCGAGGAAGAGAGTGCATTCTTCTGTCACTCCTTGATGGACGAGCGGGAGGGGGGGGAGAGAGCAGAAGGACGATGAGGTAGTAGAGAGGAGAGAAAAGGGGGAAGAAGGGAGAGAAGAAGAGGAATGAGATAGAGGGACGAACAGACATGTAAACAGACATGAAGAGGAATGACTAGAGGGACGAACAGACATGTAAACAGACATGAAGAGGAATGACTAGAGGGACGAACAGACATGTAAACAGACATGAAGAGGAATGACTAGAGGGACGAACAGACATGTAAACAGACATGAAGAGGAATGACTAGAGGGACGAACAGACATGTAAACAGACATGAAGAGGAATGACTAGAGGGACGAACAGACATGTAAACAGACATGAAGAGGAATGACTAGAGGGACGAACAGACATGTAAATAGACATGAAGAGGAATGACTAGAGGGACGAACAGACATGTAAATAGACATGAAGAGGAATGACTAGAGGGACGAACAGACATGTAAACATTTTGTTTTGTGTCTGTCACATAGCGGGAAGTGTCAAACTCTTGCCTTTGTCCTCATTTGTGTAAAGGATTCTGGGAATCAGAGACCAGTCGTACCACCTTCGTGTTTGCTTATACAAAACAGAAAACTGGAATGATTATATTAATATAAGTATAATTACGGTATGCAAGCTGCAAGCACCAACAGTCTGTCTGATCAAGCCGTCAGCAAGGAGACCCATTCAGAGAGCAGAGAGCAGGGGTGTTTACAGTGTATGGGGAGCGTGGCTGGTGTTTACAGTGTGTGGGGAGCGTGGTGGTGTTTACAGTGTGTGGGGAGCGTGGTGGTGTTTACAGTGTGTGGGGAGCGTGGTGGTGTTTACAGTGTGTGGGGAGCGTGGCTGGTGTTTACAGTGTGTGGGGAGCGTGGTGGTGTTTACAGTGTGTGGGGAGCGTGGCTGGTGTTTACAGTGTGTGGGGAGCGTGGTGGTGTTTACAGTGTGTGGGGAGCGTGGTGGTGTTTACAGTGTGTGGGGAGCGTGGTGGTGTTTACAGTGTGTGGGGAGCGTGGTGGTGTTTACAGTGTGTGGGGAGCGTGGTGGTGTTTACAGTGTGTGGGGAGCGTGGTGGTGTTTACAGTGTGTGGGGAGCGTGGTGGTGTTTACAGTGTGTGGGGAGCGTGACTGTGTTTACAGTGTGTGGGGAGCGTGACTGTGTTTACAGTGTGTGGGGAGCGTGGTGGTGTTTACAGTGTGTGGGGAGCGTGGCTGTGTTTACAGTGTGTGGGGAGCGTGGCGGTGTTTACAGTGTGTGGGGAGCGTGGCTGTGTTTACAGTGTGTGGGGAGAGTGGTGGTGTTTACAGTGTGTGGGGAGCGTGACTGTGTTTACAGTGTGTGGGGAGCGTGACTGTGTTTACAGTGTGTGGGGAGCGTGGTGGTGTTTACAGTGTGTGGGGAGCGTGGCTGTGTTTACAGTGTGTGGGGAGCGTGGTGGTGTTTACAGTGTGTGGGGAGCGTGGTGGTGTTTACAGTGTGTGGGGAGCGTGATGGTGTTTACAGTGTGTGGGGAGCGTGGTGGTGTTTACAGTGTGTGGGGAGCGTGGCGGTGTTTACAGTGTGTGGGGAGCGTGGCGGTGTTTACAGTGTGTGGGGAGCGTGGTGGTGTTTACAGTGTGTGGGGAGCGTGGTGGTGTTTACAGTGTGTGGGGAGCGTGGTGGTGTTTACGCTGTGTGGGGAGCGTGGTGGTGTTTACAGTGTGTGGGGAGCGTGGTGGTGTTTACAGTGTGTGGGGAGCGTGGTGGTGTTTACAGTGTGTGGGGAGCGTGGTGGTGTTTACAGTGTGTGGGGAGCGTGATGGTGTTTACAGTGTGTGGGGAGCGTGGTGGTGTTTACAGTGTGTGGGGAGCGTGGCGGTGTTTACAGTGTGTGGGGAGCGTGGCGGTGTTTACAGTGTGTGGGGAGCGTGGTGGTGTTTACAGTGTGTGGGGAGCGTGGTGGTGTTTACAGTGTGTGGGGAGCGTGGTGGTGTTTACGCTGTGTGGGGAGCGTGGTGGTGTTTACAGTGTGTGGGGAGCGTGGTGGTGTTTACAGTGTGTGGGGAGCGTGGTGGTGTTTACAGTGTGTGGGGAGCGTGGTGGTGTTTACAGTGTGTGGGGAGCGTGGTGGTGTTTACCGCGATATATTGCCTATTTCTGGTGTTGTCTTGTGTGGTATTGACCTCAGCTTTTGCTATTTCACGCCTGAGGAGGTCCCGCCTCGGTGTCACCTGGCATGTTGTTGCTGCTGCTGCTCTGGGGTTGTTTGTGGTTTGTTATTGTTTTTTGAGTGCGTGCCTGTCACGTTTGGTTGTGTGCGTGGGTGCCTCTTGTGGGTGTGTGTGACTGTCACGTTTGGTTGTGTGCGTGGGTGCCTCTTGTGGGTGTGTGTGACTGTCACGTTTGGTTGTGTGCGTGGGTGCCTCTTGTGGGTGTGTGTGACTGTCACGTTTGGTTGTGTGCGTGGGTGCCTCTTGTGGGTGTGTGTGACTGTCACGTTTGGTTGTGTGCGTGGGTGCCTCTTGTGGGTGTGTGTGACTGTCACGTTCGGATTTGTGCGTGGATGCGTGCCACGTTTGGGGGTGTGCATGCCACTCTTGTTCTTGTTGGTTTTTGTATTGTTATTCTCAATATATTTTCTTTTCATTGGTTTGCTTTTCTCCACAGTTGGAGGCCAGATGCTTGAAGCCTCACAAAAATTTGCAAGGGGAAATAGTCTTAGGTACGGGACAGATAGAATGGTCGGGGTAGACCTAAGTTAGAAGTGTTAAGAAATATAGTCTGGCCCTCAACACCTCTCGAACCATTTCTGTGAAGCTAGAGAGGCAAAAACGGATAAAATCGGTATTGTGTTAAAGATGTTCCCGCCGTTTACCCGCGCATTTGCATAATTTACTTATATATAAATGGAAATGTGTTCAAGGTTGGAGGGTAGAGTGGGATGGATAGGGAGATGGGAAGGAGTGTGAGGGAGCAAATGATGGAGATGGGAGGGAAAATGAGGAATGGAGGTCCTGGTCAGAGACCGGACCCCGGGGAGTCAGGTTAGAGTCCTGGTCGGGTCATAAAGTTTTTAGTTATTCTTAGTTAAATGTGTGTATACATATATTTAAAGATACACACATATAGTTACATAAACATAAGTTACATATGCACGGTGTTCTTCGATTGCAGATCAGACATGCCCGTGTACAGGTGACTGTACCGGTGAAGCATACACAAGGCGTCGTCATGGCAACGTATTGGTGAGCCACTCAGTGGAGGGGAGGGCAGAAGGAAGGGGAGGGGAGGGCAGAAGGAAGGGGAGGGAGGATAGAAGGAAGGGGAGGGGAGGGTAGAAGGAAGGGGAGGGGAGGATAGAAGGAAGGGGAGGGGAGGATAGAAGGAAGGTGAGGGGAGGATAGAAGGAAGGTGAGGGGAGGGTAGAAGGAAGGTGAGGGGAGGGTAGAAGGAAGGTGAGGGGAGGGTAGAAGGAAGGGGAGGGGAGAGAAGGAAGAACCTTAGCTAGAGTATGGGTTAACATTTTTAGTGTGTGTATATTGGAGGGTGAACGCCACCCATTTCAAATTGGCGCTCATTCCCATCTATGTCGCTACCTGGAAGAAAATTCCAAGTAGCACGGGCTATGGTGAGCCCGTAGTGCCTTTCCCATCCATAACAACACGGGGCGCGTTGTTCTTATGGATGTTATCACAACACATTAGTGATCATTAGTGATCACACTGAAGGTAGTGAGAGGACCTTTCTTAGTGTTTGTGTATTGTCTTAACAGCGTGGTGGGTGTGTGGGTGTGAGTGATTGACTGGTGAGTGTAACTTGTACAACTCATTACAGGTGTTCAGAATGTGCACCTACAAGTTGGAGACAGCAAGTGTGCGCGCATGTGGGGAAACATGCGAGCGCGCACACCCGCACTAAGCCTACCTTGAGGTGGTTCCGTGGACCAGTGTCCCCAGGAGGCCCGGTCTTTGACCAGGCCTCCTGGTCCAGCCTCTTCTCTCCATTTGCCACAACGTACAGAATACAACGTCCTAACCTAACACACGAACCCAAGATTACCATAACGTCGTATTTATTAAGAGGATGGGTGGCCTGGTTGACGGTCTGGTCAACCAGGCTGTTGTACGCTGCTTCGCGCAGTGCTGTACCTCGACCCCCTCTTTCCTTCTATATTCTCAAAAAAATATCAATTTAAAAGGAATATGATTCAATATTTTGAACACGGGGCAATTCTCTTCCCTATTTTCCTGCACAGTTAAGCCCGGCCTCTCGCCTAATACGCCGCGGTTTTTTGGAATCGAGCAGATTCTGGTCTGGTCCAACCAATCGACCAGATTCTGGTCTGGTCCAGCCAATCGACGAGATTCTGGTCTGGTCCAACCAATCGACCAGATTCTGGTCTGGTCCAACCAATCGACCAGATTCTGGTCTGGTCCAACCAATCAACCATATTCTGGTCTAACCAATCGACCAGATTCTGGTCTGGTCCAACCAATTGACCAGATTCTGGTTTGGTCCAACCAATCGACCAGATTCTGGTCTGGTCCAACCAATCGACCAGATTCTGGTTTGGTCCAACCAATCGACCATATTCTGGTCTGGTCCAGCCAATCGACCATATTCTGGTCTGGTCCAACCAATCGACCAGATTCTGGTCTAGTCCAACCAATCGACCATATTCTGGTCTGGTCCAACCAATCGACCATATTCTGGTCTGGTCCAACCAATCGACCAGATTCTGGTCTAGTCCAACCAATCGACCATATTCTGGTCTGGTCCAACCAATCGACCAGATTCTGGTCTAGTCCAACCAATCGACCATATTCTGGTCTGGTCCAACCAATCGACCATATTCTGGTTTGGTCCAACCAATCGACCATATTCTGGTTTGGTCCAACCAATCGACCAGATTCTGGTCTGGTCTAACCAATCGATCATATTCTGGTCTGATCCAACCAGCCAAGCAGATCATTAAAAATGCATTTATAGAACAAATTAAAGTACCGTAATGTTGACATTTTCTAACCATCGTCCTCAATAGGTTAGGTGGGTTGCTTGGGCTCGTGCGTTTCTGGGTAGTCAAAACTGTTGAGTTTTTTTACGGAGCGATGTATCGAGAGAAGGTCCAGGTGAGAACCTGGTACTCACCTGGTAGGTTGGTACTCACTAGGTGAGTACCTACCTTGACCTTGAGGTTACCTTGAGGTGCTTCCGGAGCTTAGCGTCCCCGCGGCCCGGTCGTCGACCAGGCCTCCTGCAACCAGGTCGACCACTCCCATGTCCGACTCTTCCCTCTCGGCCATAGGCGCTTGACAAATTCCAACCCAAAATGTAATTGTCGTTTTGTCGGGTGGAAGTGGCCGTTGCTTTCATCCGAACACGACAATTCCATTGGTTAATTCAGACGCCCATGGC
>NC_091214.1:25288256-25327008 GCF_040958095.1 Procambarus clarkii
TCACTCACTCACTCACTCACTCACAGCTCTACCTACCGGAGTTCAGGCGCCAATGCTCAATATAATCAAAGAAAAATACTCCCCAGATGAAAAAGGGGTTTCCTGTGTGACAGTTGAACAAGCAAGTCCTTACCTGCGTGTGGAATGTTTCAGTGTTTTTTTTCTCGCTTTCAATCATTTTTAACCACTTCTGCCTTAGTGTGGGTCTTCTGTGGGGTATGTGGGAGGAGTGAGGTAGATGATGGTGGGGCTGGGGAAGAGGGGGAGGATGGGAGGGTGGGGGTTGAAGGAAGGGGAATGATGAGATGCTGGCTATGATTGGGGTATGATCTGGGGAGTAGAAGAACTCCCAGAACCCCATCAAACAGATGGTCTAGGTCTAGAAAAAGGATGGTACTGTCTTAAAGATGGCGTATCACCATTGATTTTTGATATGTGATTACTGCGGTTTATTGTGCTGTCAGTCCTCATTTGGTTACTTTGAGGTTGCCCGCGCTGGTTAGTCAACCAGGCTTTTTGATGCATATTTTAGCGCTGTTTTCACATACTGGAAGCAGTGTGAGCTGTTGTGAAGTGTGTGTGCGCGCGCACGTTCGTTGGTTTGTGAAGATGAATAATGAATTCTCTCTGGTCCTGGGTTCGATCCCAGGCGCCGGCGAGAAACAATGGGCAGAGTTTCTTTCACCCTATGCCACTGTCACCTAGCAGTAAAACAGGTACCTGGGTGTTAGTCAGCTGTCACGGGCTGCTTCCTGGGGGTGGAGGCCTGGTCGAGGACCGGGCCGCGGGGACACTAAAAAGCCCCGAAATCATCTCAAGATAACCTCAAGATAAGATGGTTTACCAGGATGATGAGAGTACTGGTTGTACCAGTGTCAAGACGGCTCCTCACTCACGGTCTCTGGCTCGCTGGAGGCTTGACAGTTTTGTGGTTGAGCTGCTGATAGGTTGGTTAAAGCAGCGGCCTTGTGCAGGTATTAGGCTTCATTGTCCCCTCAACCACACAGCTACCACCCCACCAACACTGTATTGTCCCTCGCATGCACAGCTACCACCCCACCAACACTGTATTGTCCCTCGCCTGCACAGCTACCACCCCACCAACACTGTATTGTCCCTCGCCTGCACAGCTACCACCCCACCAACACTGTATTGTCCCTCGCCTGCACAGCTACCACCCCACCAACACTGTATTGTCCCTCGCCTGCACAGCTACCACCCCACCAACACTGTATTGTCCCTCGCCTGCACAGCTACCACCCCACCAACACTGTATTGTCCCTCGCCTGCACAGCTACCACCCCACCAACACTGTATTGTCCCTCGCCTGCACAGCTACCACCCCACCAACACTGTATTGTCCCTCGCCTGCACAGCTACCACCCCACCAACACTGTATTGTCCCTCGCCTGCACAGCTACCACCCCACCAACACTGTATTGTCCCTCGCCTGCACAGCTACCACCCCACCAACACTGTATTGTCCCTCGCCTGCACAGCTACCACCCCACCAACACTGTATTGTCCCTCGCCTGCACAGCTACCACCCCACCAACACTGTATTGTCCCTCGCCTGCACAGCTACCACCCCACCAACACTGTATTGTCCCTCGCCTGCACAGCTACCACCCCACCAACTCCACACTACAACCACTACTACCACGACTCTTTATACCACCACCTACACTACCACCTGGTCAACAAGGTAGTCACCTCCACACCTACACTACCACCTGGTCAACAAGGTAGACACCTCCACACCTACACTACCACCTGGTCAACAAGGTAGTCACCTCCACACCTACACTACCACCTGGTCAACAAGGTAGACACCTCCACACCTACACTACCACCTGGTCAACAAGGTAGACACCTCCACACCTACACTACCACCTGGTCAACAAGGTAGACACCTCCACACCTACACTACCACCTGGTCAACAAGGTAGACTCCTCCACACCTACACCTCCACACCTACACTACCACCTGGTCAACAAGGTAGACTCCTCCACACCTACACCTCCACACCTACACTACCACCTGGTCAACAAGGTAGACTCCTCCACACCTACACCTCCACACCTACACTACCACCTGGTCAACAAGGTAGACACCTCCACACCTACACCTCCACACCTACACTACCACCTGGTCAACAAGGTAGACACCTCCACACCTGCACTACCACCTGGTCAACAAGGTAGACACCTCCACACCTACACCTCCACATCTACACTACCACCTGGTCAACAAGGTAGACTCCTCCACACCTACACTACCACCTGGTCAACAAGGTAGACACCTCCACACCTACACTACCACCTGGTCAACAAGGTAGACACCTCCACACCTACACTACCACCTGGTCAACAAGGTAGACTCCTCCACACCTACACTACCACCTGGTCAACAAGGTAGACTCCTCCACACCTACACTACCACCTGGTCAACAAGGTAGACTCCTCCACACCTACACTACCACCTGGTCAACAAGGTAGACTCCTCCACACCTACACCTCCACACCTACACTACCACCTGGTCAACAAGGTAGACTCCTCCACACCTACACCTCCACACCTACACCTCCACACCTACACTACCACCTGGTCAACAAGGTAGACTCCTCCACACCTACACCTCCACACCTACACTACCACCTGGTCAACAAGGTAGACTCCTCCACACCTACACTACCACCTGGTCAACAAGGTAGACTCCTCCACACCTACACTACCACCTGGTCAACAAGGTAGACTCCTCCACACCTACACCTCCACACCTACACTACCACCTGGTCAACAAGGTAGACACCTCCACACCTACACCTCCACACCTACACTACCACCTGGTCAACAAGGTAGACACCTCCACACCTGCACTACCACCTGGTCAACAAGGTAGACACCTCCACACCTACACCTCCACACCTACACTACCACCTGGTCAACAAGGTAGACTCCTCCACACCTACACTACCACCTGGTCAACAAGGTAGACACCTCCACACCTACACCTCCACACCTGCACTACCACCTGGTCAACAAGGTAGACACCTCCACACCTACACTACCACCTGGTCAACAAGGTAGACACCTCCACACCTGCACTACCACCTGGTCAACAAGGTAGACACCTCCACACCTACACCTCCACACCTGCACTACCACCTGGTCAACAAGGTAGACACCTCCACACCTACACCTCCACACCTGCACTACCACCTGGTCAACAAGGTAGACTCCTCCACACCTACACCTCCACACCTACACTACCACCTGGTCAACAAGGTAGACACCTCCACACCTACACTACCACCTGGTCAACAAGGTAGACACCTCCACACCTGCACTACCACCTGGTCAACAAGGTAGACTCCTCCACACCTACACCTCCACACCTGCACTACCACCTGGTCAACAAGGTAGACACCTCCACACCTACACCTCCACACCTACACTACCACCTGGTCAACAAGGTAGACACCTCCAAACCTGCACTACCACCTGGTCAACAAGGTAGACACCTCCACACCTACACCTCCACACCTGCACTACCACCTGGTCAACAAGGTAGACACCTCCACACCTACACCTCCACACCTGCACTACCACCTGGTCAACAAGGTAGACACCTCCACACCTGCACTACCACAGTTACATCCATCACCACAGCTGTGCTCTCACATGTTATTACTCTTCCTCGCTGCCACACGCCTCACTTATTACCTTAACCCTTGTATCTTGACAGCAATATATCCTGCTCATAAGAGCGGCTTTGTCTTCTCTCTCCTAAAAAACTATTTGTAAATTTATCTGCGTTAATTTACACTGTTGTCTCTGAAGGCTTTATAGTGGTGGCGGTATTCTAACAGATCCGCGCTACAGGAGAAGTTTGCATGTTAAATTTATGTTTTAGTGTATTGCTAGTCCAATATCATTCACATGTTTCTTCCCTCACACTGTAAATCATCCTCCTCATCATCCTCATCATCCACATCTTCACCATCCTCCTCCGTCTTCGATGGTGGCCCGGCCCGTGCCCAGACACCTTCCGCAGACTACACACTTGCCACAAATTGTGTTAACCTTTCAAGGTTGGTTAGAGAAGAGTTTTGTGTGGTCTTAATTAATTGTCAATTGCACACACTCCCGCCACTGAAAAAGTTGATCCAGAAGCGATATTATTGTAAATGCAATGTTTCATTTGGTAATATGGGCTTGGTTAAACATTCTTGGTGTAAGGTTCTTGCTTATGAACATGTTCAAAAATGGGTCTAAACAAAGTTAAACCGTCAAACAAGATATCAGGTTGTTAACGTGTGTTAGTTGAAATGATATATTGGCTAGCAATCAATGGTGGACAATTTGATGAAATATATTTGTTTCTCATTACTTGGTTTAATACATCATGAGTCATGAGGATAGGAAGAACGTGAACCATTATTATGACATGGATACAACTATTTGATTCTTTGTTAAATGTTAACTGCTGGAGAGAGAGAGAGAGAGTGAGAGAGAGTGAGTGAGAGTGAGAGAGTGAGAGAGTGAGAGAGAGAGAGAGAGAGAGAGAGAGAGAGAGAGAGAGAGAGAGAGAGAGAGAGAGAGAGAGAGACGGATGTTGAGTTATGAATGGAGTTAATTGGTTTATATTCCCATGCCTGTCAGGGAGCCTGACAGCTGGGTGGACAGCGCTTCGGATTCGTAGTCCTGACGTTCCGGGTTCGATCCCCGGTGGAGGCGGAGATAAATGGGCAAAATGTTTCTTTCACCCTGATGCTCCCCTGTTACCTAGCAGTAAATAGGTACCTGGTAGTTAGACAGCTGCTGCGGGCTGCTTCCTGAGGGGGGGGGGGGGTGTAACAAAAAGGAGGCCTGGTTGAGGACCGGGCCGCGGGGACGCTAAGCCCCGAAATCATCTCAAGATGATTTCTCTCTCTCTCTCTCTCTCTCTCTCTCTCTCTCTCTCTCTCTCTCTCTCTCTCTCTCTCTCTCTCTCTCTCTCTCTCTCTCTCTCTCTCTCTCTCTCTCACTCTCTCTCTCTCTCTCTGCAACTCTCTCTCCCAATCGAACAAAATGATCCCCCTTCTCATTCTTCTCCATCCCTTCTTTCCAGAAAGAAAGAAGGAATGGAGACGAATGAGAAGGAAAAAATTTCTTCTTTCCTTCTTGTAATTTGTTGTTTGATCCAAGCCTACTGGAGTCTTACTCACTCTTCCCACTCTCCTTTCCCCCGCCACTCCTTTTCCACCTCTCCCCTCCCACCTCTCCCTGGAGGCTTGGTGTCTCTTGGGCTTCACAATAAGGTTGGGTTAAGCAGGTGTTGAGGGATGCTTAAGGCTCTCCACAGGGCAAAGATCTAATTGAAATGAACTCATAACTCAACGGGACTTTTTCCCTTCAGGGGAGAAAGTCTAACCTTACATTTTGCACCGTTTGCCTAGAAGGAAGAAAGTCTGGCGTGCCACTGAGGGAAGAAAGTCGGGCGTGCCACTGAGGGAAGAAAGTCGGGCGTGCTACTGAGGGAAGAAAGTCGGGCGTGCCACTGAGGGAAGAAAGTCGGGCGTGCAACTGAGGGAAGAAAGTCGGGCGTGCCACTGAGGGAAGAAAGTCGGGCGTGCCACTGAGGGAAGAAAGTCGGGCGTGCTACTGAGGGAAGAAAGTCGGGCGTGGCACTGAGGGAAGGAAGTCATGTCTTTCGCCGTGTACCATCCAACCCGTTCTCGCACTTTCGTATAGTCAGTATTGACTTATTAAATACGTGCATATGTGACATACTTAACATACTAGTTTACCTTGAAAAGCTTCATAGAAAACACCGACCTTACCTAACCTTCTTAGTATGTTAAGATAAGCATCTTATTGCTTCGTAATTACAATTATTACTTAACCTATACCAATAATAGGTTAAGTAATCATTGTAATTACGAAGCAATAAGATGCTTATCTTAACATACTAAGAAGGTTAGGTAAGGTCGGTGTTTTCTATGAAGCAAGGAAGAGGAAAGCCATAAGCCACATCAAAGAAAGCCACAAGCCAGAATATAGTGCAGGAGCACTCCATGTTGTCATGTGTGTGTTATGATGGGGAGGTCGGGACGTAGAGTGATTGATGCGGCTTCTTTGATCACATCCCAGGCCGTAGGGGCGCCTATGTTGGGGAAGGGAGGGAGGGAGGGAGGGAGGGGCTTTTGGTAGTGCAGTGGGGGGAGGGGGGGAAGGTAGAGAGAGAGGGGGGCTACTGTTCTTTAGATTTTTCTGTTCTGCTAAAATACAATAGGTTTAGTTTCACTGTTCTTTGGTTTATTGTGTTTAATTCTTGGGACTTAGTGATGTTACTGGTGAAGGCTTTGTGAAGCAGACCTTGTGTTGCCTCTGTCAGCGATAGTGTCATCTCCCGGAGATGCCGTGTCACTGCCAGGCACATGTCACTGATTCAGTGTCATTGTCAACTAATGATTGACATTATCTAGTGTCTATCTAGTGTCATTGTCAGTGATAGACACTATCTAGCTCACTGATAGTGTCATCTCTCAGTGATACAGTGATATCTGCCAGTGATACAGTGTCATTTTGTAGGTGGTATCTTAGCTGTTGGAATTCGATGACAGTTAAGAAAATAGAGGTGGTGGGACTGTCCATTTGGCCGTCTACCATACCTTAAGTAGGTATGGCCGTCACGACAGCTATATCTTGAGTATGTCCGTCATACCATACCTTACCTTGAGGTTACCTTGAGGTGGTTTCGAGGCTTAGCGTCCCCGCGGCCCGGTCCCCAACCAGGCCTCCTGGTTGCTGGACTGGTCAACCAGGCTGTTGGACGCGTAAACTGTGACGTATGAGTCACAGCCTGGTTGACCATGTTAACACTCTTCTTGTGGAGTTAATTAAAGCTAATTACTCACTAGAAAGGAGACGAGAGAAAGATATCAAATAATATACACCTGGAAGATACTGGAGGGCCAAGTACCAAATCTACACAGTAAAATAACAACATACTGGAGTGAACGATATGGAAGAAAATGCAGAATAGAACCAGTGAAGAGCAGAGGTGCCATAGGCACAATCAGAGAACACTGTATAAACATCAGAGGTCCGCGGTTGTTCAACATCCTCCCAGCGACTATCAGAAATATTGCCGGACCAACCGGGCTGTGGTGGGTATGTGGGCCTGCGGGCCGCTCCAAGCAACAGCCTAGTGGACCAAACTCTCACAAGTCGAGCCTGGCCTCGGGCCGGGCTTGGGGAGTAGAAGAACTCCCAGAACCCCATCAACCAGGTATCAAAAAGTAGCGTTGAACCCGATCTTTCGAGCATATGAGTAGTCAGGCCTCAGTTGGCTTCTTCCCGGTAACGTGCCTGATCAACCGGGTTGTGATTCATAGGATAGAGTGCGAGCAGCTGTTGGCCAGACAACCAACCAGGAGGCCTGGTCAAAAACCGGGCCGCGGGGACACTGGTCCCGTGACCCATCTCAAGGTAACGACAACGCAGCTCAGGTACCAGGTCAGGTACCAGGTCAAGTACCAGCTCAGGTACCAGCACAGGTACCAGCCCAGGTACCAGGTCAGGTACCAGTCCAGGTACCAGCTCAGGTACCAGCCCAGGTACCAGCTCAGGTACCAGCCCAGGTACCAGGCAGCTGGTCTGGAGGTGGTAGAGAGGGAACCTGGAAGACGGTGGAGGAGCAGACGTAGTATAAGAGTCAAGAATAAATGATGGGGATGAGAATGGGTAGAATATAATAACGGAAGAGGGAGGGGAAAGCAAGGCCGGTGACAGGAATAGAGAGTAGGAGAAGGAGTGAGAGTGAATGAAATAGTAAGAGTGACACAGAGAGAGAGAGAGAGAGAGAGAGAGAGAGAGAGAGAGAGAGAGAGAGAGAGAGGGTGAATTATGGTAAGGAATGGAGTGACACAGAGAGAGAGAGAGGGTGAATTAATGGTAAGGAATGGAGTGACAGAGAGAGAGAGAGAGAGACTTAGGGGTAGGGGGGGAGAGAAAGAAGAAAAGTACGTAAAGGCAGGAGAGAATAAACAGGACGTAGAAGAGCGAAGATAGAGCAAGAGGGTGAGGAGAGATGGACTATCAGAACGAAGAGGAGCAACAGGAGGCATGATTGGTGTAGAGATGGAGGGTGACCTCAGCAAAAAAGGTATCCCAAAGGCTCCCTAATTAACTAGCAATGTCAGAAATTACCATATTTCAGGTATTTAGGATTTAATGCAATTAAAAATTATTATAGCCTTTTAGGCGTTTACGGGGACTAGTAGTTGTGCCTTAATGGTATTGTTGTGCAGTTGTGCCTTAATGGGGGAGCCGGTCGGCCGAGCGGACAGCACGCTGGGCTTCTGATGCTGTGGTCCCGGGTTCGATCCCGGGCGCCGGCGAGAAACAATGGGCAGAGTTTCTTTCACCCTATGCCCCTGATACCTAGCAGTAAAATAGGTACCTGGGTGTTAGTCAGCTATCACGGGCTGCTTCCTGGGGGGTGGAGGCCTGGTCGAGGACCGGGCCGCGGGGACACTAAAGCCCCGAAATCATCTCAAGATAACCTCAAGATGGGGTTCTGGGAGTTCTTCTCTACTCCCCAAGTCCTTGACGTGTGAGAGTTTGGTCTACTAGGTTGTTGTTGCTTGCAGCGGCGAGTATTCTAGCTTGTTACAATTATTTATTTTTATTTATATGACTTTTATTTTTCCTAAGGCCATATCTAGCTTACTGGCCTGGTAAACTGTATTCTTGGTCAAAGGCCATATCTAGCTTACTGGCCTGGTAAACTGTATTCTTGGTCAAAGGTCATACCTAGCTTACTGGCCTGGTAAACTGTATTCTTGGTCAAAGGTCATACCTAGCTTACTGGCCTGGTAAACTGTATTCTTGGTCAAAGGTCAAGACAGCGTTGGCCCTCAGTTATCTTGAGGTTATCTTGAGATGATTTCGGGGCTTTAGTGTCCCCGCGGCCCGGTCCTCGACCAGGCCTCCACCCCCAGGAAGCAGCCCGTGACAGCTGACTTAACACCCAGGTACCCAATTTACTGCTAGGTAACAGGGGCATAGGGTGAAAGAAACTCTGCCCATTGTTTCTCGGTGACGCCTGGGATCGAACCCAGGACCACAGGATCACAAGTCCAGCGTGCTGTCCGCTCGGCCGACCGGCTCCCTAAGTGTAGTATGTACAGTGTATATGTGTATATGCACAGTGAAAGTAGTGACCATCTTTCAATGTATTTACACATTGTGTGATAAGTTGTATATGTATGCAAATTAAATTGTTATATGGAAGTTTTCAGTCACATATAAACTGACGTCTTGGATTTTATTCCTTTCTTGTTTAGTGTCTTGCTTCTAATGCACCATTTTCACTGTTCAGGTAATTACAAAATAGATATTGCAAATACAAATCAAATTTCATGACAACACAACAATGACAAAGCATAACTGTAAAATACCCATATAGACACTTCATTACACAACACCTAATTATTCGGTAATTGTGAGCCAATCAAATCTGAATGGGGCTGGACCAATCACAAACAAGAGTTCCAATAACGGACTTGACATTCAGTTTGATGCCGGTCGGTCACTGCCTGGTATTTACTGTCACTCACACGGTGAGTCCCGTCACTCACACGGTGAGTCCCGTCACTCATGCAGGCTACCACGTGCCAGCTTGTCACTCAAGGCACTGAACGTGTCTTAATGGTGCATGAAGACCTCGTGGGAACTCGCTAACCAATCGCAACGCCAGAGGTCCAGCCCTCAGCCAATCGTCTTGCAAGATTTACCTCGGCCAATCATTTTGCCGGCATTAAGCCAATCACAGCTCACTGTATGTCTGGACCAATCACGTCGCCCTGTCAAACTCGGTTAATGGCGTACCCGTCTTCACGTTGGTCAATCACGTCGTTCATTTTACTCAACCAATCACGTCGCTTTATTAACCTCAGCCAATCACGTTGCCTCAGCCAATCACCAAAACCGGATTATCCTGTGTGATAAATCAAGGTTCGAAAATATTTTATCTGAAAAAATAGAGCAATATTGCGACCTGCGGTCTCCAGGTAGTCCAGAGTCACCAGGTAGTCCAGAGTCACCAGGTAGTCCAGGGTCACCAGGTAGTCCAGAGTCACCAGGTAGTCCAGAGTCACCAGGTAGTCCAGAGTCACCAGGTAGTCCAGGGTCACCAGGTAGTCCAGGGTCACCAGGTAGTCCAGGGTCACCAGGTAGTCCAGGGTCACCAGGTAGTCCAGAGTCACCAGGTAGTCCAGGGTCACCAGGTAGTCCAGAGTCACCAGGTAGTCCAGGGTCACCAGGTAGTCCAGAGTCACCAGGTAGTCCAGGGTCACCAGGTAGTCCAGGGTCACAGGTTGTTTAAATTACAATGGGTTAATTAAGAGCTGAGCGCAACAGCAGTCAAATTAATTTCTGTCGGTCAAAGAATTGTTTAGTGGTGTTATGTGTTATATTGGAATGTGTAGAGAGATGTGTGGGTGTGCTGTGTGTAGCGGTGTGGGTGTGCTGTGTGTAGCGGTGTGGGTGTGCTGTGTGTAGCGGTGTGTTTGTGCTGTGTGTAGCGGTGTGTTTGTGCTGTGTGTAGCGGTGTGTTTGTGCTGTGTGTAGCGGTGTGTTTGTGCTGTGTGTAGCGGTGTGTTTGTGCTGTGTGTAGCGGTGTGTTTGTGCTGTGTGTAGCGGTGTGTTTGTGCTGTGTGTAGCGGTGTGTGTGCTGTGTGTAGCGGTGTGTTTGTGCTGTGTGTAGCGGTGTGTTTGTGCTGTGTGTAGCGGTGTGTTTGTGCTGTGTGTAGCGGTGTGTTTGTGCTGTGTGTAGCGGTGTGTTTGTGCTGTGTGTAGCGGTGTGTTTGTGCTGTGTGTAGCGGTGTGTTTGTGCTGTGTGCAGCGGTGTGTTTGTGCTGTGTGTAGCGGTGTGTTTGTGCTGTGTGTAGCGGTGTGTTTGTGCTGTGTGTAACGGTGTGGGCGACCACATGTTTGTGTGTTTGTCTGGGTACTAAAAGTGTGTGCAGAAGCACTTTGCTTGCCACTCTCCATGGTGTATAATAAGTCACTGGAAGACAGCTAATGTAGCCTCAGTATACAAAAAAGGGAATATAATTCTAATAGAATTCTACGACCAGGTGACAAATATTAAGCACCTGGGCTCACCATAGCCCGTGCTACTTGGAACTTTTTGTTCCAGGTAGCAAATCTACAACAACAACAACAAGTTTAAGCAAGAAAGAGAAGGGTGGGCAGACTGCATTTTCTTGGACTGTCGGAAAGCCTTTGACACAGTACCTCATATGAGGCTGGTACATAAGCTGGAGAAACGGACAAAGGTAACTGGTAGGGTGCTTCAGTGGATAAGGGAGTACCTAAGCAATAGGAAGCAGAGAGTTACTGCTAGGGGTGAGACCTCAGAATGACGTGATGTCACCAGCGGAGTCCCACGGGGCTCTACTCTGGTTGATGGGGTTCTGGGAGTTCTTCTACTCCCCAAGCCCGGCCCGAGGCCAGGCTTGACTTGTGAGAGTTTGGTCCACCAGGCTGTTGCTTAGAGCGGCCCGCAGGCCCACATACCCACCACAGCCCGGTTGGTCCGGCACTCCTTGGAGGAACTATCTCTGAACTATCCTGTTTCTGATATACGTAAATGATCTCCCAAAGGTTATAGACTCATTCCTCTCTATGTTTGCTGTTGATGCCAAAATTACGAGAAGGATTGAGGAGTCCGTATCTAGTCAAGCAGAAGACTAAATTGAAGAAGGTTCAGAGGTATGCCACCAGACCGGTACCCGAGCTGAGGGATATGAGCTACGAAGAGAGACTACGGGAACTGAATCTCACGTCGCTGGAAGACAGAAGAGTTACGGAAGACATGATCACCACATACAAGATACTCAGAGGAATTGGCAGGGTAGCTAAAAATAGTTTAACACAGGTGGTACACGGACAAGGCACACAGGTGGAAATTGATTATCCAAATAAGCCATGGAGACATAAGACAGAACTTTTTTTTAGCGTTAAAGTAGTTTCTTTATTTTCAAGGACATTCCTGCTCATGCCCGAAGCCTCTGGCTTTCCCACTATGCATTACTTGTTTCTTTTTCTCTGTCTTAGGCGGAGTATAAGTATTGAAGAACTGGAATGCACTAGACAGTAATGTGGGACCTGGAGCATACCTGGAGAAGGTTTCGAGAGTTCTACTTCCCGAGCTTGGCCTGGGGCCAGGCTCGACAAGGCACGAGGTAGACTCTATACACAATTTCAAGTATAGATATGATAAAGCTCAATAGTCTCAGGAATCTTTACACCAGTTGATTGACAAATCCAAATCCTTTACCAGTGTAAAGGAATGATGATACTTTTCAAGACGCTTGTGCTCTCTAGAGTGGAATACTGCTGCGCAATGACAGCCCCTTTCAAAGCTGGAGAAATTGCTGACCTGGAGAGCGTGCAGAGATCCTTTACTGCTAGAATCCACTCAGTAAAACATCTAAACTATTGGGACCGACTAAAGAGCCTAAATCTGTATTCTCTTGAGCGCAAGTGGGAGAGATACATAATAATTTACACGTGGAAAATAGTAGAGGGGCTGGTCCCAAACCTGCACACAGAAATAACATCACATGAGACCAGGAGGCATGGCAGGATGTGCAGAATACCCCCGTTGAAGAGCAGAGGTGCAACAGGTACTCTGAGAGAGAACTATCAACATCAGAGGCCCAAGACTGTTCAACACGCTTCCACTTCACATAAGGGACATAACTGGCCGACCCCTCACAGTGTTCAAGAGAGAACTTGACAAACACCTCCAAAGGATACCTGATCAACGAGGCTGTGACTCATACATCAGGCTGTGAGCAGCCACGTCCAACAGCCTGGTTGACCAGTCCAGCAACGATGAAGCCTGGTCGACGACCGGGCCGCTGGGACGCTAAGCCCCGAAAACATCTCAAGGCAACCTCAAGGTAAGGACAGTTCAGAGGCGGGACCAGAGACCCGAAGCTCAAGTACAACTAGGTAAACACACATACACACATAAATATATATATATATATATATATATATATATATATATATATATATATATATATATATATATATATATATATATATATATATATATATATATATATATATATTTATTATTTATTTACGCACGCATAGACAAACATTTGCTGTGGTGTTTACCAGGCAGCCATAACTCGGTGACTGCCCCTGGTGTGTGTTGGTGTGTGTGTTATATCGACAAATACACATATATCCCCACCACATCCCCTCCTCACCCCTCTGACGCGTTGCTCTTGACTGACCCCCGGAGCAATGCTGACACCCGGAGGGTCGGTCAGTCAGCAGTTACTCACCTTTGCGGAATACCATCACTGTACAACACTAGTTCGCAACAGTGACCATGCCCGGCCTGGCGGTGTGTGTGGAGCTCATTTCAACAGGTAAAAGGGGGCGTTGCTAGCGTCTCCGTGCGCCGCGATTGGAATTTTGATGCGTGATGCGCATTCAGGGCTGCGTGATGCGTCGTCTTAGGGTCGTTATGCGTCCGTTTCAGTGGTTGTGATGTTCAGGGGTGATGCAGGAGCCGACCAGCTCAGACCCAAGGGAGACCTGAACGCTCGTTCATCTGAGGCTGGTCTGTTGCCTCTTGCAGTTTTAATGCGTTGCATTAAAACACATTAAAACTGCACGATGCAACAGTTCATCTTCCTGCATTCCTTCTTCCTGGACTTTCTTTACGTCCCCTGAGGTTGTTTACACTACCTTTTACGTCCCCTGAGGCTGTTTACACTACCTTTTACGTGCCCTGAGGCTGTTTACACTACCTTTTACGTCCCTTGAGGTTGTTTACACTACCTTTTACGTCCCCTGAGGTTGTTTACACTACCTTTTACGTCCCCTGAGGTTGTTTACACTACCTTTTACGTCCCTTGAGGTTGTTTACACTACCTTTTACGTCCCCTGAGGCTGTTTACACTACCTTTTACGTCCCCTGAGGTTGTTTACACTACCTTTTACGTGCCCCGATGCTGTTTACACTATCTTTTACGTCCCCTGAGGCTGTTTACACTACCTTTTACGTCCCCTGAAGCTGTTTACACTACCTTTTACGCCCCCTGAAGCTGTTTACACTACCTTTTACGTCCCCTGAAGCTGTTTACACTACCTTTAACGTCCCCTGAAGCTGTTTACACTACCTTTTACGTCCCCTGAGGCTGTTTACACTACCTTTTACGTCACCTGAAGCTGTTTACACTACCTTTTACGTCCCCTGAGGCTGTTTACACTACCTTTTACGTCCCCTGAAGCTGTTTACACTACCTTTTACGTCCCCTGAGGCTGTTTACACTACCTTTTACGTCACCTGAAGCTGTTTACACTACCTTTTACGTCCCCTGAGGCTGTTTACACTACCTTTTACGTCCCCTGAAGCTGTTTACACTACCTTTTACGTCCCCCGATGCTGTTTACACTACCTTTTACGTCCCCCGATGCTGTTTACACTACCGTTTACGACCCCGAAGGCTGTTTACACTACCTTTTCATCACTGGTACTAACTGCTCCCGTTCCTCTTCCTCAGTGCCCGTTGACTTCTACCAGTCTTCTTTTTGTCTCAGGTTGTAACAGCTGACTCCTTGCGGGTGTGAACCACAGCTCTTGGGCCCCGTCTTTCAGCCCGATATCGGCTGGTGTGTAGGTTCCAGGACCTGGTGGGTTCCAGGACCTGGTGGGTTCCAGGACCTGGTGGGTTCCAGGCCCTCTTGGGTTCCAGGACCTGGTGGGTTCCAGGTCCTGGTGGGTTCCAGGTCCTGGTGGGTTCCAGGTCCTGGTGGGTTCCAGGACCTGGTGGGTTCCAGGACCTGGTGGGTTCCAGGTCCTGGTGGGTTCCAGGACCTGGTGGGTTCCAGGTCCTGGTGGGTTCCAGGACCTGATGGGTTCCAGGACCTGGTGGGTTCCAGGACCTGGTGGGTTCCAGGACCTGGTGGGTTCCAGGACCTGGTGGGTTCCAGGACCTGGTGGGTTCCAGGACCTGGTGGGTTTTGTCATATCTACATTTAAACTGCATATGAAGTTTCCTCCGGCACTTTCATTCTGAGCGCATTCTTCTGAGAGCTTTCCGCATTCCAAAGGTCACAAATGTATTGATTTAATTTGTAATGTTTGCTGCGTTCTTCGACCCTGAGTCAGCGATGGCATTGTCGTGTATTCTTGAGATGATTTGTTCTTGTTCAGTTGTTTGTTGTTGTTAAAGATTCGCTACCTGGAACATAAAGTTCCTAGCAGCACGGGCTATGGTGAGCCCGTAGTTCTGTTGTTCTTGCAAGACCTTGTTCTTGCGGAATGTGGGGCTGGTCAGTAGCAAATGCTGAGGGTGCGCTGGGCACGGTGTGGTGGAGACGGCGTTGGTGTTGGAGGGAATCGATGGAGAACCGGGTGGAAATGGGGGAGAGGGGTAGAGGGAAGGATGCAGGGTGGGAGGGATAGGAGGGAAAGGGAAGGATGCAAGAAGGGAGGGAGAGAGAGGGAGAGGGAGGTCAGTGTTGTGACTAATGGTGTAATTCGTATGTTTTGGCTCGGAGGTGGAGTCCAGCCCCACGAAATATGTCGGAGTACACGAATAGGGAGGTGCGACGGGCGCTGATTGGCTGTTGAGCCTCCTCTTGCAACACCCAGTACTAGAAGTGAGGTGCAGGAGGCACCAGTTGAGAGGCGGAACCAAAGAGCTGAAGTTCAACCCCCGCAAACACAGTGAGTACAACATGGTGATCACAGCTCAAACAGACGTAAATAGCTATGTAAACAAAAAATGGAAAGTCTGTCTACCGAAATACAGCTAAACTTTGTATTAATTCCGTATTTAAAATGCCTTAGACTATGAGGTTCAAGTTCTTTAGGTCCTGCCGTTTGCGACGACGCGGTTAATTACTCATTACTCTGGAAGGTGCGGTTGTTAGGTTGTCAAGACGCAGCTGACTCATCTGTTTGGTGACTAGGATAACCTATTCCTAAGATATCGACGTACGGGCATGAAGGTGTCACTGGTTAGACCCTACTCACAATCATCATCACAATCAGCATCTCACTATCTTCGTTACCATCATCATTATTGTCACCATCACAATCAGCATCATCACCATCATCAGTAACAACCATTAACCACAGTTAACCTCCAAACCAGTGTAAACAAAGGCTTTCAATGGGCGCAGAAAACAATATGATTTCATTGAATTGATCTTTATTTGCAAGGAAAATACGCTGTTGTTTCAACTTGATGTTTACCTAAATACGATCATATTAATACGGCGATATTCCCAGAAAGTAATACCACTACCATCATTATTGCCAGAAGACACCGCTATCGTTACTACCAGCACTACCACCATCACTACCACCATCACCACCACCCCCAGCATTTCCACCTTACCTTGTGCTGGTCGTGGGGATCAATATCCCCACAACCCGGTCTCTGACCAGGTTTCTTGATTATCAAGTCAATTCATCGACTTGAGAATAGTCCAGGACGGACCGAAATGTCGTCGTCCCTTCACTTTCTTAGTGTGTGGTCTGGCCAACATACTTCAGCCACGTTTTTGTGACTCATCGTCTGCATAGGTCATAGGTGTTAGGTTCAGCTAACACCTATGACCAGTTAAGTGCCGCCATTTCTTCCCAACGATCATTTTCTGGAAGTGGACGGAAATAAATCTGGAAATACTGAGGTTTATCGAGAGTAGAAGTGCTCACACGAAGGGCACATCAGCTGGACATCAGTTGGTCGTAAACACGGTCTAAAGCAGGCGGGTTGGAAGAGTCGTTTTGCTATGAAGGCGGATTTTGCGCCAGCAACGGATTAAGACGCCTCGGAAGTTGAAGATCCGGATTTAGGTCTTATCGTTCTTTCGGACGAATTCCGCTCGAAAGAGCTAATTAATCTAAAGCGTTTCTGTGTTGGAGAGCTAAGTTGGTCCAGAAGTAATACCTCGTGCATCAAGGAGGAGGAGGAGGTGGTGGTGTCTCGCGCGGTCCTCCTTTAAAGCGTCGCTTTAGAATCAAAGAGCGCAATGCTTCTGTTATTCACTATTGTTGGACGTAATGTCTAAGAGGCGCAGTTGTTATGCACTTTTTCTGGATGTTTTCAACAATTCTTTGACTATCGAAGCCTGGTCTGGGGCCAGACGTCCTTGGTGACTGCCTGGGGCCAGATTCACGAAAGCACTTACGCAAGCACTTACGAACCTGTACATCTTTTCTCAAACTTTGGCGACTTTGTTTCCACTTATTAAACAGTTAATGAGCTCCGAAGCACCAGTAGGCTGTTTATAACAATAACAACAGTTGAATGGGAAGTTTTCATGCTTGTAAACTGTTTAATAATTGTAATCAAAGCCATCAAAGATTGAGGAAAGATGTGCACGTTCGTAAGTGCTTGCCTAAGTGCTTTCGTGAATCTGGCCCCTGGTCTGTATGGTTGCTGGTCCTCGTAGCTCATTCGCCCACATACCCATCACGGGCCGACTGGCTCAGCCGGGTCGTCAAGCTCCCACTGACCTAGGGTCAGATTAACGAAGCAAGTTCTTACGAACGTGTACATCTTTCCTCAATCTTTGACGGCTTTGGTTACATTTATTAAACAGTTTACAAGCATGAAAACTTCCCAATCAACTGTTGTTATTGTTATAAACAGCCTCCTGGTGCTTCGGAGCTCATTAACTGTTTAATAATTGTAAACAAAAGCTGCCAAAGATTGAGAAAAGGTGTACAGGTTCGTAAGTTCTTGCGTAACTGCTTCGTGAATCTGACCCCTAGATTTTGTTAGATAAACACGGAGATGTTGAAAGGCCCAGTTGTGTCTCTGGGACTCTTATTGTGGGTATTCCTTGTTAGGTCGGTAGAGCTGCTGTCTTCCGTGGTCGTGAGTTCGAGGCTCCGATGCGGCAAGTGAATGAAGTATATAAAATGAAACACATATACCGATAGCATTAACATCACACATCATAAAAATCTTTGAAAGAGTGCTAACAGGTAAGATCATAAAATACATGGAATCACAGTATCTCCATAACCCCGGACAATATGGTTTCAGAACAGAGCGCTCTTGCCTGTCACAGTTGCTGGACCACTATGACATGGCACTAGATGCCATGGAAGACAAACAAAACGCTGATGTAATTTACACAGATTTCGCAAAAGCCTTCGACAAATGTGACCATGGTGTTATTGCACATAAAATGCGTTTAAAAGGAATTACCGGGAAAATAGGGGGATGGATCTACAATTTCCTGACTTACAGAACTCGGTGTGTAATAGTCAACAAAATAAAATCCGGTCCATCAACAGTGAAGAGCTCAGACCCCCAGGGTACTGTGCTTGCTCCAGTACTTTTTCTCATCCTCATATCGGACATAGACAAGGCAAATATTAAAGTTCTCAGTGAGAATCCACAAGGTTTTCTCTGAATACTTTATTATCTTCTCCAAGGCTATGGGTCCATATATATATATATATATATATATATATATATATATATATATATATATATATATATATATATATATATATATATATATATATATATATATATATATATATAATATGTGTGTGGTGGAGTGGGTTAAGGCGTACCTGTTATGCCAGTTGCTGGAAGGCTTCTGTGCTGGCTAGGGTTCGAGTCTCCTGGTGGGAAAGTGTTTCTAAAGTTGTGTATATATATATATATATATATATATATATATATATATATATATATATATATATATATATATATATATATATATATATATGTATATATATATATATATATATATATATATGTATATATATATATATATATATATATATATATATACATATATATATATATATATATATATATATATATATACATATATATATATATATATATATATATATATATATATATATATATATATATATATATAATTTATTTATTTATTTATTTATAATATTTTTTTACGTACAAAACTAAGGTCGTGGCACTTGTTCACACACGCACGTCCAAGCACTGGGTTCCATGTCATGTTTTAAATCGCCTGGAACATTGAAAGCAAAATGGTCAATATGTTCCCAGCGCGTTTCACGTTGATTGGCTGGGATGTGATTGGCTGGCTGACTGTGATTGGCTGGGCTGCGACTGACTAGTATGCGATTGATCGATCTATGATTGGCTGCGCTCTGATTAGACTTGTATCGGCAGAGATGCGATTGGCCAGATAAGGATAAGCCGGAAAATGATTGACTATATTAGGATTCGGGGAACTATGACTGGTTATAGTAGGATTATCCGAACTATGATTTGAGTCAACTAGATTTTTCTGGGTTATATTTATTTGACTCACCTAGATGTACTCACCTGGTTGCATTTGATGGAGACGAGCTACGGCTGTTGAGTCCCGCCTCTCGACTCATAATCAACGATATTGGCCATTCTGTTGAGTAGATTAGGTACATAAACTGATTGACTAACATGGGAGAGCTTAATCCTTCGGCTGAAACAGTGGAATTGCTAGGCAAACTGTGCAAAAAAAATAATAGTTGAGCCATTCATCTTTTAAGTTTAGATCTGTCTGTGTGGAATTAAAACAAAATAGCGAATATATGACTGCACTTTACTTGAGAGAAAGTGAGAAGGCTCCATTCTGCCCAGCCTGCCAGTTCAGCCAGCCAGTCAGCCAGCCAGCCAGCCAGCCAGCCAGCCAGCCAGCCAGCCAGCCAAGCCAAGCCAAGCCAAGCCAAGCCAATCAGTCAACCTATCCTCCCGAACTTTGAGCTGGAAACTTTTTGAGTCATTGTGCTGTGTAGAAAGTCTGGCTTCCAGCTTCCAAAATTAATTATATTATAATTACACGGTTCCTTGGCTACGTTTGTTGTTGGCTATTATTTATTATTGTAATTTTTGTTGTATTTTTATATACTTATATGACTTAGGGTTTGTGTTGATAAATTGTCTCTTGATATTAATATAATTTGCTTTATAGGCCTCCCTCCCCTGCCTGCCTGAATGTCTGCCTGCCTGAATGTCTGCCTGCCTGCCTGCCTGTCTGCCTGCCTGAATGTCTGCCTGCCTGTCTGCCTGCCTGAATGTCTGCCTGCCTGTCTGCCTGCCTGTCTGCCTGCCTGCCTGCCTGCCTGCCTGAATGTCTGCCCGCCGGCCTGAATGTCTTCCTGCCTGCCTGCCTGAATGTCTGCCCGTCTGCCTGCCTGCCTGAATGTCTGCCCGCCTGCCTGCCTGCCTGCCTGCCTGCCTGCCTGCCTGAATGTCTGCCCGCCTGCCTGAATGAATGTCTGCCTGCCTGCCTGCCTGCCTGAATGAATGTCTGGCTGCCTGCCTGCCTGCCTGAATGTCTGCCCGCCTGCCTGCCAGCCTGCCTGAATGTCTGCCCGCCTGCCTGCCAGCCTGCCTGAATGTCTGCCCGCCTGCCTGAATGAATGTCTGCCTGCCTGAATGTCTGCCCGCCTGCCTGCCTGCCTGCCTGCCTGCCTGAATGTCTGCCCGCCTGCCTGCCTGCCTGAATGTCTGTCCGCCTGCCTGAATGAATGTCTGCCTGCCTGCCTGAATGTCTGCCCGCCCGCCCGCCTGCCTGCCTGAATGTCTGCCCGCCTGCCTGCCTGCCTGCCTGCCTGCCTGAATGTCTGCCCGCCTGCCTGCCTGCCTGCCTGAATGTCTGCCCGCCTGCCTGAATGAATGTCTGCCTGCCTGCCTGCCTGCCTGAATGAATGTCTGCCTGCCTGCCTGCCTGCCTGCCTGCCTGCCTGAATGAATGTCTGTCTGCCTGCCTGCCTGCCTGCCTGCCTGCCTGCCTGCCTGCCTGCCTGCCTGCCTGCCTGCCTCCCTACCTGCCTGCCTCCCTGCCTACCTTACTCCCCTCCCTCCCTCTCCTCGGTTGCCATAGTGATTGCTCAACAAGCAGATAATTGAATTTGGTAAAAATATATTTTCATGGGGGTCATATTTCCTCATCGCTCGTGTAAGTGGCCTGTTAACTTATCGCTTTTTCTTTTTCAAGCTTGGGGCTTTTCTTAGCTGGGTGCTGTACTCTCTTGTGGCGAGACATCGTTCTCGCCCTCCTGTATTTGCTGGGGGGGGGGGATTTTTAAGTCTTTGGTTCATCATTTTTAGTCCATTTGTGAATTTTGAGTTTGCCTGAATGTTGTCGAGTCTTACGGTCCATTGTCATATCCAGCGCATGTTTGAAGTTGTGCATATCGTGTAAATGTGTGTGGACTCACCTAGTTGCACTCGCCTAGTTGTGCTTGGAGGGGTCAGGCATCAGCTCTTAAGCCCCGCCCTTGGATCATCATTACCTCAATGCAGTGAATTCTTTCACTAATTTGTTCTGTCATATTTACATTTGTGTTTGAAATTGGCTTTGACAACTGCCTCATTTATTCCGTTGCACTTATTTACGACTGTGAAGGTGAGCAAGTTTGCCTGATGTCTGTGCGACTCATCTGTGTTTCCAGTTTTCAGTTATGTCTTCTCGTTCTTCTGTTCCTTAATTTTATTTAAAATTGCTTCTATAACTACTGTGTAAATCCTCGCCCCTTAGTATCTTGTACATCGTTATCATGTCTGCCCGGTTTCTTCTATTCTCCAGTATAGTAAGGTTCAGTTCCCTCAGTCTCTCTTCATAGCTGAATCCCCTTAGCTCAGGAGAGGAGGCTCACCATAGCCCGTGCTACTTGCCCCACTTCTGTGCCAGGTAAGTCCACTACGGCGCCGGTCGGCCGAGCGGACAGCACGCTGGTCTTGTGATCCTGTGGTCCTGGGTTCGATCCCAGGCGCCGGCGAGAAACAATGGGCAAAGTTTCTTTCACCCTATGCCCCTGTTACCTAGCAGTAAAATAGGTACCTGGGTGTTAGTCAGCTGTCACGGGCTGCTTTCTGGGGGTGGAGGCTTTTACTTCTTTGGACTGACATGCTTTTTTTATTGGCTCTCTTGGTGAATTACGTTTGCTGAAGATCATTTACTGCTGTTTTCTCTTAATGGTTGTTTGCGTATCATAATTGAGCTGTTGGAGAGTGGGAGGGGGAGGTATTAGCCATGAGAGAGAGAGAGAGAGAGAGAGAGAGAGAGAGAGAGAGAGAGAGAGAGAGAGAGAGAGAGAGAGAGAGAGAGACAGAGAGAGACAGAGAGAGACAGAGACAGAGAGAAAGAGAGAGAGAGAGAAAGAGAGAGAGAGAAAGAGAGAGAAAGAGAGAGAAAGAGACAGAGAGAGAGAGAGAGAGAGAGAGAGAGAGAGAGAGACAGAGAGAGACAGAGAGAGACAGAGACAGAGAGAAAGAGAGAGAGAGAGAAAGAGAGAGAGAGAAAGAGAGAGAAAGAGAGAGAAAGAGACAGAGAGAGAGAGAGAGAGAGAGAGAGAGAGAGACAGAGAGAGACAGAGAGAGACAGAGACAGAGAGAAAGAGAGAGAGAGAGAAAGAGAGAGAGAGAAAGAGAGAGAAAGAGAGAGAAAGAGACAGAGAGAGAGAGAGAGAGAGAGAGAGAGAGAGAGAGAGAGAGAGAGAGAGAGAGACAGAGAGAGAGAGAGAGAGAGAGAGAGGCACAGCATGGACCAGGGGGTAAAGAGGGGAGAGGGGGGGGGATGGTGCCGGTGGATTCGATGCAAGTAATTAAATTTAATTACTGCTACTAAGGAGACGCTCTTGTGTTTAAGAGGGGAAGAGAAGAAGGGGAGAAAGGAGTAGTGTAATAAAGGACCAAGGGAGAGAGGGGAGGGGAGACTGACTGGACCTGACACCATCTTGACCCTGCGTGACCTGACTACGTAAAGGAGACTTAGAGGAAAAACAGTTAAAAGTGCTTTTTCACAGACATGTCCAAGAGGCCTGGTCTGAGACCGGGCCGCGGGGACGCTAAGTCCCGAAACCATTACTAGGTAACAACGAGGTAACCTCGAGTGATTTAGAGCTCATAAACTATCTAATGAATGTAAACAAAGCCGCCATGACTGAGGAAAGATGTACAGGTTTCGTAAGTGGAAATGCCTTGATAAATTGTGGCACATAAGCTTTATTCAAAAATAAATACTTGTCTTAGGTATATACCTTATGTATATACTCTCATAAAAATATACTTCGAGTCTCCCAGAGCCCAGGTGAGTGGAATATATACTCTCATTTTTCAAGGAACACGTACACAATGTAGGTACTTTGTGGGCCGGCGAGGCGCTTCAAGCAACAGCCTTCTAGATCAAATCAACACAAGTCAAGCCTTGCCCCAGGTCGAGCTTGGGGGAGTAGAAGAACTTCCAAAACCTGCTCCGGGTATACTCCAGGTATTGGTAAAGTTGATAGTATATCTGTAGTATATCTGTATATTTCAAGTTCAAGTATGTTTATTGAGACGAGAAAGAAATACATCTCAAAGGGATAGAGTAGCTTAGGCTATTTCTACCCCTCCCCCCCCCCCCTTTGGTGAGTGTGGCGGGTGGGAGTGGTTCCTCTCTGTGGGGCGTCCAGTGTGGTGTGGTGCTGGGGACACTAACTATGTAGGTGGTGGACATGGCTCCTCACTACTGTGTGGTTCACATGTGTGTATTTACTATTATGTTTGCAGAATCGAGTTATTAGCTCTTGGACTCCGCCTTCCTAACCAATTTTTCTTCTATTATAGCTACTACATATATTTCTCTCATACGCAAGCACACACACACACACACACACACACACACACACACACACACACACACACACACACACACTCACACACACACACACACACACACACACACACACACACACACACACACACACACACACACACACACCTCGTCAAACACTGGTGTAGTGCAGGCTCCGTGGCTAGCCCCAGTTACCCTCGGCTCTAGACACCCTTACACAGCGTGAGATGCCTTTGAACTTCGGGGAATGTCTAAGAATTAGACGGAGCCTCGGGAGCGCCGGGCACCTTAATGGTAGGCAAATTTAGATTACTCGCCGAAGCTTTGGGTCAATAGTGTGCTACGCTGGTGATAAAGGGAATAGTGTTTGATGTGGGTGGTAAAGGGGGAAGTGGGTGGGTATTCCTGCTATTTGTGCGTACAGCATTCGAGTCTCTCTTGGGGCCCCGCGCCTTGCCAACTGCTGGTTGACTAACATAATGACTCCCAAACTGGTCTCTCTTGCTACTAGGTCAACTACATCCTCAGGATGCAGCTCGTAAAAGGAAACGTTGTTTAAATGATTGTGTCCTGATGCGAGGTTACCACTCTGGATCCTCGTGTGTGTGTGTGTGTGTGTGTGTGTGTGTGTGTGTGTGTGTGTGTGTGTGTGTGTGTGTGTGTGTGGTGTGTGTGTATGTGGTTGATACCTGGTTGATACCTGGTTGATGGAGTTCTGGGAGTTCTTCTACTCCCCAAGCCCGGCCCGAGGCCAGGCTCGACTTGTGAGAGTTTGGTCCACCAGGCTGTTGCTTGGAGCGGCCCGCAGGCCCACATACCCACCACAGCCCGGTTGGTCCGGCACTCCTTTGAGGAATAAATCTAGTTTCCTCTTGAAAATGTCCACGGTTGTTCCGGCAATATTTCTTATGCTTGCTGGGAGGACGTTGAACAACCGCGGACCTCTGATGTTTATACAGTGTTCTCTGATTGTGCCTATGGCACCTCTGCTCTTCACTGGTTCTATTCTACATTTTCTTCCATGTCGTTCACTCCAGTACGTTGTTATTTTACTGTGTAGATTTGGTACTTGGCCCTCCAGTATCTTCCAGGTGTATATTATTTGATATCTCTCTCGTCTTCTTTCTAGTGAGTACATTTGGAGGGCTTTGAGACGATCCCAATAATTTAGGTGCTTTATTGCGTCTATGCGTGCCGTATATGTTCTCTGTATTCCCTCTATTTCAGCAATCTCTCCTGCTCTGAAGGGGGAAGTGAGTACTGAGCAGTACTCAAGACGGGACAACACAAGTGACTTGAAGAGTACAACCATTGTGATGGGATCCCTGGATTCGAAAGTTCTCGTAATCCATCCTATCATTTTTCTGGCTGTCGCAATATTTGCTTGGTTATGCTCCTTAAACGTTAGGTCGTCAGACATTATTATTCCCAAATCCTTTACATGCTGTTTTCCTACTATGGGTACATTTGATTGTGTTTTGTACTCTGTATTATGTTTAAGGTCCTCATTTTTACCGTACCTGAGTACCTGGAATTTATCACTGTTAAACATCATGTTATTTTCTGATGCCCAGTGGTGTGTGTGTGTGTGTGTCTACGAGGGGTGAGGGAGAGAGTATTATGATGGAGAAACATTAAGTACAAATGGTGTTGGGTGTATGGGTTTGGGGAGTAGTGTATATACGTGAAAAGTTTGTATAAGTTACTACATTTATGAGAGAGTTGTACTTTACGTCAGGTGTGTGAGTTAAGTTACCAGGATGCTGGTGGTGGCTTCCTAACATAATCCAAGGCACCTAAAATGTTACAAATGTGGCAAATACCGTTATTTACCTCATTTGATATCTTCAAGAATCATTTAGACAGGTTCTTGCAAGAAGTGTCGGACCAACCAGGTTGTAGTGGATATGTGGGCCTACGGGCCGCTCCAAGCAACAGCCTGTTGGACCAAGTTATCACAAGTCGAGCCCTGGCCTGAGGCCGGGCTCGGGGAGTAGAAGAACTCCCGAAATCCTTTCCAGGTATGTTCCAGGTATATCAGAGAATCCCGGCAAGTATTGTACAGGAAGTGCACAGCCACACACAAGTGACTTACGGATGTGTGACAAATTTACCCCAAACCGCCAAACACACCGAAACTACAACGTTGCTACAACGTTCGAACAAGTTTTAACACCTCCTAACCAGTTATAACAACCAATATATCAAGTTGTAACAACGTTCTAATACGTCATAAACACGTTAAGCCAAGATGTAACAACTTTATTACAAGCTGTAACAAGCGGAAAATAGAGACAGTTACGGGTTGTGTTTCCGGAGAAAGCAGAAAATAGTAGAACCAACAAGGCAAGACAGCGACATAATTCTTATTCTCACTATAAAGAACTAACTAGGAACTTAAGGAGTACAAATATAATGTACTGAGGAGGAGGAATTATCAGGGGAAAGCGCCCAGTCATTACGACTATATAGCACTGGGAAGGGGCCACTTGGACCGTGGCCCCCGGGGGTCCAGTCACTTGGACTGGACGGTCTCGCTTCAAGCAGGTCGGCGTTCAATCCCCGATCGTCCATAAGTGGTTGGGAACCATTCCTTTCCCCGTCCCATCCCAAAGCCTTATCCTGACCCCTTCCCAGTGCTGTATAGTCGCAATGACTTGGCGCTTTCTCCTGACAGTCGATGTTGACAACAAGGAAATGAGTAAATTACGGATTATATTGTATGTTTGGTGCTATTGAACTGCTAGACACCCTGACGGTTGACAACCTCGTGTCTCATGACGCACTCAAGTGGGGTAGTCGATGTGTGACGCACTCAAGCTTGGGCTGTGACGCACTCAGTGAGGGTAGTCGATGTCTGACGCACTCAAGCTTGGGCTGTGACGCACTCAGTGAGGGTAGTCGATGTGTGACGCACTCAAGCTTGGTCTGTGACGCACTCAGTGAGGGTAGTCGATGTGTGACGCACTCAAGCTTGGGCTGTGACGCACTCAGTGAGGGTAGTCGATGTGTGACGCACTCAAGCGGTGGCTGTGACGCACTCAAGCGGTGGCTGTGACGCACTCAAGTAGGGTTGTCGATGTGTGACGCAGTGCACAGTGAAGCACATTGCGTCACCCAGACACAACAGTCACCTTGATCACTGCCTCAGTGTAGTGATTAAATTCTTACCGGTGTGTGTCGGTCGGTGCAGTGATCAGTTAGACTGTTGTATGTGTGGTCACAACCTGGTGAGAGACCGGGTCGCCGAGACATTGATCCCCGGACCCATCACAAGGTAGTTTACACCTGAGAGTCATACTAGGCTCCTTGAATGCCATATATTCTCTTCTCTGAGGCCAAGTATCATCACCAATACAACCCAATGGGTCTTTATTTTACGTTATCGTAATCAACGTTACAAAAGCAACCTATTAAGCTGTTAAATACACCGGTTCTCTTTATTTTACTAAAACACACTAACCCAAACCACCCACCTAACCTAATCAACCTACGCATAGAAAACGCGAATGTTTGCTACTTTTCATAGTACCCAAAGAATCCTGGTCATGTATACACACATACATACGTACGTACATACATACATACATACATACATACATACATACATACATACATACATACATACATACATACATAGTTGACGGTTGAGAGGCGGGACCAAAGAGCCAGAGCTCAATCCCCGCAAACACAACTAGGTGAGTACATACGTACATACATACATACATACATACATACATACATACATACATACATACATACATACATACATACATACATACATACATACCGTCTACAAGCATATGTACACACACATCCTACATGTATGCATATATACATAAATATATACACACACAGCCTATCCGTGTGTAAATCTGGAGAACTAGCCCCTGATGATAGAATGTGATAGGTTAACGGATAACAATGACCTAAATATAACCTGGAAATTGCGTGAGCGCTTGATGGCTGTGTGGGCATGCGGGCGGCGAGAACAAATAGCCTCATAGACCCAGCAGTGTCACGGCAGCCCAGCTCCAGGCCCACCAGCTGCTGGGGGGGGGGGGGATGAACACTGACCATAGGTATGTAGATATGTCAAGTATCCAGTGGTTTATTTGTTTCGATTTGCCACTCCGTAAGTAACGGAACCGGTTTGATAACCAGAAAACGTACGTGAGACTGCAAGCGGCTGCGTCTAGCAGTCTGGTTGACCGAACTACCAACCAGGTCTGGGCAATGACCGGGCCGCTGGGACGATGATCCCCGGATCCAAAACAAGGTGAAGCCAAGCATCCCATCTCACCTATCGAAGCCAGTGTACCTGGAACTTCAATATTATGGTAATATTTTGTATTAATATATCGCATTTATAAAGGATTGGTCGATTTCATAAAAAATGGGACGAGAGAAGCCCGGTTGTATATCGCAGCTGTATGAAATATTGGGTCATTTTCGCGTCCTCCGCTTCAGTGTAGAGTGAATGGTACAAATGGTTGTACCTGATCAACCGAGCTGTGATTCATACGTCACACTCCATGCAGCGACGTGTACCGGAGGGCCAGGGCCAACATTGGCACAGTAAAATAATAACATACTGGAGCTCGCCTTTCCAAAAGGTAACGCACTTTGTAGTACTCTGGTTCACACACACACACACACACACACACACACACACACACACACACACACACACACACACACACACACACACACACACACACACACACACACACACGGGGCCTCGTAGCCTGGTGGATAGCGCGCAGGACTCGTAATTCTGTGGCGCGGGTTCGATTCCCGCACGAGGCAGAAACAAATGGGCAAAGTTTCTTTCACCCTAAGTGCCCCTGGTACCTAGCAGTAAATAGGTACCTGGGAGTTAGTCAGCTGTCACGGGCTGCTTCCTGGGGTGTGTGTGTGTGTGGTGTGTGGAAAAAAAAAGAAAAAAAAAGTAGTTAGTAAACAGTTGATTGACAGTTGAGAGGCGGGCCGAAAGAGCAAAGCTCAACCCCCGCAAAAACACAACTAGTAAACACACACACACACACTCTCACACACTCTCACTCACTCACTCACTCACTCACTCACTCACTCACTCACTCACTCACTCTCTCTCTCTCTCTCTCTCTCTCTCTCTCTCTCTCTCTCTCTCTCTCTCTCTCTCTCTCTCTCTCTCTCTCTCTCTCTCTCTCTCTCTCTCTCTCTCTCTCTCCTGCTATTCTCTTCGCAGCTAAAGCATTCTCTATATATTCTCCCTTCTTTGAACAGTTTTTTGTATGCATTTAATACATGTATCAGAGGCGTGTGGTGAAGAGGGGCGATTACCGGGTATGTTGAAGCTAACAGTGAGGCAAACACCTCCTCTTTTTCCCGGTAGAGGGAGAAATATGTGTGAGGATACATGCGGCAAGTCAAGAGATCACGCTGACATGGTGGGGCCAGATTCACGAAACAGTTACGCAAGAACTTACGAACGTGTACATCTTTCCTCAATCTTTGACGGCTTTGGTTACGTTTATTAAACAGTTTACAAGCATGAAAACTTGCCAATCAACTGTTGTTATTGTTATAAACAGCCTCCTGGTGCTTCGGAGCTCATTAACTGCTTAATAATTGTAACCAAAGCCGCCAAAGATTGAGAAAAGATGTACAGGTTTGTAAGTGCTTGCGTAACTGCTTCGTGAATCTGGGCCCAGGTGCCTGGGGCCCCACGCTGACAAGACGCAGTCTACCAGACACTCTCTGGACATGAGGGTTTACCAATCCAGGCCGCGGCTTGGTATCCACCATCCCACGAGTGTACACATCAATATGATCAATACTTACCGAGAGAGTGAATGAGTTATTGATCCACACTTGACTGAGGAATTCTTGATCCACACTTGACTTGACTGAGGAATTCTGATGGCATTTGACCGCGAGGCTCCTGACACATCATGGGCGAGGAAGGTCGGTGTTGACAGGTCGCTACTCTACCTTATTCAGCTGGTTTTCGCTAGCGGACAAAAACCAGGTTTGGGTACACCAGTTAACTGATCATTTAGATGTGGGACGGAAGTGCCGAAGCTCAATCCCGCAAAATCACCATTAGGGAACTACATTAATGGCCTATTTGTCAGGCCTGCATCTTACCGTATCGCCAGAAGGTAGTATTAAAGGCATGGCTCTAGTTAACATTTTAGCAGGATGGAGTAATTTTGAGTTATATTGTATTTAGATTAAGTCATTATATTGTTTTGATAAGCCCATCCCACATTTGTAAATAAAGGAAAGGGACGTTGATCCTAAGACTCATGGAAAGGTAAGGTAAGGTACAGCCTTAGGTCCGTCCTGGACCATTTTGTGGGCGTGTGGTCTCTATAAACAGTGGCCTTTTGAAAGGGTGTATTTATTGGGTTTATCTCCAGAAGGTGACAGACGAGGAAGCTGCCATGACAACTCCGACCATTCTCTTCCTATCATCTCTCCATAGTTTATTTAACCCCCCCCCCCCCAATATTCTTCCCTCATTCAGTCCTCTCATTCTGCCCTCCCTATCCCCTCGCTATCCCCTCGCTATCCCCTCCCTTCCCTGTCCCGGGACTAGGTGAGAGTCGCTGGTATCCCAAGCACTCGGCGCCCTGACTACCAGTATTGCACACTCTGTCAGGATTAATTACACTCGTACTTATTGTGTGTGTGTGTGTGGGGGGGGGGGGGGGAGAGTGTTGATGTGGCCCTACACCTGTGTGTGCGTGGGGGGGGGGGTGTTGATATGCCCCTACACCTGTGCCCCCCCCTCCCATCCCAGCCACTGTCCCGGCTCTCTCACGGGTAGTTAGCTAAGTGGTTAATCATTAAATGTCAGGCAAAGTGTTTAGCGTTAATGGACGCCTTAAGTACCAGTTATTGATTAGCCTATGGGATTTAATTGGCAGGTAACTATTATCGAAATAAATGTTACGTGGCATCTCATTAATTGACAGTTAAGCTATTTATCATCTAATTGGCAATTACACTAAGTGTTGTTTCAGTATACGCCGAGCTGTCCACTAATGAGAATAATTAGTTGGTGGAATGGTTCACAGGGATTGTTTCATGTGTAGATTATATATATATATATATATATATATATATATATATATATATATATATATGTCGTACCTAGTAGCCAGAACGCACTTCTCAGCCTAATATGCAAGACCAAATTTGCCTAATAAGCCAAGTTTTACTGAATTAATATATTTTCTTTATTTTTTTTCTTATGAAATGATAAAGCTACCCATTTCATTATGTATGAGGTCAATTTTTTTTTAATGGAGTTAAAATTAACGTAGATATATGACCGAACCTAACCAACCCTACCTAACCTAACCTAACCTATCTTCATAGGTTAGGTTCGGTTAGGTAGCAGAAAAAGTTAGGTTAGGTTAGGTTAGGTAGGTTAGGTAGTCGAAAAAACATTAATTCATGAAAACTTGGCTTATTAGGCAAATCGGGCCTTGAATAGTAGGCTGATAAGTACGTTCTGGCTATTAGGTACGACATATATATATATATATATATATATATATATATATATACATATATATATTGTGACGATAATCTCCTTCAAGAGATTGAGCCTGCTCTTCCCTCCAAAATTACGTCTTCACAATTATATAAAAAGACTATGGAAGAAATGTCCAACGACGACAACAACACCAGCAAGGCTTGCAAGAGTGAGCAGAAACGTATGCAGCCCGCCACCTGTTCGGACCCAAATCACCAAACTACCCGTTGATCGCTACGGCTCCGCTGATTGGTCGCCGGTCTGGCTGCACCTGCACTCGCCCCCCAATACTACCTGATGTCTGGGGTCGCCCCAACATCAGTCCTCAGAATGTTCCGTGCTTTCGTAGCCAGCACTCCTCCCAGCTAGACGTTAGCGTGTACTGAGAGAGGTGGTGGCTTTAAGCCAATATTCCAGCACCTCCCACTTACTGTTGTATTGCACTTCTTGTTATTTTGCCTTAACGTAACTTTTCATTGTGTCATTTAAGTATTCTTATTATTTTGATTGATTGATTTTATTATACATATTTGTTTGTGCATTATTTTCATGTTTTGATTTATTTAACGTAATTAAAATTTCATTGTTAAAGTTTACTTGTGTTTTGTGTGTCTTCTCCTTACCTTACCACAGACGAAGTTCCAGTTTTTCTATTTTTTTTATAACTATGTGACGAGGCCATACCCCTAGCCTTAAACAGCCGAACACCAACGCGTTACCGTCACAAGTTATATGGGGGCCTGTCCGGGAGCCTCACTCAGGTACTGGTGCCAAGTGGTAATTTATGGTAAGCGTATTTAACTCTGTTAACGTAGCTTTACTATTTTTCATTCAATTTCATTTTTTATAAGGTGCGGTGTATTGTGCATTACGAGAGTAACATATAGTGAAGGTGAGACAACTTTGGATTACGTGGTGACTGTAGGCCGCAGTCATACTCTTAATTGGTCATCTCTCCCTCCTTGTTATTACTCGTATTTACCATCTATGTCCCTTGAATATTTCTCATTCTGACAGATCATCATATTGGTACCCTGGTACTGTGGTCTGCCCCGGGTCAAGAGTACCCAATCTTCTGCAATCTGACTGTAGGAGGACAAAGAGGGCCATAGTTCCTCTAGCTCGAACTTTAGTTGCTGAATTGGGACCTCAGCAGCAGTTCTCGTCACCAGTTGACACCTCGCACCCCTACACGTCAGTCAGAGATGATGATACATACAACGGTAGGGAATTAGCTTATTTTTTCAGAGCACAAAAGTTCGCTAATTCTGTAAGTATCATATTAAATTCAGTGGGAAAAACTTGCTTTATGTCCTATAGAGACTTGGCAAGGTATGCCTACATCCTTGGACTACCAATTTTACTTTTGAAGCATTTAACTGTTTCATTTGTTTTCGAAACTCTGTTTCATTTGTTAGTAGGATTTTCTTGCCCTTATTCTCTTACATGAGTACCGGGTACAAGATTTCCTGCGCCCTTGATTTAATTTAATCATTTAATATCTTTCACTTAACGTTAATTGTTAAAGATCACACAGGATAGGTGCCAGTTGCCACGTTGTCCTGTTTCTGACATTTCATTATTGAACATTCGTGTACCTTTATTTGCTAATTTCACCATGTTTCGTCTCCAAACTTTCCGTGCAAATCCAGCAGGTGAAATAGGGACTTTAAGTCGTGCCAAGAGGACTGAACTACAAACTCTTGCACATGAGTATCAACTAGAAGTTCCCTACCAAGCCAACAAAAATGACCTACACAACCTGTTGCTGGATTACTATTTAGAGCAAGGTAAGATAGACTCTGAAACTCATGAAACTTACTATATTGCAGATAAAACTGACTTGGCAACGATGAAACTTAAACTAGAGCTGGCCAAGATTGAACGTGAGCAGCAAAGGGAAGCCCTCGAACAACAAGAACGAGCTGCTGCCATACGAAGAGAAGAACAAGAACGAGAAATCACCCTCAGAGAACGTGAAGCTGCTTTGAGAAGAGAAGAACACGAACGTGGACTCGCCCTCCAGGAACGTGAGGTTGCACTACTCCAGGAGCGGGAACGAGTACAGCTTGAAACACTCCAGGAGCGGGAACGAGTACAGCTTGAAACCAAACGACGCGAGTTGGAGATGCAACGCGAACATGACAAGCAACAAGCAACTCTGGCTCTAGAGTGTCGTCAACGCGAAATCTCCTTGGAAACTTCACACTTCACTCAACGCCAGCAAGCTACTGCAAATCTTCCCGTCAGTTTTAATATATCACATGCAAGTAAGTTAATGCCATCCTTTGTAGAAGCAGAAGTTGATGTGTTCTTTACCACCTTTGAAACCCTTGCTAATCAACTCAGTTGGCCTGTCGACCAATGGGCAACACTTCTCAGAGTCCATCTTACAGGTAGAGCTGCAGTCACACTCAGTACTTTGGCGTCTGAGAATGACTACTACACTCTGAAACAAGCAGTGTTAGACGCCTACCTACTTTCCACCGAAAGTTATAGAAGGAAATTCCGTGACCACCTGAAGGCAAGTACCACTACCTTCCTCGAGTTTGCTAACACGAAACGGAGGTATTTCATGAAATGGCTGGAAGCAGCACATGTCTCTACTTTTACAGAACTCGTGAACCTGATGCTTGTTGAAGAATTCTTGAGACGTGTGCCGCCTCCTGTCCGCCTCTACTTAGCAGATAAAGAAGAAACCGACTACCTGAAGTGTGCTAAGTCGGCTGACACTTACAGCCTCATCCACCGGCTGACACCTGAACCATCCTCCAGTAAGAAGTCGTGGTACAGTTACGAGAAGGTGAGCCCCGATCAAGCTGGTTCACAACTGTACTGCAAGTATTGTAGACTCTATGGACATACCATAGACAAGTGTGGTAAGTCTCAATACAAGGGAACCACTGACCAACAACGACCCAAACCAACTCCTCCTAAGTCCGGTAAGCCTGTGATGAATGTTGGTGTTGATGTTAATGATCTTTCTCTTTTCAGTAACCACCTGTATACTGGAACTGTCTCTGCCAACGGTTCAAATCCGGAGGGACGTTTCAAATTGAAGATCTTGAGGGACACAGCGGCTCTACAATCGATCATCTTGAAGTCGGCTGTGCCCAACATAGTCTACACCGGGGAAACGGTCTTCATCACTGACCTCACTGCTACTACTCCATACCCTCTCGCCAGAGTCCACCTGGATTGTCCCTACGTGAACGGGGAAGTCCAAGTCGCCGTCAGGGAAAAGCCTTTTCCCATGCCTGGAGTGCAACTTCTCCTAGGCAACGACTTGGCAGAAGACCTGCAACCAACCAACCTGATCGTCATGGACAAACCCCAGGTGTGTAACTCTGTGCCAAGTAACCCTATTCTTGAGTATGTTCCAGCAGAGGTTCAAGAGAGTGAAGTTTCTCCTCCGGTTCTCGTGACCACCCGTGCACAAGCCGCACGTCCACAGCCAGCTGACTCTACTGCTACCGCTGTCCCTCAAGACCCTCAGAAACTACCCCCGCATCTGACCAAGTTGGAGTTCCGTAAGTTGCAGAGGGAAGATCTTACTTTAACACCATTGTTTTTCCAGGCTGAGACTCAACCCGACAGTATTCCTGGGTTCTTCCTAGAGAACGACTTGCTCTACCGCCGATATAGACCCAGTAAACTGAAGGAGGAGGACGATTGGGCCAACACCGAACAACTTGTGATTCCCACCAGCCTGCGGCCCACTATTCTACACCTGGCCCACGGATCATTCTCCCACTACGGCTTCAACAAGACTTACCATGGGATTCGTCAAGACTACTACTGGCCAGGTATGGTAAATAACGTCAAACAGTACGTAAAACAGTGTCATACATGTCAGAAGGCAGGCAAACCGAACGTCTCCATTCCCAGAGCACCACTGATTCCCATACAGGTGCCTGCGGAACCTTTCCACAGACTCATAATAGACTGTGTTGGTCCTTTACCTCGGACCAGTTCAGGTAACGCCTACATCCTAACCATCCTGTGTCCTACCACCAGATTTCCCATAGCAGTTCCAGTGAAGAACATCACGGCTGCTACGGTTATCAAACATCTACTGAAGATCTTCACTCAATACGGATTTCCCAGGGAGATTCAAAGTGACTGTGGCACCAACTTCACCAGTGATCTCTTCAAAAGAACACTGGAGGAGTTCAACATCAAACAGGTATTGTCCAGCCCCTATCATCCTGCTTCACAGGGTTCTCTTGAACGTAGTCATCAGACCATCAAAGCACTCTTGAAAAAGTTTTGTAGTGAAACCTCAAAGGATTGGGATAAGCAGATTGACCTAATAATGTGTATTTTCAGAAGTCTCCCCAATGAGTCCCTAGGAGTATCTCCTTATGAGATGCTCTACGGCCGTAAGTGCCGTACTCCCCTTAAGGCTTTCAAAGACTCTCTCAGAGATGCCACCTTCAGTGAGCATCAGAATGTGCCCCAGTTTCTTCAAAACCTTCAGCACATTCTAGAGAGAGTCCACCGCTTTGCCCATGATAATCTATTGAAAGCCCAGGTGAGAATGAAGACTCATTACGACCAGACCAGCAAAGTAAGAAAATTCAAGCCGGGAGACTTCGTCCTTGCTTATTTCCCTATCCCAGGTTCACCTTTACAAAACAAATTTTCAGGACCCTACTGCGTCAAAGAGTGCAGAAACAACAACGCATACGTCATAGAGACTCCAGATAGGCGGCGGAAGACCCAGCTGTGCCACGTCAACCTCCTGAAGCAATATAATGGTACTCCTCCCACTGTCTTGATTAATTGTTCTACCTTCACAGAACCCTACATCCACAGTGAGACCATCCCGGCTTCTTCTCCCGAAAGCACTGACAAGGAGTCGGCGCTTTCTAATTCCAAAATCCTTAATGATCTTCCCAAATGCTTTCAGGATAATACTCGTGCTCCTATGCCCTCTTCTAATTCCACTCTCACCTCGTCAGATAAGCCCTACATCCTCCATGTCGACGCCAATGGTACCGACGATGGTGGTGTCGTGATGCAGCAACGAGGCGAGAAGAATACACCTGTCAGCGACTACTGCTACAAGGAACGACGGAACAATTGGCAAGGAGCTACTCTTCCTCATCCTGAAGCTTCAGCACTTCACTCCACACCTGAAAAGTGCTCGGTCCACCATCAATACGGACCACACCACCCTACACCTCCTGCAGCACGCCCACTTCTCATCTCAACGTCTTCTACTATGGGCTTGCTAACTGCAGAAATTCAACCTGGAGACACGCTATACCAAGAGTCTGACAACATCTTAGCCCATGATCTCTCCAGAGTTTATGAAGTAGAAGCAACTCCATCCATTACTCCACCACATAACGACGTACTTCTTCCAGAACCGCAGGCTTCGGGGGAGAGTTGTGACGATAATCTCCTTCAAGAGATTGAGCCTGCTCTTCCCTCCAAAATTACGTCTTCACAATTATATAAAAAGACTATGGAAGAAATGTCCAACGACGACAACAACACCAGCAAGGCTTGCAAGAGTGAGCAGAAACGTATGCAGCCCGCCACCTGTTCGGACCCAAATCACCAAACTACCCGTTGATCGCTACGGCTCCGCTGATTGGTCGCCGGTCTGGCTGCACCTGCACTCGCCCCCCAATACTACCTGATGTCTGGGGTCGCCCCAACATCAGTCCTCAGAATGTTCCGTGCTTTCGTAGCCAGCACTCCTCCCAGCTAGACGTTAGCGTGTACTGAGAGAGGTGGTGGCTTTAAGCCAATATTCCAGCACCTCCCACTTACTGTTGTATTGCACTTCTTGTTATTTTGCCTTAACGTAACTTTTCATTGTGTCATTTAAGTATTCTTATTATTTTGATTGATTGATTTTATTATACATATTTGTTTGTGCATTATTTTCATGTTTTGATTTATTTAACGTAATTAAAATTTCATTGTTAAAGTTTACTTGTGTTTTGTGTGTCTTCTCCTTACCTTACCACAGACGAAGTTCCAGTTTTTCTATTTTTTTTATAACTATGTGACGAGGCCATACCCCTAGCCTTAAACAGCCGAACACCAACGCGTTACCGTCACAATATATATATATATATATATATATATATATATATATATATATATATATATATATATATATATATATATATAATTTTATTGATAAGGTACAATGGGTTTTTGAGGTGCTACTTGCCCCGCTCCTGTGCCTGGTAAGTTACGGGCTCGCCATAGCCCGTGCTACTTGGAACTTGTTCCGAGTAGCTGAATCTATAACAACAACAAACAATGGGTTTTTGAGATTACATTAGACTAGTGTATATATAAACATTCTTGCAAAGCCACTAACACACATAGCGTGTCGGGCAAAAAAAAACTGACTAATATAATTTATTAATAGATGACACAAATCATCTTAACGTCCATTGGAAAATCAAACGCGGCATCATATGGCAGCGGGGCTGGCAGCCTGCCCAGCTGCCACAGGCATCGCCCCTCTGGACCACCACCAGGGAGCTGGTCGGCCGAGCGGACAGCACGCTGGACACGTGATCCTGTGGTCCAGGGATCGATCCCGGGCGCCGGCGAGAAACAATGGGCAAAGTTTCTTTCACCCTATGCCCCTGTTACCTAGCAGTAAAATAGGTACCTGGGTGTTAGTCAGCTGTCACGGGCTGCTTCCTGGGGGTGGAGGCCTGGTCGAGGACCGGACCGCGGGGACACTAAAGCCCCGAAATCATCTCAAGAAGAAGATAACCACGACACTCCAAGCCATGGAACAGGAAACTTGTCGCTGTGGTTGTTTGTGACGCCTTGTCGTCCAGTTCCTTTAAAACCTTCAAAGTACATTTGCCCCACGAAGCAAGGGTTTCGGAGGGAGTCGGAACTAAGCTGTAGCAATGTGCCAGACCTCTGTAATTGATGGTTCCCCCTGTTTTCCCCGAAAGAAGCAGCGTCACCCTCTTCGATGCACTATTCATGCCAAATCGTCTCAGCCCCCCCCCCCCCCAGGGGCCAGATTCACGAAAGCACTTACTCAAACACTTACGAACCTCCACATCTTTTCTCAATCTTTGGCGGCTTTGTTTCCAATTATTAGACAGGTAATGAGCTCCAAAGCACCAGGAGGCTGTTTATAACAATAACAACAGCTGATTGGGAAGTTTTCATGCTTGTAAACTGTTTAATAAATGTAACCAAAGCCGTCAAAGATTGAGGAAAGGTGTACACGTTCGTAAGTGCTTGCGTAACTGCTTCGTGAATCTGGGCCCTGGAGAATTGAATCCGGACCCCTGGATTGCAAGGCGAGGAAGTAGACTACTGTGTTACGAGCACCTATAAATAGCAGCTGCCCCTAGATAAATTGCCCTTTTAAAAGGATGTATTATTGAAGCTAAATTTTCCCTCTGTGAGACGCATTAGATAAGTTCTTGCAAGAAGTGTCGGACCAACTGGGCTGTAGTGGATATGTGGGCTGCTCCAAGCAACAGCCTGTTGGACCAAGTTATCACAAGTTGAGCCTGGCCTGAGGCCGGGGTCGGGGAGTAGAAGACTCTCGAGACATTCTCCAGGTA
>NC_091214.1:25327508-25442508 GCF_040958095.1 Procambarus clarkii
CTCCCCTCCCCCTCTCTCTCTCTCTCTCCTCTCTCTCTCTCTCTCTTCTCTCCTCTCTCTCTCTCTCTCTCTCTCTCTCTCTCTCCTCTCTCTCTCTCGTGGGTCCAAGAGAGGCCAGCTAAGTCGTACACAAGTTAAGAGAAAATGATGTAGTGTAGTGTAGGTGGTGCAGCGGTAGTTCAATGTCGCCTGTGTAGTTCCTGAGAAGAAGGTATTAATATCACACCCAAGAACTAAAGGAGTAAATCTTGAGTAACTTGGGCGTGGAGAGACTTCCTGACGAGGATATCAATCAGCGGAGTCAGTTGTCGCTCCTGGTGCCGGATATTGTCGTGTCGAGGCGCCTGGTCGTTGAGCAAGCCATCCAGATAGACTTATCCAGATAGACTCCAAGGCGCATCGCCAATATCTCCAGCTCAACTTCGCTGGCACGGATTTAATCAAACATCTCAACTACTCGGCGCGCTTCAAGATTCGCTCAATCCCCGCTAACTGGAAGGAAGAAGTGAGGAGTTGTATTGTGTTATATAGATAATAGGTTTCAAGGATCGCTTCCCAATCTGAAGTGAAAACATATTGGCGCACGCGAGTGAAAGAAGGGCGAGTGTGCGTGCAAAATCCTGTGCAAAACGCATGAGAACTTAATTGTAATAGAAAATCTGGTGTAAACGTTTCTTTGGGAGAACTTTCACATGCTGTCGCCTGCGAATATATCACTCTGATAGGTCTACACTCTGATAGATCTACACTCTGATAGATCTACACTGATAGATCTACACTCTAATACATCTACACTGATAGATCTACTCAGGTATTCTGAGATCTACACTCTGATAGATCTACACTAATAGATCTACACTGATAGATCTACACTGATAGATCTACGCCCTGATAGATCTACTCAGGTATTCTGCGATCTACACTCTGATAGATCTACACAATGATAGGTCTACTCAGGTATTCTGAGATCTACACTCTGATAGATCTACACTAATAGATCTACACTGATAGATCTACACTGATAGATCTACGCTCTAATAGATCTACTCAGGTATTCTGAGATCTACACTGATAGATCTACGCTCTAATAGATCTACTCAGGTATTCTGCGATAGTGTGGGCTTCTTGTAGTTAAATCTGCTTAATATGACCATTTGTGGATGATAACCAATTCAAGACGAAAAGGCTGCGGTTGCACTGACAAATTATAATACGATTTAAGTACACACTCTTAGAGCGATAACACACTCTGCCATTAGAACACTTCTATGTGGAGAAAGCCAGAGTATTTCCAGGAGAAATACACCTGGAATTGGAAATGGATGTAAGATGTAGTTAAATTATCTTATAGACATACTGGAACAAGTAACAGACTTGTTAATAATAGTGAGATTGTCTAAAGTTTAGTGAACACGAAGCATTTGGGTGATTACTAGCGGCTTCAAACTAGTTATAAACCTCTGGCTTCCTTTTCAAGGTAAGTGTAGAGATTTTGTCTACAGTTCTAAGCTCAGAAACAGATGAGAGAAATATTTTATAATATTTCATTTGACAAGCACCTCCAAAGGATACCTGATCAACCAGGCTGTGACTCATACGTCAGGCTGCAAGCAGCCGCTTCCAACAGCCTGGTTGACCAGGCCAGCAACGAGGCCTGGTCGACGACCGGGCCGCGGGAACGCTAAGCCCCGGAATCAACTCACGGTAATGCTTTAACATTACTCAAATGTCAGGTACCCCGGTCCCTAATTTGTACAATAAAATAAAAACAGACCCAAGTTCCTGCTTCTATCCCTTCCTCCTCTTCCTCTTCCTCATGCTGCTTCTTCTCTCTCCCTGTGTCCAACCACTTGGGCTGGACGGTAGAGCGACGGTCTCGCTTCATGCAGGTCGGCGTTCAAACCCCGACCGTCCAAGTGGTTGGGCATCATTCCTTCCCCATCCCAAATTCTTATCCTGACCCCTTCCCAGTACTATATAGTCGTAATGGCTTGGCGCTTTCCCTATAAATTTATTTTCCTCCCTCCCTGTGTACCTATCTGTTGTCTAGCTGCTCTACACCTCCATCCCTGCCGCCTCGTCTCCTTCGCAGTTCCATCACAAACAACAGTGATGGAACAGTGAACAACAACAGTGATGGCTCTACAACAGTAGAGCCGGCCCCTCGGGCCGGGCTTGAGGAGTAGAAGAACTCCCAGAACCCCATCAACCAGTGATACTGTCCCGTCTCTGTTCCTCAGTGGTGGCCTAACTTCTCACTCGTCCCCTACTCCCCCACCCCCTGTTCTCCTCTCCCTATCTCCCCTCCCACTTCCCATTCACTGTTCCTTCCCTATCTTATCTTCCCACTTCCTTTCCCCTCTCCTCCCCTCGTCCATCCTGCTTTCCTTATTAAAAACTCATTAGAGGGAAATTCTCAGGCGACGCCTGAGAAATGATGCAATTAAAGGGAAGGGGAAATCTTCATTTATTTTCATGTTCCATTAATGTTTTCTCTAATGCGCAAGGAACCTAAGACTGCACCCGCCCGCCATCACCAGATAATCCTCCCTCCTCCCTGCAACTTGTATAGGATTAGTTTTCAAGTTACAACTAAGCTTGAAGAAGGAACCAATATTATTTATGGTTTTAATTGTTCTGTTACCTGTGAGATCATAGTGTGAAGTCTTCAGAGTAGAGATCTTCAGATCAGCCGGGCTGTGGTGGGTATGTGGGCCTGCGGGCCGCTCCAAGCAACAGCCTGGTGGACCAAACTCTCACAAGTCGAGCCTGGCCTCGGGCCGGGCTTGGGGAGTAGAAGAACTCCCAGAACCCCATCAGGCAGGTATCAAGCAGAGTTAGCAGCACTGATCAAAGTGTGAGGTCTTCAGAGTAGAGTCAGCAGCACTGGTCAAACTGTGACACTGGGTCGAAGTGGACATGTGGGTCTGAAGTCCCCTACATGCAACAGCCTGTTGGACCAAGTTATCACAAGTCAAGCCTGGCCTCAGGCCGGGCTTGCAGAGCACTCTCAGAACCCTCTCCAGGTATGTTCCAGGTATGAACCAGGCTAGTCTCGGTCAAATTTAAAAATACATGACATTCGAATACAGACTAAATTAATATAACAACTGTATCTAATGACGCTGGGGAAGAAGACTGGAGGAGACATGATCCCTACGTGCATAGTTCCTTAGGATAGGACATAGTAGAAAACCAACAATTGAAAATGTGACGTAGTAAATCGCTGGGACACGGAGAACAATTTTAAGCCCTGTGGCTTAAGTGAGCCATAGTGTCGTTACTTAAATGGTAGTACATCACTGTAGTGAAGAGACAGTGCGAGGTTGGGTTATAAACAGCGGAAGTAACACTGTACATGGATTCAAAGTAGTCTACACTATGGAAGATGCGGAACCCAAGAGCTGAAGTTAAACTCTGTTAAGCGCAGATAGGTAATACGCTTTATAAATAATGCTGACCATAGGAGGGATCTGTGCCGTCTTGCCCTGACCAAAGTTCCCTGACAAAGAAGCTACGACAAAGTTTCTAAACCATCCTTCAATCTTTACATACCTCTGACTTCCTCCTTAAGACGGGGAAAAGGTTCCTAATGATCTTACTTCTAACCGGATTACGTTCGGAACCTTTAATTAGTTCCATTAGGAATCTCTTGGCAAGTTTAATTATAGGATGAAGCTGTAAAAATGGTTTTGTAATTATGTTCTGGCTCAAAAAGTCTACGAGGCAGCAATTACCTAAATTAGTTGACTGTTTATGCTGTATAAACATTAATGAATAGGCGGATGGAGATGAACTTCAGCAGTGAGGATCAGATGAATAGTAGTGCAGCCTTACGCTATGAAGTGTAGACCAGTTTGGGTCGTGTTGAAGTGTGGGGGAGCTGCCTGCCCTTCCCATCCTTCCCCCGGGCTACCTGCATCATGGCAACTCAACCACTATCACCGGCAACCACTATCACCGGCACCCATAACAATAGCAACCACCATCAGTACACCCTCTACTATCTCCATTCACATCTGCAGCAACCTCCCCTACCACCATTCACCCCTGCAACAACCTCACCTACAACCATTCACCCAGGCAATAACTACCACTACCAGCAAAAGCCACCAACGCTACATGCACACACAAGCCAACGAAATGCGTAATTTTATAAGTGCATATAATATGAGATGTGCAGGTCGGGAATTAGTTCGTTAGTCGTCCGGCGTCTAGAAAGGCTGGGTCCGGTAACTGAAGCTCAATCCTGAATATATAGATAATTCGCGCGAATTATCGAATTATCGAGGGTTATCAAATTATTCGATCACACACACACACACACACACACACACACACACCACACACACACACACACACACACACACACACACACACTATTTTAGTGTTTAGTAGTCAACACTATTGTTTTAGATATTAGAAAGAACTTTTTTAGTGTCAGAGTGGTTGACAAATGGAATGCATTGGGCAGTGATGTGGTGGAGGGTGACTCCATACACAGTTTCAAGTGTAGATATGATAGAACCCAATAGGCTCAGAACCTGTACACCTGTTGATTGACGGTTGAGAGGCGCACACACACACACACACACACACACACACACACACACACACACACACACACACACACACACACACACACACACACACACACACACGCTGAATCTGATGAAGATAATTCATATTCCACATTCTCTCTTAGGCGGGATCCAAGAGTCAATGCTCGATCCTGCAAGCACATATAGGTGAGTACACACACACACACACACACACACACACTCGCACAAAAGTAACTTTTACGGCGAATTTTTGTCTAAATTAAAATATAATATTATTTAGGAAGATTGTGCTATTCAGAGCCCGTATTCGTCAAGCATTTACTCAAACCAGATGCGAAACCTGTACATCTTTTCTTAATCATGGCGGCTTTGTTTACATATATTTAACAGTTAATGAGCTCCGAAGCATTACGGGGTTATTTATGACAATAATAAAGTTAAGTTGTTCTTAAGTTTCAAATCCCGTAAACCTTTTTAATAAATGTAAACACAGGCGCCATGATTAAGGAAAGATGTACGGGTTTCGTAAGTGGTTGGGTAAATGATGAATCCTGGCCCTGGCTGGTAACGCCTGGCCCCTGGCTGGTAACGCATGGCCCTGGCTAGTAACGCCTGGCCCCTCCTGGACCCTAGCTGGTAACGCCTGACCCTGGCTGGTAACGCCTGGACCCTGGCTAGTAACGCCTGGACCCTGGCTAGTAACGCCTGGACCCTGGCTAGTAACGCCTGGACCCTGGCTTGTAACGCCTGGACCCTGGCTAGTAACGCCTGGACCCTGGCTGGTAACGCCTGGACCCTGGCTAGTAACGCCTGGACCCTGGCTAGTAACGCCTGGACCCTGGCTAGTAACGCCTGGACCCTGGCTAGTAACGCCTGGACCCTGGCTAGTAACGCCTGGACCCTGGCAAGTAACGCCTGGACCCTGGCTAGTAACGCCTGGACCCTGGCTAGTAACGCCTGGACCCTGGCTAGTAACGCCTGGACCCTGGCTAGTAACGCCTGGACCCTGGCTAGTAACGCCTGGACCCTGGCTAGTAACGCCTGGACCCTGGCTAGTAACGCCTGGACCCTGGCTAGTAACGCCTGGCCCCTGGCTAGTAACGCCTGGACCCTGGCTAGTAACAGCCTCACAAATTATGACCAATTTCGGCAATGAGAAATGACCGTAATAACACTTAAAGGACATAATTGGAGTATTGGGCAATTAAGAGAGTGACGCAGCCCCTGGCGGCCAGTTGTTACCTGACCAGGTGTGTCGTGTTACCTGACCAGGTGTGTCGTGTTACCTGACCAGGTGTGTCGTGTTACCTGACCAGGTGTGTTGTGTTGACCGGTGTGTTGTGTTGACCAAGTGTGTTGTTACCTGACCAGGTGTGTCGTGTTACCTTACCAGGCGTGTCGTGTTACCTGACCAGGTGTGTCGTGTTACCTGACCAGGTGTGTTGTGTTACACACTGACAAACTTACGATTTTACAATGACTTTGAACTACAATAGTTTCGGTGTTGCAACAGCTACTGCTACAACACTTAGGTCTCTTAACACATAGGTTAACACTACTGTAACACTTAGTTCTGATTAGTTTATACTAATTCTCATGCTAATTGTCTCATTATCCTAATTTCATTGTATACATTGTGTCTTTACAATATATCGTATTTCCAGTTCTTAGCTAATTGTCACTCACTTTATGCCTAAAATGTCATTTTTAACTAAAGTTGTTCTACACCTGTGTATAAAGTATAGCCAGCACTTAGGAACCGGTACATCTTTTATCAATCTTTGGCGGCTTTGTTTATAATTATTTAACAGTTAATGAGCTCCGAAGCACCAGGAGGCTGTTTATGACAATAACAACAGTTGATTGGCAAGTTTTCGTGCTTGTAAAGTGTTTAATAATTGTAACCAAAGCCATCAAAGATGTACACGTTTGTAAGTACTTGCGTAACTACTTCGTGAATCTGGCTTCTGATACCTGGTTGATGGGGTTCTGGGAGTTCTTCTACTCCCCAAGCCCGGCCCGAGGCCAGGCTTGACTTGTGAGAGTTTGGTCCACCAGGCTGTTGCTTGGAGCGGCCCGCAGGCCCACATACCCACCACAGCCCGGTTGGTCCGGCACTCCTTGAAGAAAACAATCTAGTTTCCTCTTGAAGATGTCCACGGTTGTTCCGGCAATATTTCTTATGCTCGCTGGGAGGACGTTGAACAACCGCGGACCTCTGATGTTTATACAGTGTTCTCTGATTGTGCCTATGGCACCTCTGCTCTTCACTGGTTCTATTCTGCATTTTCTTCCATACCGTTCACTCCAGTACGTTGTTATTTTACTGTGTAGATTTGGTACTTGGCCCTCCAGTATCTTCCACGTGTATATTATTTGATGTGTCTCTCGTTTCCTTTCTATTGAGTACATTTGGAGTAGTACATTCGGCATAAATGTACTACATTTATTCACAAGAGTGTAGTACATTCTTTATTCAAACACAAATGTTTATGAATAAAAAACGAGGCCTCAGGTGTCCAACTGATCATTAGTCTATGGATCAAAATATGGAAATAATTTTTTTTTAATATATTTTGCAGTGTTTTTCATAGGCAGTTAAAAAACTAATTTTAACTAAAGATGTGTTATATTATGTGCTTGGAAAATAAAATAAATGTTTTCGATATATGTGAGTGTTTGTGTGTGTGTGTACTCACCTAATTGTGCTTGCAGGGGTTGAGCTCTGGCTCTTTGGTCCCGCCTCTTAACCGTCAATCAACAGGTGCACAGGTTCCTGAGCCTATTGGGCTCTATCATATCTACACTTGAAACTGTGTATGGAGTCAGCCTCCACCACATCACTTCCTAATGCATTCCATTTGTCAACCACTCTGACACTAAAAAGTTCTTTTTAATATCTCTGTGGCTCATTTGGGCACTCAGTTTCCACCTGTGACCCCTTGTGCGTGTGCCCCTTGTGTTAAATAGCCTGTCTTTATCAACCCTGTCGATTCCCTTGAGAATCTTGAATGTGATGATCATGTCCCTCCTAACTCGTTAGTTGTGTGTCCGTGCGTGTGTGTGTGTTTGCTTTGATAATCTGGCTGCGTGTTGCGTGGTCGGGAGGAGTCGGGATGGTTGTCGTGCATCAGGGGATCATCTCCTGACTCCTTGACAGGAAAACTAACGGAGCCTCGGTCTAGTATTTACCCAAGTTGTTCCTGCACACCCACATCATCTGTCTGTCCTTGTGTACCCCCCATGCCTGGCCTGAACCCCCCCCCCTCTTCTCTTCTCTCTCTTCTCTCTCTCTCTCTCTCTCTCTCTCTCTCTCTCTCTCTCTCTCTCTCTCTCTCTCTCTCTCTCTCTCTCTCTCTCTCGGTCTCGCTTCATGTGCAGGTCGGCGTTCAATCCCCGACCGTCCAAGTAGTTGGGGCACCATTGCTTTCCCCCCGTCCTATCCCAAATCCTTATCCTGACCCTTCCCAGTGCTATATAGTCGTAATGGCTTGGCGCTTTCCCTTGATAATTCCTTCCTTCCGCTTTCGCCTTCCTGTCCTGCTTCACCTGTCGGGTCGTTTGTCTTAAGTCCGTAATCCCAGGTGGTGTGTCAAGATGAAGTTGTTGCAAACGTCGGCACTGACACATTAAGTAAACACTGGACCCTGCAAGTTGCACGCGCCAGTAAACGCTTTAATGGTTTATGTCTTGTGGAAGATGTCTGGCCCGGTTGTCTCTGGAGCGACAGTCCGTCAACACGCAGGTTATTGGGGCTCCTCTGCTCCAGTCCACGTGTGTCCGCTACTCGGCTCCACTACACGTGTGTCCGCTACTCTGCTCCACTACACGTGTGTCCGCTACTCTGCTCCACTACATGTGTGTCCGCTACTCTGCTGCACTACACGTGTGTCCGCTACTCTGCTCCACTACATGTGTGTCCGCTACTCTGCTCCACTACACGTGTGTCCGCTACTCTGCTCCACTACACGTGTGTCCGCTACTCTGCTCCACGACACGTGTGTCCGCTACTCTGCTGCACTACATGTGTGTCCGCTACTCTGCTCCACTACATGTGTGTCCGCTACTCTGCTCCACTACACGTATGTCCGCTACTCTGCTCCACTACACGTGTGTCCGCTACTCTGCTCCACGACACGTGTGTCCGCTACTCTGCTGCACTACACGTGTGTCCGCTACTCTGCTCCACTACACGTGTGTCCGCTACTCTGCTCCACGACACGTGTGTCCGCTACTCTGCTCCACTACACGTGTGTCCACTACTCAGCGCTACTCCACGTGTATCCGCTCCTCGGCTCCACTCCCCTATGTTCGAGTCTGTTCCATGAGCAGGTTTCAATGTTTACTGGATTGCATCTCTTCTTACAATATTGGCATTACCTCACTATACAAATCCATTACTAACTCAACACAATACAAAACAATCTCCATTAGCTCTATTTTCTTGTTTAGAGGGCTTGCACAAGCCAGTTGTGGATTGGGTGCCCTAAAGAGAGCGTAGTGCGTAAGAGGACCATTGATTGAGTGCAATCGTATGTGATGGGTGACGGGTGCCCTGTATTGAGCGTAATGATAGCTCTTGTTATGGTGCCCCGGGTGAAGCATAATACCAGTGAGACTGCTGGCCTCATATAAGAATCTTTTATTTACTCGTGACTATTTATTTACTTTGTTTTTTATACGGGCTATTCATGCCCGTGCCACCTCTTGGGTGGCTTAATCTTCATCAATCAATCAATCAATCGTGACGTTTAGATAAATACTTCAATACTGCTTCTAAAGGCAACACAGTTGGTAGTATGTGTAATAGTGACATTGAGGACAATGGGTATAATAGAAATATTTGTCAATGATGTCCCTATTCAGTTTCCTTCTTTATTATGCACCCCATACCCATCCCGTGACTAATAGAGACTAACAACATGTAAGTGCCCCTCATAGAGCGTAATTGTATTTGATGATACTGTAGGAGCCGATATTAGCCGTTCATGTGTGTACTGTACCGTAGTGTACATTGTGTGTGTACAGTACCGTAGTGTACATTGTGTGTGTACTGTACCGTAGTGTACATTAGTGTGTGTACAGTACCGGAAGCAGAGGTGTCACAGGGCCAAGAGTGTTCAACACGCTCCACTACACATAAGGGGCATAACTGGCCATAACACTCTCCAAGTTCAAGAGAGAACTCGATAAACACCTCCAAAGGATACCTGATCAACCAGGCTGTGACTCATACGTCAGGCTGCGAGCAGCCGCGTCTAACAGCCTGGTTGATCAGTCCAGCAACCAGGAGGCCTGGTCGACGACCGGGCCGCGGGAACACTAAGCCCCGGAAGCACCTCAAGGTAGCCACCTGTGTCACCTGTGTCACCTGTGCCACCTGTGCCACCTGTCTCCAGCTCTCGTCAAACATCACCACCAGCTGCCTGGTCCACACACTGTTTCCCAAACACATACCTGGTTGATACCTGGTTGATGGGGTTCTGGAGTTCTTCTACTCCCCAAGCCCGGCCCGAGGCCAGGCTTGACTTGTGAGAGTTTGGTCCACCAGGCTGTTGCTTGGAGAGGCCCGCAGGCCCACATACCCACCACAGCCCGGTTGGTCCGGCACTTCTCTTAGAAAACAGTCCAGTTTTCTCTTGAAGATGTCCACGGTTGTTCTGGCAATATTTCTTATAGTCGCTGTACATTGGTGGTACCCGAACACAGTGGTACCCGAATACACAGACCGCCTACAATGAAGAACCAGGCTAGTCATTTGATTGGTTGATTGGGATGAACATGCCACACAGGAAGAGAACACGTATTGTTTACGGCACTACAAACACCACTTGTTAAGGTGCAACAAGCTTCGATATAAAGAACTGGGACCAGATTCACGAAAGCAGTTACGCAAGCACTTACGAACCTGTACATCTTTTGTCAATCTTCGGCGGCTTTGTTTACAATTATTAAACAGTTAATGAGCTCCGAAGCACCAGGAGGCTGTTTATAACAACAACAGTTGATTGGCAAGTTTTCATGCTTGTAAACTGTTTAATAAATGTAACCAAAGCCGTCAAAGATTGAGGAAAGATGTACACGTTCGTAAGTGCTTTCGTGAATCTGGCCCCTGAGGATCTGTGGCGGATATACCCAGAACTCTCTCATTAAACGACGGTAAACAAGACTAATTCTCATAATTAATTGATAAATAAGATCGTGGAGTTAGTAATAATATAAATATTAAAACAGAACAAAATCAAGTCTTAAATGCTGATCCTTCCCTATTTCCCTCCCTCCCTACTTCCCTCTCCCCCTCCCTCCCTCCCTATTTCCCTCCTCCCTACTTCCCTCTCCCCCTCCCTCCCTCCCTATTTCCCTTCCTCCCTACTTCCCTCTCCCCCTCCCTCCCTCCTATTTCCCTCCCTCTCTCCCTATTTCCTCCCTCCCTCCCTCCCTCGGTAAGAACACACGGGACAGTTGTAATTGACTTTCATGAAATATAAAGTTCTTGTAAATTATTTATCTGAGGAAGCGACAGTTCGCTGTAAAATAAATTGTGGTACTTCTTCCTCGCTGGGTTGTCAGTTTTTGTCGGAGGGCGTGTGGGGGGGGGCGTTGATGGGGCGACCTGGGGGGGAGGGAGGTGGGGGGGGGCGTCGTTGATGGGGCGACCTGGGGGGGGAGGGCGGTGGGGGGGGGCGGTTGGGGGTAGAGAGCAAAAAGTAGAGTAGTGGAGGGAAGATGGACGTGAGGGTAGACAGAAGGAAGGAATAATGAGACGACAGGAAGTTTTAGATCAAGTTATCACAAGTCCAGCCTGGCGCCAGGCTGGACTTGGGGGATACTAGAAAAACTCTTATGAACCGACTAGAGAAGAGTAGTTAGATGGAAAGACAAGGAGGGAGAGATAATGTCCACCTTCCCTCCTACCCACACGGCGCTGACTCCCAAGTGAGTGTGTTTACTGATTGATAGATTGATAAAGATTAAGCCACCCAAAAGGTGGCACGGGCATGAATAGCCCGTAAGTGGTGGCCCTTTTGAGCCATTACCAGTATCAATAGATGATACTGGAGATCTGTGGAGGTGCGACTGCACCCTGCGTGACGGGAGATGTCTCCCGTGTGTGTTTACTGTTGGGTAAATGTTAACATATTGAAGGTATTAACACATGTTGGCAGCTCTTCGCCAAAGTTACGCCACATTACCTTTGTTAAACGTATTGTGAACATTAGTTTGTTAGAGTAGGCAACCTAATTTGTGAACTGTTTGCTTGATTAATATTTAAATATGCAATGTAATCACGAGAATCGGGTTATATTGTAATATTGAGGTCATACAATGGGATCGAACCCGTGTTCCTGGACTGGGGAGTCTTAGGACGCGGGTTTAATCCCATCGTACAGCCTCAATATTTACTCATACAATTATTCTTGTGGGTTTATTTGTTGAGGTGTGAGTGTTTAATGTTGGTGGTTGTGGTAGTGGTGGTGGTCCGGGTGGTGGTAGTGGAGGAGGGCCGGTGGTGGTTGTGGTAGTGGAGGAGGGCCGGTGGTGGTCCTGGTGGTGGTTGTGGTAGAGGAGGAGGGCCGGTGGTGGTGGTAGTTGTGGTAGTGGAGGAGGGCCGGTGGTGGTGGTGGTTGTGGTAGAGGAGGAGGGCCGGTGGTGGTCCTGGTGGTGGTTGTGGTAGAGGAGGAGGGCCGGTGGTGGTGGTAGTTGTGACAGTGGAGGAGGGCCGGTGGTGGTGGTGGTTGTGGTAGAGGAGGAGGACGTAGGGTGGTAGTGTGTACCGAGCAGTGGTTGTGTTGTGGTGATAGAGGAGCGGAAGTCAGCCTGCTGGAATTCCATCCCAGGCTTGTCAATACACTATGGCCGGGCGGCGCGTGGTGCGGTACTGGGCCTTTAAACCCCCATTGAATAATGACATTGCTGTTGTGCATTTTTCATCTCCCCTCGCCCCCTCGCCCCTCGCCCCCCTCGCCCCCAAGCCCCCAAGCCCCCCCCCCCCCCCCCTCCCCCCAAGCCCCTACCCCCCCCCCCACCCCCAAGCCCCTACGAGAGGCGAGGGGGCTCTACCGTCATCCCATCCTCAGACCAAGTCCATTCCATCCAGCGGTCGACCCCACAGACGCATTCATAAATTTTGAATAGTAAAATTAATGAAGCATCTTTGGGGTCGACCGCTGGATGGAATGGACTTGATCTGAAAGTAAGGAAAGGCTTGGACGAGGAACATGGCTTGAGGATAGTTGTGGTACAAACTTTGTCTTTGTGGACTCATAGAAACCAATTAATTGTACGAAGTTACCAAAGCTGAGGAAAGTGAGGACATGTTGCCACCGCGCTCATGTTGGCGATCACCTTCACTTGCTCTCTCTTGGCCCGTGTCTCAAGCCTTTATTGCTTACATGTTCCAGTGGGGGCCTGACGGCTTAGTGGACAGCGCTCGGGATTCATAGTCCTAAGGTTCCGGGTTCGATCCCCGGCGGAGGCGGAAACAAAGCAGCAGAGCTTTTTTCACCCTGATGGACTAATTCACCTAGCAGTAAATAGGTACCTGGGAGTTAGACAGCTATTACGGGTTGCTTCCTGGGGATGTGTAAGAAAAAGGAGGCCTGGTCCAGGACCGGGCCGCGGGGACGCTAAGCCCCGAAATCATCTCAAGATATACCGGTTGAATGTTGTGACTCAGTTGATGGCAGCAGAGCAAGCAGTTGCCAATAAGTAAATATTGCATTTCTGAGTGCAGTTTATGGCATATATAAATGTCAACATAATGGACTTTACTACTCTGCTTCTCATTTGGAACTGTAGCCTGAGAATTTTTGTTCTTTTGATGGTGGTGTTTACTATGAAATATCGTTAGTAATGCTGGAAAGATTAATGGCCAACGAAATGAATAAATTATTTAAGACCTGTAACAAATGCTTGCAGGAAACGCCTGGCGGAGATTAATACTGGTGCAGCACGGGGGCGCGAACCCTGTGTGATGGGGGGCGCGAACCCTGTGTGTTGGGGGGCGCGAACCCTGTGTGTTGGGGGCGCGCTGCCATGACACCTCGACGACCGAGGGGAGGGGGGTAGAAATAGCCTAAGCTACTCTATCCCTTTGAGATGTATTTCTTTCTTATCTCAATAAAAATACTTGAACTTGAACCTCGACGACATCTATTGGGCGTTACTGAAAGCTCTAAAGCTCTGCTTCATGTGTGTAACATATTCTGACATGCAGGCGATGAATCACAATAACGTGGCTGAAGTATGTTGACCAGACCACACACTAGAAGGTGAAGGGACGATGACGTTTCAGTCCGTCCTGGACTATTCTCAAGTCGATTGTGACTGGTCCAGGACGGACCGAAACGTCGTCGTCCCTTCACCTTCTAGTGTGTGGTCTAGTCAACATATGCTGGCATGATTAACCTTCACGTGCTTCGTGGACAACTTTCCACCAGGCTTCTACCTGATAATGACGAGGCTGATGTAACTTGGCTAATGAGTCTAGTGTCATAATAGACCTTTGACCATTATGTCTCGGGGATTATTTAAAGACCTTATATAGTCTTGAAGGAACGGCGGGTGACGCCTCACTTTCCTAAGAGATGTGAAGAATCTTAATTTGGTTTCACTTATGTTTGGTAATAGGTGAACTAAGGCAACGTTTGGGTAGGTTAGATTGGGCAAGGATGAGTTGGGATGGATTAGGACAGTTTAGATTAGTTTAAATCTAACAAACTTGACACAAAATGTTAGTGAAAATAGTGCGATTGTCCTCCTTATCTCTCGTAATGAGAAGACTAACACTCATACAGATGGTAGGCTTGTTCATCTACCTCACACATTAACTCAACCCTCATATTACATTTGTCTTCCTCTCTCTCTCTCTCTTCCTCCCCTCATGTCACCTTCCGTCCCCCCTCATATCTCTCTCTCTCTCTCTCTCTCTCTCTCTCTCTCTCCTCTCTCTCTCTCTCTCTCTCTCTCTCTCTCTCTATCTCTCTCTCTCTCTCTCTCTCTCTCCTCTCTCTCTCTCTCTCTCTCTCTCTCTCTTCTCTCTCCTCTCTCTCTTCTCTCTCTCTCTCTCCTCTCTCTCTCTCTCTCTCTCTCCTCTCTCTCCTCTCTCTCTCTCTCTCTCTCTCTCTCTCTCTCTCATCTCTCTCTCTCTCTCATCTCTCATCTCTCATCTCTCATCTCTCAAGCCGCCAGGTAAATGTTTCAATATGCGGCCGACATTGTTTACACCATGACAGGGTCGTGATAGTGTAGAGACCAGGAGGACCTGCTGCTGGTGGTGTGTCTTGGGGACCTGCTGCTGGTGGTGTGTCTTGGGGACCTGCTGCTGCTGGTGTGTCTTGGGGACCTGCTGCTGCTGGTGTGTCTTGGGGACCTGCTGCTGCTGGTGTGTCTTGGGGACCTGCTGCTGCTGGTGTGTCTTGGGGACCTGCTGCTGCTGGTGTGTCTTGGGGACCTGCTGCTGCTGGTGTGTCTTGGGGACCTGCTGCTGGTGGTGTGTCTTGGGGACCTGCTGCTGGTGGTGTGTCTTGGGGACCTGCTGCTGCTGGTGTGTCTTGGGGACCTGCTGCTGCTGGTGTGTCTTGGGGACCTGCTGCTGCTGGTGTGTCTTGGGGACCTGCTGCTGGTGGTGTGTCTTGGGGACCTGCTGCTGGTGGTGTGTCTTGGGACCTGCTGCTGCTGTGTGTCTTGGGGACCTGCTGCTGCTGGTGTCTTGGGGACCTGCTGCTGGTGGTGTGTCTTGGGGACCTGCTGCTGGTGGTGTGTCTTGGGGACCTGCTGCTGGTGTGTCTTGGGGACCTGCTGCTGCTGGTGTGTCTTGGGGACCTGCTGCTGGTGGGTGTCTTGGGGACCTGCTGCTGGTGGTGTGTCTTGGGGACCTGCTGCTGGTGGTGTGTCTTGGGGACCTGCTGCTGCTGGTGTGTCTTGGGGACCTGCTGCTGCTGGTGTGTCTTGGGGACCTGCTGCTGGTGTGTCTTGGGGACCTGCTGCTGGTGGTGTGTCTTGGGGACCTGCTGCTGGTGTGTCTTGGGGACCTGCTGCTGGAGGATCACTAGGGTGAGGGGGGGCTCCAGGGTAGTGTTGGAGGGACTGTGAGTGGAGGTAGGTGCAGCACCAGGTGTTGGAGAGAGACTGCTAGGCACCAGGTGTTGGAGAGAGAGAGACTGCTAGGCACCAGGTGTTGGAGAGAGAGAGAGACTGCTAGGCACCAGGTGTTGGAGAGAGAGAGAGACTGCTAGGCACCAGGTGTTGGAGAGAGACTGCTAGGCACCAGGTGTTGGAGAGAGAGAGAGACTGCTAGGCACCAGGTGTTGGAGAGAGAGAGACTGCTAGGCACCAGGTGTTGGAGAGAGAGACTGCTAGGCACCAGGTGTTGGAGAGAGAGAGAGAGACTGCTAGGCACCAGGTGTTGGAGAGAGAGAGACTGCTAGGCACCAGGTGTTGGAGAGAGACTGCTAGGCACCAGGTGTTGGAGAGAGAGAGAGAGACTGCTAGGCACCAGGTGTTGGAGAGAGACTGCTAGGCACCAGGTGTTGGAGAGAGAGAGACTGCTAGGCACCAGGTGTTGGAGAGAGAGAGACTGCTAGGCACCAGGTGTTGGAGAGAGAGAGAGAGACTGCTAGGCACCAGGTGTTGGAGAGAGAGAGACTGCTAGGCACCAGGTGTTGGAGAGAGAGAGACTGCTAGGCACCAAGTGTTGGAGAGAGAGAGACTGCTAGGCACCAGGTGTTAGAGAGAGAGAGACTGCTAGGCACCAGGTGTTGGAGAGAGAGAGAGAGACTGCTAGGCACCAGGTGTTAGAGAGAGAGAGACTGCTAGGCACAAGGTGTTGGAGAGAGAGAGAGAGACTGCTAGGCACCAGGTGTTGGAGAGAGAGAGACTGCTAGGCACCAGGTGTTGGAGAGAGAGAGACTGCTAGGCACCAGGTGTTGGAGAGAGAGAGACTGCTAGGCACCAGGTGTTGGAGAGAGAGAGACTGCTAGGCACCAGGTGTTGGAGAGAGAGAGACTGCTAGGCACCAGGTGTTGGAGAGAGAGAGAGACTGCTAGGCACCAGGTGTTGGAGAGAGAGAGACTGCTAGGCACCAGGTGTTGGAGAGAGAGAGAGACTGCTAGGCACCAGGTGTTGGAGAGAGAGAGACTGCTAGGCACCAGGTGTTGGAGAGAGAGAGACTGCTAGGCACCAGGTGTTGGAGAGAGAGAGACTGCTAGGCACCAGGTGTTGGAGAGAGAGAGAGACTGCTAGGCACCAGGTGTTGGAGAGAGAGAGACTGCTAGGCACCAGGTGTTGGAGAGAGAGAGAGACTGCTAGGCACAAGGTGCAGCGACTGGAATGTTTCGTCAGTAAAGTTGTAACAAAGAGAAGTATGTCAACGTCACCTGTTGGGCCACGGTTATTGATCCTGGGAATGTTAAAACTAGAGGAGGGGAGAGATGAGGGGGACGATATGATGGGAAGGTGGGGAGGAGGAGGAGGAAGAGGGAAGAGAAACAGCTGGAAATTGACAACCTGGGGCCAGATTCACGAAGTTGTTACGCAAGTACTTACGAACGTGTACATCTTTCCTCAATCTTTGACGGCTTTGCTTACATTTATCAAACAATTTACAAGCATGAAAACTTGCCAATCAACTGTTGTTGTTATAAACAGCCTCCTGGTGCTTCGGAGCTCATTAACTGTTTAATAATTGTAAACAAAGCCGCCAAAGATTGACAAAAGATGCACAGGTTCGTAAGTGCTTGCGTAACTGCTTCGTGAATCTGGGCCCAAAACACGATAACCCGCTGACCCGTTCTCTCTGTTTGAACTCCATAAAATATCCAACCTTTTAGCCTAGGTTATCTTGAGATGATTTCGGGGCTTAGTGTCCCCGCGGCCCGGTCTTCGACCAGGCCTCCTTTTTCTTACACATGACCAGGAAGCAGCTGTCTAACTCCCAGGTACCTTTTTACTGCTAGGGGAACAGGGGCATCAGGGTGAAAGAAACTGCCCATTTGTTTTCCGTCTCCATCGGGGATCGACTCGGAACCACAAAAACTACGCAGCCCATCCTCCGAATATGGGGAGGTAAATGTAACGGCACAATAGTACATAATTACACTAAGTGTAATTATGTACTATTCCTATTCCTAGTCAGGAATTGTACTTATTACACTTATATTGAACCGTATTGTCAATTTGGAGGATGCGTTGAAACTACGAATGCCGAGCGTTGCTCACTCAGCTGTCAGGCCCCTAACTGGAAAAGATCATCTGGGCAAATGGAGGACCTTCGACAAGCCACCGGCTTCCTGTCCTCGTCGAGGCCACTAGTGTTAGTGGCCCTCAGGTAAATAGGGAACGTGATGTAGTTTAATTGTTTTTTTCTATTAAGATAAGCACGTCGGCATATATCTATCCTTGACTATATGTAGGGTTACATAGGTTAGTGTGTGTTGAAACTTTTTGGGTGCTTGTCCCTTTAGAGTCAACCACTTGGGCTGGACGGTAGAGCGATGGTCTCGCTTCATGCAGGTCGGCGTTTAATTCCCGATCGTCCAAGTGGTTGGGCACCATTCCACCCCCCCCCCCCCCCACCCGTCCCATCCCAAATCCTTATCCTGACCCCTTCCCAGTGCTATAAGTTGTAATGGCTTGGCGCTTAATTGTTACATCAACGTTATCATGTTATTAAACGTTGATAACATTGAGTGTTACATCAACGCCATTGGCCCACATCTTCCCGGGGATGAATGCTCAGTTCAACAGGAGTTTATCCTGTTGAACAGTATTTATCAAGAGAGTTCCGTTCTGATAACAGTGAGGGAGGGGGGAGAGGGGGGGTTTAAACGAGGTAGTTAACCCCCCCTTCAGAAGTAGTTAGGCAGTGAGTGAGTGAATAGATGATACAAGACTGTGAGCCAACTCCAAACACCAGTTATAAAGCAGAGGCGGACCATTTAACCCCCGTATGAGATCATTTAGGCCACAGGTCTGGGCAGTTAGTTCCCGTCTGACTTTAGGACAATTAGCGAGAGTGGTGAATGCTGCGTATAGTGGCACTTGGACCAGGAGAATGGTGGGTGTGGCACTGTGCCTGCTCCCCTTCCCCCCCCCCCCCCCCCCACACACACACACTGGACACCATGCCATACATACAAACATAAGCCCTAAATGATTAATGCCATACCTTGTCGCCCCTGCGTGCGAGGACTAATAAACAGGGACAAATACAATATTATTCAAGAGACAAAAATATGAAATGTGAAAAAGGATGTTGCTCATATATGGGTTAATATAAATTAAAATTAGTAAACTGCAGCTGAGAATAATAATACTAATACTGACTAGTAATTCTGTGCTTGAGACTGGTAGCAACACTGTTCATGCCAGAGACCTACCTTGAGGTTACCTTGAGGTGCTTCCGGGGCTTAGCGACCCCGTGGCCCGGTTGTTGACCATGCCTCCTGGTTGCTGGACTGGTCAACCAGGCTGTTGGACGCTGCTGCTCGCAGCCTGAGTCACAGCCTGGTTGATCAGGTATCCTTTGGAGGTGCTTATCCAGTTCTCTCTTGAACACTGTGAGGGGTCGGCCAGTTATGTCCCTTATGTGTAGTGGAAGCGTGTTGAACAGTCTCGGGCTTCTGATGTTGATAGTTCTCTCTCAGAGTACCTGTTGCACCTCTGCTCTTCAACGGGGGTATTCTGCACATCCTGCCATGCCTCCTGGTCTCATGTGATGTCATCCCCCCCCTTCCCCGGGGGTAACTCCCCAGGTTCTCTTTTATATTTTCCTCCCACCTTCTCTATTCCTTCTCCTGGGCTTCCGTTTGCTCCCTTCTTCATGGCCGCCATCTCTTTATCTTCCTCCTCCTCCTTCTCCTCCTCCTCCTCCTCCTCCTCCTCCTCCTCCTCCTCCTCCTCCTCCCCCTCCTCCTTCTCCCCCTCCTCCTTCTCCTTCTCCTCCTTCTCCAGCCTCCTCCTCCTGCCTCCTCCTCCTCCTCCTCCTCCTCCTCCTCCTCCTCCTCCTCCTCCTCCTCCTCCTCCTCCTCCTCCTCCTCCTCCCCATCTAACTCTCATAATACAATCAGCTGTAAAAAAATCTGTTGCAATATATTTGTTACAAAATTTCGGATTATTAATTATAAATATTGAAGCAATATCGGCTAAGTGCCGGAAAACTGAATATAAGCGTCACGCTGGAGTGATGGGTAGGGCAGCCGGAGAGGGGGAGGGGCAGTGATGGGTAGGGGCAGCCGGGGAGGGGGAGGGGGGCAGTGATGGGTAGGGGCAGCCGGAGAGGGGGAGGGGGGCAGTGATGGGTAGGGGCAGCCGGGGAGGGGGAGGGGGGCAGTGATGGGTAGGGGCAGCCGGGGAGGAGTTGGGGGGGCCAGTGATAGGTAGGGGGGATAGGCAAGGGGGCGTGAAGGGAAAGGGTGCGGGGGAGCAACCTGAAGTAGGGTGAGATTGAAGGGGCTACCTGCCTGGTCTTGTTAATCTCCCGTATCCCGATATTATTTGCAAAAGAAGTGAGCAGTCGGTCGGCCGAGCGGACAGCACGCTGGACTTGTGATCCTGTGGTCCCGGGTTCGGTCCCGGGCGCAGGCGAGAAACAATGGGCAGAGTTTCTTTCACCCTATGCCCCTGTTACCTAACAGTAAAATAGGTACCTGGGAGTTAGTCAGCTGTCACGGGTTACTTCCTGGGGGTGGAGGCCTGGTCGAGGACCGGGCCCCGGGGACACTAAAGCCCCGAAATCATCTTAAGATAACCTCAAGATAGCCAAACTGTTGTTTCCTGCACCTCAGACGAGGAGCTGCCTCGTATGGGCCAATAGGCCTTCTGCAGTTACCTTTGTTCTTATGTCTGACGTATGCACCCATACAAAATATTCACGTTTTCTATGCGTAGTCGATAGGATAGGATTGGGTAGGTTAGACTCCATAGTTTTATTAAACAATTGTCTGTCCTTTGTAGCAACTATAGAGGACGTGTTGGTTTGTCGTCCTAGGTGGAAGGCCCACCTAGGCACCACGCCGAGCCTGGCCCCGGTGACTCGAGCCCAACCCACCCCTAGTGTGTTACAAGTATGATGAATATATCTTACCTGCGCTCCTTGAAGACAATTTACGGGATTTTAAGGGTTTTGTTATAATTCAGTGTTTTAACTGATGCAGATCAGCAGTTTGGCCTGCCTTAACGAGGTAGTTGAAGTAGCAGTCTAGTCTCAGGAGAGCGGGAGCCCAAACTAGCATCGTCATAAGCACAATGACTCACAAGATGGTGGATTCTGGGAGAAATTATTGAGGCTATACAATGGGATCGAACGCGCACCCCTAGACTCCCCAGGCACAGGCACTCCCCACTGAACTATGATGAGTCGGTACTGCCTGTGCCTGGGGAGTTCAGATATGCGGGTTCGATCCCAATGTGCGGCTTCAGTAATTTCTCGTATCATAAACTTGGTATCTCATGTTTAAAATCTATCTATCTACCGTTGTTCTTGCTGTTATAGCTGTTCTATGTTCTTATAAAAGCTCTTCTGGCAGGATTTCAACCGAGCTTTTTACACTTTTTCATTCTAGAGTATTATTTGTGTTTATATTAGGTTCTATTTTAAATTTAGGTAGGCCTTTGGAGTCTCGGTTAGTAAAGTTAGAGGGTGGCCGCGTTCTGTATGTGTGCTTTTTGTCGTATGGAAGTTAGCGTCTTCTGTGAGGAATGATAAAACTAAATTTATGCCTTTGTCAGATTTGAGAATGAGAAATGGTAGTGTGGAGATTACCGCTCCACGGTAGCCTGTACTCTGGGAGACAGTGTCCCTGGCACTGTGCCCTGGGGAATGCTGCCCTGGGGGACAGTGCCCAGGAGGACAGTGCCCTGGGGGACAGTGCCCTGGGGGACAGTGCCCTGGGGGACAGTGCCCAGGAGGACAGTGCCCTGGGGGACGCTGCCCTGGGGGACAGTGTCCTTGGGGATAGTGCCCTGGGGGACAGTGCCCTGGAGGAAACAACTTTGGGAGACTACCCTGGGGGACAGTGCCCTGGGGGACGCCGCCCTGGGGACAGTGCCCTGGAGGACATTGCTGTGGAGGATATTACCATGGGGTACTACCCTGGGAGTCACTGCCCTGGGAGTCACTGCCCTGAAAAACACTGTCTTGGGAGAGAGAGTTTTCTGTTTTCTAAAAGAAGTTTTCTAAGAGAAGTTCCGGATCAGCCGGGCTGTGGTGGGTATGTGGGCCTGAGGGCTGTTCCAAGCAACAGCCTGGTGGACCAAACTCTCACAAGTCAAGCCTGGCCTCGGGCCGGGCTTGGGGAGTAGAAGAACTCCCAGAACCCCATCAACCAGATAAGCAGGTTTAGCTCGTTACCTTTGCCCCCCCCCACATCCTTAACTCTTCTCATCCATCCTATTCTCCCCCTTGTCTCCGATTGATTGATAAAGATTAAGCCACCCAAGAGATGGCACGGGCATGAATAACCCATAACCCCCCCCTCTCCCCTCATATATTCTCCTTACGCCTCGCCTTTCGAGAACCTACCCCCCCCCCCCCCTTACCCTCATGGTCTTCGGGCTCACTATAGCCCGTGCTACATGGACATTTCGTCCCGAGTAGCTAAATCTTAAACAACCTCACAAGGTAGACCTTCCGCCTCCCTCACCACTCACAATTCCTTGTATACATCTCAAGGAGGGGAAGTCCTTAGCAACGGGCGGGGAGTATTATTGAAAGAGACTAGCGGGCTGGAGGCACTAACTACTCTTAACGAGCAATTACGTCCCACCAAGTGGTTGTTGAAGAGCGCCTTTGAATCCAACTTCAAATCTGCGAATGTTCCAAGTTTTTTGAGAGGGAAAGGTTTACACAGTCGGCGTTGGACGAGTAGATTTTGTTGTTAAAAGTTACTTTCTGAGGGGGGGGGGGTGTACTCACCTGTTTATGCTTCTCTGAGTCTGCAGGAGCCAGGTGTCAGCTCCTGGGCTATGGCTCTCCCACTGTTGGTTGCCTGTTGTTGCAGTGTCTCCCAGCCCGCATTATTTGTATTATATCTACTGTTTTAACTGTTATCTTGAGGTTATCTTGAGATGATTTCCCCGTCACTTGGGCTGGTAGAGCGACGGTCTCGCCCCCAGCCTGCCCTCGCCCCCAGCCTGCCCCCGCCCCCAGCTTGCTCCCGCCACCAGCCTGCCCCCGCCCCCAGCCTGCCGCCGCCCCCAGCTTGCTCCCGCCACCAGCCTGCCCTCGCCCCCCAGCCTGCCCCCGCCCCCAGCCTGCCCTCGCCCCCCAGCCTGCCCCCGCCCCCAGCCTGCCCTCGCCCCCAGCCTGCCCCCGCCCCCAGCCTGCCCCCGCCCCTAGCCTGCCCTCGCCCCCAGCCTGCCCTCGCCCCCCAGCCTGCCCTCGCCCCCCAGCCTGCCCTCGCCCCCCAGCCTGCCCTCGCCCCCCAGCCTGCCCTCGCCCCCCAGCCTGCCCTCGCCCCCCAGCCTGCCCCCGCCCCCCAGCCTGCCCTCGCCCCCCAGCCTGCCCCCGCCCCCAGCCTACCCCCGCCCTCAGCCTGCCCCCGGAGTGTCCGCCTGGGTGTCAGGTTCGGGGCCCAGCTTCAAATGTCTGGATAAACGTGTCAGCGTCCGGGTATAATGTGCGTGCTCCGAGGTTTACCACGGTCGTGCGCCGAATTAATTGTTCTGGCTGCGGCTTGTGCGGAAATTTGCGCGTGACACAGTGCGGGGGAGGTACAGCCACCAGCCCCGAGGGTATTGGGCAGGTGGGGGTGATGTCAGGGTGGCGGGGGGAAGGGAGGGGACAGGGTGAAGGGGGTAACTAATTAGGGTGCTGGGAGTTTGTCGGATAGTGTGCTTGAGCGCTTTGATGTTTACGATTAAGGTATTTTGCTGTCATTAGGTTGGGTAGGATGTGAATTATTGTGTTGATGAGCGGGCATAATGAGAGGTGGGCGCCCCGGGCTGTGGGGGAGGAGGCGTGCAGCGAGCGTTGCTGACTGGGTTGGTGGGCGTGGGCGTCGTGGGCTGTGGGGGAGGAGGCGTGCAGCGAGCGTTGCTGACTGGGTTGGTGGGCGTGGGCGTCGTGGGCTGTGGGGGAGGAGGCGTGCAGCGAGCGTTGCTGACTGGGTTGGTGGGCGTGGGCGTCGTGGGCTGTGGGGGAGGAGGCGTGCAGCGAGCGTTGCTGACTGGGTTGGTGGGCGTGGGCGTCGTGGGCTGTGGGGGAGGAGGCGTGCAGCGAGCGTTGCTGACTGGGTTGGTGGGCGTGGGCGTCGTGGGCTGTGGGGGAGGAGGCGTGCAGCGAGCGTTGCTGACTGGGTTGGTGGGGGTGGGCGGCGTGGGCTGTGTCGGGTGGCACCAGAGGGGGAAGGGAAGGTGCCACTGTCACCCACAGCTCATAGAGGACGGGGTTCTAACTGTAACTGGAGACAGTATCTTCTTGAGGTTATCTTGTGATGATTTCGGGGCTTTTAGTGTCCCCGCGGCCCGGTCCTCGACCAGGCCTCCACCCCCAGGAAGCAGCCCGTGACAGCTGACTAACACCCAGGTACCTATTTACTGCTAGGTAACAGGGGCATTCAGGGTGAAAGAAACTTTGCCCATTTGTTTCTGCCTCGTGCGGGAATCGAACCCGCGCCACAGAATTACGAGTCCTGCGCGCTATCCACCAGGCTACGAGGCCCCCAGTAACTGCAAGAGTTCTTCTACTCCCGAAGCCCGGCCCGAGGCCAGGCTTGACGTGTGAGAGCTTGGTCTACCAGGCTGTTGCTTGGAGCGGCCCGCAGATCAGGGGCCAGATTCACGAAGCAGTTACGCAAGCACTTACGAACGTGTACATCTTTCCTCAATCTTTGACGGCTTTGGTTGCATTTATTAAACAGTTTACAAGCATGAAAACTTGCCAATCAACTGTTGTTATTGTTATAAACAGCCTCCTGGTGCTTCGGAGCTCATCAACTGTTTAATAATTGTAAACAAAGCCGCCAAAGATTGAGAAAAGATGCACAGGTTCGTAAGTGCTTGCGTAAGTGCTTTCGTGAATCTAGCTCCAGGCCGTTCTGGTAGAGGGAAACGCTGGTCGACAGGTGCTCCGCTCTCACAGTTTTACTTGCTAATATATCCGCCTCACTAACCTCATTAATGACCTGATTAGTTAATTATGAAGTGCATTACAACTATTTTGCTGCTTATGCTCCGACAAAATTTTGTCCAATCTGATATTTGTTAAGATCATTGACGGACGATTGATCTGTATTTGAGATATATACAAGAGTTGTTACATTCTTGTACAGCCACTAGTACGCGTAGCGTTTCGGGCAAGTCCTTAATCCTATGGTCCCTGGAATACGATCCCCTGCCGCGAAGAATCGTTTTTTCATCCAAGTACACATTTTACTGTTGCGTTAAACAGAGGCTACAGTTAAGGAATTGCGCCCAGTAAATCCTCCCCGGCCAGGATACGAACCCATGACATAGCGCTCGCGGAACGCCAGGCGAGTGTCTTACCACTACACCACGGAGACTGCTTGTGCTGTGCTGTGTGTTTGTGTACTTTTGTAACCAAGTGTATTTGTGTTGTGTACTCCTGTAGCCCCTCGCCGGAGCCGGTCGGCTTAGCGGACAGCACACTGTACTTCTGATCCTGTGGTCCCGGGTTGGATCCCGGGCGCCGGCGAGAAACAATGGGCAGAGTTTCTTTCACCCTATGCCCCTCTTATCTAGCAGTAAAATAGGTACCTGGGTGTTAGTCAGCTGTCACGGGCTGCTTCCTAGGGGTGGAGGCCTGGTCGAGGACCGGGCCGCGGGGACACTAAAGCCTCGAAATCATCTCAAGATACTTGGTTGATACCTGGTTGATGGGGTTCTGGGAGTTGTTCTACTCCCCAAGCCCGGCCCGAGGCCAGGCTTGACTTGTGAGAGTTTGGTCCACCAGGCTGTTGCTTGGAGCGGCCCGCAGGCCCACATACCCACCACAGCCTGGTTGGTCCAAGATAACCAAGATAACCAAGTGTATTTGCGTGGTACGCTATGTGGGAGCGTACATAGCGTACGCTCTAAAACATTCACGTTTTGTATGCGTGATCGATAGGTTATGGTTAGGTTTAGATTAGGTTAGGTTAAAGTGAAGTCAATTTGAGTTTAGGTCAATGTTAGGTTAGGTTAGGTTAGGTTAGATCATTGTTAGGTTAGGTCAATGTTAGGTTAGATCATTGTTAGGTTAAGTCAATGTTAGGTTAGATCATTGTTAGGTTAGGTCAATGTTAGGTTAGATCATTGTTAGGTTAAGTCAATGTTAGGTTAGATCATTGTTAGGTTAGGTCAATGTTAGGTTAGATCATTGTTAGGTTAAGTCAATGTTAGGTTAGATCATTGTTAGGTTAGGTCAATGTTAGGTTAGATCATTGTTAGGTTAAGTCAATGTTAGGTTAGATCATTGTTAGGTTAAGTCAATGTTAGGTTAGATCATTGTTAGGTTAGGTCTAGGTTAGATCAGGTCTGGGTTAGGTTAGGTCAAAATTAGATTAAGTCAAGGTTAGATTAAGTCAAGGTTACGTTAAGTCAAGGTTACGTTAAGTCAGGTTACGTTAAGTCAAGGTTACGTTAAGTCAAGGTTACGTTAAGTCAAGGTTACGTTAAGTCAAGGTTACGTTAAGTCAACGTTACGTTAAGTCAAGGTTACGTTAAGTCAACGTTACGTTAAGTCAAGGTTACGTTAAGTCAACGTTACGTTAAGTCAAGGTTACGTTAAGTCAACGTTACGTTAAGTCAAGGTTAGGTTCAATTGTTTTAGTAGACTATTTTGTGTCCGTTGTGGGTACTGGAGAGGACGGGGTACTCTCCCGTCTGGGCGACTCCCAAGTCAAGCCTGGCCTCGGGCCGGGTTTGGGGAGTAGACGAACTCCCACAACCCCATCAACCAGGTATCAACCAGAGTGGATGAACAGCGGCCACCAGACAACTTGCCTACCTTCCTACACTTCTGGTTAGGCAAAACCACTTTACACTTTACGCTTGTACAATGCCGAGAAAGTGCTGGCAGGCCCTGGCACTCTATAGGCTCTAGCAGGCACTTGCTACCTGACCGTTCACCAACTAGATTTTTTCCTCCAAGAGTGCCGGACCAACCGGGCTGTGGTGGGTATGTGGGCCTGCGGGCCGCTCCAAGCAACAGCCTGGTGGACCAAACTCTCACAAGTCAAGCCTGGCCTCGGGCCGGGCTTGGGGGAATAGAAGAACTCCCAGAACCCCATCAAGCAGGTATCAACCAGGTAACCAGGGAGCAGCACGCCCCCCCCCCCCTTGTCTAGGTCAGAAAAAAACATTTTCAGGCTTTGCAAGTCTTGCAGCCGCCGCCGCTCTAGGGCTAACATTCAGCCTTTCATCCCGCTTTCTTTGTTACAAAGGCTGCCTCTGTTTGTGTTTTAAAGCATTTTCACCCTCAATTTTTATGTCTTTTTTTTTTTGCATGGCAAGTGATTCTTGAGCATATTTCATGTATATTTAATGAATACGTGTAGGGATTTGTATTTGTTCTGAGGAATTGGTTATACTTATGTATGTATTGTGTATGAGTTTTGTTTATGAGGAATTGGTCAAAACTTATGTATGTATTATGTATGAGTTTTGTTTATGAGGCCGAGATGCTAAGTGAGAAGGTGGTGGAGGCTGCTACTGACTGTTTCCTGGGGGGGGGGGTGTTACAGAGAAATATATGTAGTAGATATAATAAAAGATAAATAAATTGGTTACAAAGGTGGGGTCCAAGAGCTAATACCTCGATTCTGCAGACACAAATTGTAAATACACAGACTAGGTTGTTGTTGTTGTTGTTTAAGATTCGCTACCTGGAATAAAAAGTTTCAAGTAGCACGGGCTATGGTGAGCCCGTAGTATATTCACAGATTAGGTACCTGTAAAACCAATACATGTTTACCTATGTCATGACTTGCTAGGGTGTAGCCATCTGGACAAGGTGAAACCAGCTGGCTCGGCCCACAGACGGCCCACAGTGTAGAGGCGGGGCCAAAGAGCCAGAGCTCAACCCCTGCAAGCACAATTAGGTGAGTACATGTCTCAAATGTCCTCCCACAAACAACGTCGCTTTTCGCTCGTATGCGTTACCAAAGTCCGAAAATTGTCGTACTAGAAAATGGACGCGGCTCGCCAAAGTGACGTACTGCCCCCCCCCCCCCCGTTTTCTGTTTTGGGTCCTCTGGCTTAGTCTGGGAGGTAAGGAGAGGACACTATAAATTAACCGGTTTCTTGACGTTGGTAAATCTTAGGAGGACGGGTTGCTTGTCCACAGCAGCAGTAGTGCAGCAGTTGCCAGCTCTGGCGACAGTCAGCTGATCTACTTCACCGTCAGCTGATGCAAACTGACGTCATGTTTACATTTTGTTTCTTCATTTCAGGTATGTTTGTGTGGCTGGTCCACGTGCGTCGGGTCCACGTGCGTCAGGTGCACGTGCGTCGGGTGCACGTGCGTCGGGTCCACGTGCGTCGTGTTGATGGTAAGGTGAGGGGAGGGGATGGGGGGGGGTCTGCTCACGGAAGATGAGGAAGGAGAGGGGACCAAGATATTTAATTCTTAAAGTAATAAAATATAATTGTGGAAACACACACTCTCTCTCTCTCTCGTGTGTGTGTGTGTGTGTGTGTGGTGGGGAAGCAGTACAGTGAAGCACAGGACCTCATGGGGTGAGGCAGCGCACTATTAGCATTCCTTCATAAACTGAATATCCAATTTCATGTGTTGTAAACACCTCCATTATGGTAGGTATTGTTATAAGTAGTCGAGTTAAAAGAACTTTTTCAGTGTCAGAGTAGTTAACAGATGGAATGCATTAGGAAGTGATGTGGTGGAGGCTGACTCCATACACAGTTTCAAATGTAGATATGATAGAGCCCAGTAGGCTCAGGAATCTGTACACCAGTTGATTGACAGTTGAGAGGCGGGACCAAAGAGCCAAAGCTCAACCCCCGCAAGCACAACTAGGTGAGTAGACACACACATGTAGAAGATTGTTACACTTAAGTAATTACACACACACAGTCTCATAGCCTCGATCATTCCCATGTCCCCTGGTCGTGGTTCATCCATGTCCCCTGGTCGTGGTCCTCCCACGTCCCCCTGGTCGTAGTCCTCCCACGTCCCCTGGTCGTGGTCCTCCCACGTCCCCTGGTCGTGGTCCTCCCACGTCCCCTGGTCGTGGTCCTCCCACGTCCCCTGGTCGTGGTCCTCCCACGCCCCCTGGTCGTGGTCCTCCCACGTCCCCTGGTCGTGGTCCTCCCACGACCCCTGGTCGTAGTTCATCCATGTCCCCTGGTCGTGGTCCTCCCACGTCCCCTGGTCGTGGTCCTCCCATGTCCCCTGGTCGTGGTCCTCCCACGTCCCCTGGTCGTGGTTCATCCATGTCCCCTGGTCGTGGTCCTCCCACGTCCCCCTGGTCGTGGTCCTCCCATGTCCCCTGGTCGTGGTCCTCCCACGTCCCCTGGTCGTGGTCCCTCCATGTCCCCCTGGTCGTGGTCCCTCCATGTCCCCCTGGTCGTGGTCCTCCCACGTCCCCTGGTCGTGGTCCTCCCATGTCCCCTGGTCGTGGTCCTCCCACGTCCCCTGGTCGTGGTCCCTCCATGTCCCCCTGGTCGTGGTCCCTCCATGTCCCCCTGGTCGTGGTCCTCCCACGTCCCCTGGTCGTGGTCCCTCCATGTCCCCCTGGTCGTGGTCCCTCCATGTCCCCTGGTCGTGGTCCTCCCACGTCCCCTGGTCGTGGTCCCTCCATGTCCCCCTGGTCGTGGTCCCTCCATGTCCCCCTGGTCGTGGTCCCTCCCATGTTCCCCTGGTCGTGGTCCTCCCACGTCCCCTGGTCGTGGTCCTCCCATGTCAAACAGCCTGTCATTGTCCTCCCTCTCAACACTGGGAATGTTTTGCAGCTCTTGATTAGTTGTCATGTACTTTGCTTTGTCAGCGTTGTGAGCCTGAGATGGGAGTTTTCTGCAGGTTTTTCTCGCCCGATACAACCCTCCGCTCCGGGACCTGCTGGCTGCTTGCTGACGTCCGCACTTTGTGTCAGATGTCTCTGTGAAGGATAGATGAAATTGTGTATGTAATGATCTAAGTTGAGGTCTGATAAAGATCTTTTGTGCCCTCTGTAATGCTTTTTGCGCTACCGCTCACAGGATGAGTATGGGGTGCACAATAAACAAGCCGTCTCCGGCTGCAACAGTCAAATGTCTCTGTACTCACGTACTTGTGAGACTCTTTGTTGAACATACCACACATTAGAAAGTGAAGGAACGACGACGTTTTGGTCCGTCCTGGACCATTCTCAAGTCGATTCGGCTCTTTGGTCCCGCCTCTCAACCGTCAATCAACCGGTGTACAGGTTCCTGAGCCTACTGGGCTCTATCACATCTACACTTGAAACTGTGTATGGAGTCAGCCTCCACCACATCACTGACTAATGCATTCCATTTACTAACTACTCTGACATTGAAAAAGTTCTTTCTAATGCCTCTGTGGCTCATTTGGGTACTCAGCTTCCACCTGTGTCCCCTTGTTCGTGTGCCACCCGTGTTAAATAGTCCCTCCTTGTCTTCCATCATGTCTCCCCGAGCTCTTCTGTCTTCCAGCGACGTGAGGTGCAGTTCACGCAGCCTTTCCTTAAACTCATGCCTCTTAGTTCTGGGACTAGCCTAGTGGCATACCTCTGAATTGTGTGCTTGATTGGGTAATTGATCAACGCTACTGGTCCTCTTCCTCACACTTCCCTTCCCCTCCCCCTGCTTGATGGGATTCTGGGAGTTCTTCTACTCCCCAAACTCTACTACAACTAAGTAGAGTAGTAGTCTTCTACTCTAGTCTTCCACTGCTACTACTACTAAGTAGAGTAGTAGTCTTCTACTCTAGTCTTCTACTACTACTCTCCTACTACTATTAAATAGAGTAGTAGTCTTCTACTCTAGTCTTCTACTACTACTCTTCTACTACTACTAAGTAGAGTAGTAGTCTTCTACTCTAGTCTTCTACTACTACTCTCCTACTACTATTAAATAGAGTAGTAGTCTTCTACTCTTGTCTTCTACTACTACTCTTCTACTACTACTACTACTACTACTACTACCACCACTACTAAGTAGAGTTCTTCTACTCCCCAGCCTGGGGCTCTTCACAGACAATTATGTTAATTATTTTCTCAGGTTCACCTCTTAGGGGGGTTGCAATTTTGGCTTACTTCCTTGTAGGTGGCCTCACATTGTCGCACTCACACTTATCTGTAATGTTTACACACTTGAGTGTTTGTTCTTATTAGTCTCCAGAGCTGACACTTAAGTCAACCCATCATCTACTTATTTATTTATTTATTTATTTATTTATTTATTTAAGTATATACAAGTAGGTACATTGGGATTGTGAGGATACATAAAATGGTAATTACAATCTTGTAAAGCCAATCGTCCAGTCCGGTAAAAATAAATCGTCTATATTACGGTGTTTTATTTATACTATTACGATACCGTAATTTTGATGTTTTATTCTATTCATCGGTCTTAAGACTGTGAAGCTGCCGCCCAGTTGGGTGGGTGTGGAGCACATGACTGTGAAGCTGCCGCCCAGTTGGGTGGGTGTGGAGCACATGACTGTGAAGCTGCCGTCCAGTTGGGTGGGTGTGGAGCACATGACTGTAAAGCTGCCGCCCAGTTGGGTGGGTGTGGAGCACATGACTGTAAAGCTGCCGTCCAGTTGGGTGGGTGTGGAGCACATGACTGTAAAGCTGCCGCCCAGTTGGGTGGGTGTGGAGCACATGACTGTAAAGCTGCCGACCAGTTGGGTGGGTGTGGAGCACATGACTGTAAAGCTGCCGCCCAGTTGGGTGGGTGTGGAGCACATGACTGTAAAGCTGCCGCCCAGGTGGGTGGGTGTGGAGCACATGACTGTAAAGCTGCCGCCCAGTTGGGTGGGTGTGGAGCACATGACTGTAAAGCTGCCGCTCAGTTGGGTGGGTGTGGAGCACATGACTGTAAAGCTGCCGACCAGTTGGGTGGGTGTGGAGCACATGACTGTAAAGCTGCCGTCCAGTTGGGTGGGTGTGGAGCACATGACTGTAAAGCTGCCGCTCAGTTGGGTGGGTGTGGAGCACATGACTGTAAAGCTGCCGCCCAGTTGGGTGGGTGTGGAGCACATGACTGTAAAGCTGCCGCCCAGTTGGGTGGGTGTGGAGCACATGACTGTAAAGCTGCCGCCCAGTTGGGTGGGTGTGGAGCACATGACTGTAAAGCTGCCGCCCAGTTGGGTGGGTGTGGAGCACATGACTGTAAAGCTGCCGCTCAGTTGGGTGGGTGTGGAGCACATGACTGTGAAGCTGCCGCCCAGTTGGGTGGGTGTGGAGCACATGACTGTAAAGCTGCCGCCCAGTTGGGTGGGTGTGGAGCACATGACTGTAAAGCTGCCGCTCAGTTGGGTGGGTGTGGAGCACATGACTGTAAAGCTGCCGCCCAGTTGGGTGGGTGTGGAGCACATGACTGTAAAGCTGCCGCTCAGTTGGGTGGGTGTGGAGCACATGACTGTAAAGCTGCCGCCCAGTTGGGTGGGTGTGGAGCACATGACTGTAAAGCAGCCGACCAGTTGGGTGGGTGTGGAGTACATGACTGTAAAGCTGCCGCCCAGTTGGGTGGGTGTGGAGCACATGACTGTAAAGCTGCCGCCCAGTTGGGTGGGTGTGGAGCACATGACTGTAAAGCTGCCGTCCAGTTGGGTGGGTGTGGAGTACATGACTGTAAAACTGCCGCCCAGTTGGGTGGGTGTGGAGCACATGACTGTAAAGCTGCCGACCAGTTGGGTGGGTGTGGAGCACATGACTGTAAAGCTGCCGCCCAGTTGGGTGGGTGTGGAGCACATGACTGTAAAGCAGCCGACCAGTTGGGTGGGTGTGGAGTGCATGACTGTAAAGCAGCCGACCAGTTGGGTGGGTGTGGAGTACATGACTGTAAAGCTGCCGCCCAGTTGGGTGGGTGTGGAGCACATGACTGTAAAGCTGCCGCCCAGTTGGGTGGGTGTGGAGTACATGACTGTAAAACTGCCGACCAGTTGGGTGGGTGTGGAGCACATGACTGTAAAGCTGCCGTCCAGTTGGGTGGGTGTGGAGCACATGACTGTAAAGCTGCCGCCCAGTTGGGTGGGTGTGGAGTACATGACTGTAAAACTGCCGCCCAGTTGGGTGGGTGTGGAGCACATGACTGTAAAGCTGCCGACCAGTTGGGTGGGTGTGGAACACATGACTGTAAAGCAGCCGACCAGTTGGGTGGGTGTGGAGTACATGACTGTAAAGCTGCCGCCCATTTGGGTGGGTGTGGAGCACATGACTGTAAAGCTGCCGCCCAGTTGGGTGGGTGTGGAGCACATGACTGTAAAGCTGCCGTCCAGTTGGGTGGGTGTGGAGCACATGACTGTAAAGCTGCCGTCCAGTTGGGTGGGTGTGGAGTACATGACTGTACAGAGAGAGAGAGAATGAAAATGAGGGATATGGAATGGAGAAGAGGAGAATATAGAAAGAAATGGGGGATATAAGAAAGCAGATATAGGACTTCATCACAAGGGGGAGCCTTGGCTCAGGCCGGGCTCGGGGAGTGGAACTCTGGAAACCCTCTCCAGGTATGGTCCAGGTAAGAGGGATGAGGTAGGGGAGAGTAGTGAAGGGAAGGTAACTTGTTTATGTACTTCAAAAGCACATCATTGGGGTTAGTTAACTGTGTTGTGTTGTCGCTCGAGGCTGGTATAGGGGCAGTGTTGAAGGGTTTACCTTGAGGCTCTTCCGGGGATGTAGGGGAAGGTTAGGGGCAAGAGATTGGTGGTAGGGGAAGGTTAGGGGCAAGAGGTAAGGTGGTAGGGGAAGGTTAGGGGCAAGAGGTAAGGTGGTAGGGGAAGGTTAGGGGCAAGAGGTAAGGTGGTAGGGGAAGGTTAGGGGCAAGAGGTAAGGTGGTAGGGGAAGGTTAGGGGCAAGAGATTGGTGGTAGGGGAAGGTTAGGGGCAAGAGGTAAGGTGGTAGGGGAAGGTTAGGGGCAAGAGGTAAGGTGGTAGGGGAAGGTTAGGGGCAAGAGGTAAGGTGGTAGGGGAAGGTTAGGGGCAAGAGGTAAGGTGGTAGGGGAAGGTTAGGGGCAAGAGATTGGTGGTAGGGGAAGGTTAGGGGCAAGAGGTAAGGTGGTAGGGGAAGGTTAGGGGCAAGAGGTAAGGTGGTAGGGGAAGGTTAGGGGCAAGAGGTAGGGGGTAGGGGAAGGTTAGGGGGAAAGAGGTAAGGTCGTAGGGAAAGGTTAGGGGCAAGAGGTAAGGTGGTAGGGGAAGATTAGGGACAAGAGGTAGGTGGTAGGGGAAGATTAGGGGCAAGAGGTAAGGTGGTAGGGGGAGGTTAGGGGCAAGAGGTAAGGTGGTAGGGGGAAGAATAGGGGCAAGAGGTAAGAGGAGAGGAGGCATTGTAGGAAGGAAGAGCAAGGGGCAAGAGGATAAGACTAGGAAATAGGAATGGGAATACAAGGGGAAAAGGAAATTGAGGGGAAAGATAATGGAAGAGGAGGGAGAGGAAAATACAGGTAGAGTGGAAAACGTAGAGGGGCTGTGAAAGATGATAATCCGTGTTGAAGGCTAGAGTAGGCACTTCCTGCCTTTTACATCCATTGTTGTGTCTGCTGGAGCACCAACACCAGCCCCTGTCTGCTCTGGTCTGGCCTGGTCTGGTCTGGTCTGGTCTGGTCTGGTCTGGTCTGGTCTGGTTTGGCTGGCTGGCTGGCTGGCTGACTGGCTGCCTGCCTGCCTGGCTGCCTGCCTGCCTGGCTGCCTGCTTGCCTGCCTGCCTGCCTGCCTGCCTGCCTGCCTGCCTGCCTGCCTGCCTGCCTGCCTGCCTGCCTGCCTGCCTGCCTGGCTGCCTGCCTGGCTGGCTGGCTGCCTGCCTGCCTGCCTGGCTGGCTGGCTGCATGCCTGCCTGGCTGGCTGCCTGCCTGCCTGCCTGCCTGCCTGGCTGGCTGGCTGCCTGCCTGCCTGCCTGCCTGCCTGGCTGGCTGCCTGCCTGCCTGCCTGCCTGCCTGCCTGCCTGCCTGCCTGTCTGCCTGCCTGCCAGCCTGCCTGACAGCCTGCCTGCCAGCCTGCCTGCCTGTCAGCCTGCCTGCCAGCCTGCCTGGCTGTTTGGCCGAATAGATGGACGAACGCAGAATTATTGGTTAAAGGATAGATGGTTTGAAGGGGGGGGGGGCTGGGACGAGCGGTGTACTCACCTAATCACCTAGTTGTGCTTGCGGGGGTTGAGCTCTGGCTCTTTGGTCCCGCCTCTCAACTGTCAGTGTGTGTGTGTGTGTGTGTGTGTGTGTGTGTGTGTGTGTGTGTGTGTGTGTGTGTGTGTGTGTGTGTGTGTGTGTGTACTCACCTAATTGTGCTTGCGGGGGTTGAGCTCTGGCTCTTTGGTCCCGCCTCTCAACCGTCAATCAACTGGTGTGTGTGTGTGTGTGTGTGTGTGTGTGTGTGTGTGTGTGTGTGTGTGTGTGTGTGTGTGTGTGTGTGTGTGTGTGTTCTCATCTAGTTGTACTTCCCTAGTTGTGCATGCGGGGGTTGAGCTTTGTAGAAGAACTCCCAGAACCCCATCAAGCAGGTATCTCCAAATCCTGAGCACTCCAGGTGCAAACTCTGTGAGCAGGAACTGGGGCATGATCTCCCACACTACATCACCGAATACCCAGTTATTAGACCATTCAGACCCGTTGGCATGAGGTACCTGGAGTTTTGCAATTACTTTATTAACTCTCGTGTTCTTGAGGATATCCTCATAATGACCCCAAAGTTTGCCAATGCAGACTTATCGCATGGCCCTGTATGACTAACCATCCTGCGAGATGAGTATTTTAAGCATCATAAAAAAATATAGCTGGTTTTTGACACACACTCCAAGGAGTGCCGGACCAACCGGGCTGTGATGGGTATGTGGGCCTGCGGGCCGCTACAAGCAACAGCCTAGTGGACCAAACTCTCACAAGTCAAGCCTGGCTTCGAGCCGGGCTAGGGAAGTAGAACTCCCAGAACCCCATCAAGCAGGTATCAACCAGGTACTCCCCTTCATATAGTCTAGGGTAGCTAGGGTAGTTACAAATACAGATGTAACTAAAAGCGTTATTAAAAAAATGGGTTGATATAAATAGGGGCTGCCTCGTATAGACCTTCTGCAAATTCCTATTTCTTGTATGATCTCATAAAGTATACAAAAGTATACTTTTATATACTTCATGACCTGAAGTCCAGGTTTCGCTGAAGATTGCAAATGTGATGATTATCTTCGTGTTGTTAATTACTCACAAATGAACACTGTCTCACAACCCAGCAGCTGCTCTGTTGGTATAAGTCACAACTACTTCGGGTTGTGGGTAGGCCTATTGTCACTAATATCGACCAATCAGCTCCAAGGAATTGAGGACTAATATGTCGACTAATCAACTGGAAGTTACTGGACTAGACGAGTAACTGATGATGGGACCATCACAAACATCCAAACGTTACCCTAGGATCAGTGATGGGAACTTTATCCAAGGATCAGTGATGGGAACTTTATCCAAGGATCAGTGATGGGAACTTTATCCAAGGATCAGTGATGGGAACTTTATCCAAGGATCAGTGATGGGAACTTTACCCAAGGATCAGCGATGGGAACTTTACCCAAGGATCAGTAATGGGAACTTTACCCAAGGATCAGTGATGGGAACTTTACCCAAGGATCAGTAATGGGAACTTTACCCAAGGATCAGTGATGGGAACTTAAGATAAGGACTTACACATGAACTTAGACTAATCGAATTCAGTAAGTCGTCTCCTGTGGCCTTGAGACAGCAAGTTTTTTCTTGATTTGCTATTTTAAATAATACCTGGTGTTGCAAGAGCAAGGTCAGTGGTTGATGCTTCAAGGTCAGTGGTTGATGCTTCAAGGTCAGTGGTTGATGCTTCAAGGTCAGTGGTTGATGCTTCAAGGTCAGTGGTTGATGCTTCAAGGTCAGTGGTTGATGCTTCAAGGTCAGTGGCTGATGCTTCAAGGCCAGTGGTTGATGCTTCAAGGTCACTGGTTGATGCTTCAAGGTCAGTGGTTGATGCTTCAAGGCCAATGGTTCAAGGTAATTAGTGTTGCAGCAGCAATACCGTCGGTTGTAACACGAAGACCAGTGGTCGCAACACCCATGTCATCAGTGTTGTAATTGAAGTGCCATTGTTTGCAACAACGTAATTAGCATTACAATACCAATACCATCCGTTACAACTAATATCTTGAGGTTATCTTGAGTTGATTTCGGGGCTTTTTAGTGTCCCCGCGGCCCGGTCCTCGACCAGGCCTCCACCCCCAGGAAGCAGCCCGTGACAGCTGACTAACACCCAGGTACCTATTTACTGCTAGGTAACAGGGGCATAGGGTGAAAGAAACTGCCCATTGTTTCTCGCCGGCGCCCGGGATCGAACCCGGGACCACAGGATGACAGTCCAGCGTGCTGTCCGCTCGGCCGACCGGCTCCCTAAGGCCTTTGTTTACATCTGCAAGGTCATTAGTTGCAACAACAAAGTAATTAGTATTGCAGTATCAATGTAATTGATAATGCGCTATCAAAGTGATTCACATGACAACGTCAAGGTGATTGTCTTTGCAATATAATTTAGTACTCAGTCTTACTTTAGTACTTAGTCTTACGAGTACTAAACTTGGGGACGTTACAACAGTAAGAGGTTTCAAGACTGTTCAACACACTCTCGGAAACCATGGGGGGGGGGGAGGATCGTGGTAATTAAGGCTCCACCGTCATGATGGTGATCAACTTGACTGTTGTGTTGTGGGTGACATTAACAGCCCAGCACGCTGGGAGCTGTGTCCTAGGCAACGAGCCTAGTGTTGAATGCCAGGATGCTCATTCATCCAGGATTGAATTGCTAGGAGTCAAATACAGGAAATATATATTGTGAAGTGTTGGCATAGCTTCCAAACTATTTCTTATAAGCAGTACTGGAGAGGGTGAGTACTGGAGAGGGTGAGTACTGGAGAGGGTGAGTACTGGAGAGGGTGAGTACTGGAGAGGGTGAGTACTGGAGAGGGTGAGTACTGGAGAGGGTGAGTACTGGAGAGGGTTTGTGGGAGTACTGGAGAGGGTTTGTGGGAGTACTGGAGAGGGTGGGGGAGTACTGGAGAGGGTTTGTGGGAGTACTGGAGAGGGTGAGTACTGGAGAGGGTGTGGGGGAGTACTGGAGAGGGTGAGTACTGGAGAGGGTGAGTACTGGAGAGGGTGAGTACTAGAGAGGGTGTGGGGGAGTACTGGAGAGGGTGAGTACTGGAGAGGGTGAGTACTGGAGAGGGTTTGTGGGTTTGTGGGAGTACTGGAGAGGGTGGGGGAGTACTGGAGAGGGTGGGGGAGTACTGGAGAGGGTTTGTGGGAGTACTGGAGAGGGTGGGGGAGTACTGGAGAGGGTTTGTGGGAGTACTGGAGAGGGTGTGGGAGTACTGGAGAGGGTGTGGGAGTACTGGAGAGGGTGGGGGAGTACTGGAGAGGGTTTGTGGGAGTACTGGAGAGGGTGAGTACTGGAGAGGGTTTGTGGGAGTACTGGAGAGGGTGGGGGAGTACTGGAGAGGGTGTGGGAGTACTATAGAGGGTGTGGGAGTACTGGAGAGGGTGTGGGAGTACTGGAGAGGGTGTGTGCAGGAGACCAGGACACACGGGGCGTCAGTAACCGGTAGGTCCTTCACCCGCTGATGTCCTTGTGGCTCAGCACGTCCCAGCTGGCTGCCACACCTCCCACACCTGCTGCTACTGTGCTGCTGCTCCTCCTCCTGCACCCCCCCTCTCCACCACCATTGTTACCTGCTGCCCCTAGGCTCTTGACGGTGCAGCTCTTGACGGTGGGGCTCTTGACGGTGGTGGCTCTTGACAGTGGCGTTGATCGAAGGCGTGATTGTAGTTATGAATGAGGCTGAGAGTAGTGTGTAGGTGGTGGTGATGGTGGTGGTGTGTGGTGGTGATAGTGGTGGTGTGTAGTGGTTATGACAACCAGTGTTGCCACCACCACCACTACCACCACAGGATGTCCTTCGAGTTATCACTGGCCGGGTCCGCTGGTCTTGACTTTTTGCTGTCTCGGACTCTCTGTGCCTGTTATGGTAATACTGGTTTTTGTGCTGGTGCCGAGTGGCGGTGTTGTGTGTTCCTGTGTTGAGGAGCTGGCTCTGTTGCACCTCTTGTGTTGCTCTTGTGGGCCTCTACACACCTTGGTGGTGCAGGTCTGGCTCTTGTGTTGCTCTTGTGGGCCTCTACACACCTTGGTGGTGAAGGTCTGGCTCTTGTGGGGCCTCTACACACCTTGGTGGTGAAGGTCTGGCTCTTGTGTTGCTTTTATGGGGCCTCTACACACCTTGGTGGTGAAGGTCTGGCTCTTGTGTTGCTCTTGTGGGCCTCTACAAACCTTGGTGGTGAAGGTCTGGCTCTTGTGGGGCCTCTACACACCTTGGTGGTGAAGGTCTGGCTCTTGTGTTGCTCTTGTGGGCCTCTACACACCTTGGTGGTGAAGGTCTGGCTCTTGTGTTGCTCTTGTGGGCCTCTACACACCTTGGTGGTGAAGGTCTGGCTCTTGTGGGCCTCTACACACCTTGGTGGTAAAGGTCTGGCTCTTGTGTTGCTCTTGTGGGCCTCTACACACCTTGGTGGTGCAGGTCTAGCTCTTGTGTTGCTCTTGTGGGCCTCTACACACCTTGGTGGTGCAGGTCTAGCTCTTGTGTTGCTCTTGTTTCCTCTACACACCTTGTCTTGCTCTAGTGTAGTAGTCCCCACTACTCTTTATTTTTTTTCCAACTCCAGACCGGACATGACGAATATAATTCTCTAAAACATTTACAGATAAACTACAGATAATTCAAATTATTTTTAACCCCACTATGATAACTACTATATAAATCGCCAGATTGATTCAGATTACGCACACACAGACTCAATAATACAAATTCAGAATATGTTGTTTAAGATTCGCTACCTGGAACAAAAAGATCCAAGTAGCACGGGCTATGGTGAGCCCGTGCAATTGAGAGTAAAACCCGCACATTCTTGACGGGCCAAGCAGGAGGAAATATCTGCCAGCGTTAACTGATTGTCTTTGATTCTCGGCGAAGCTGGAATTCTCTAAATTATTTGGGAATTGAATTTGCACACCAAGCAGACCACATTAAAGATTTTGCGTGTGTAAAGTCAAGGGGGTAATTCGGGAATTCACACTATAATAATATTCGTAGTGATTTGGATATTGTTCCCAGGAAGGGGGGGGGGGAGAGGGGTTAGTGTGTGTTTGTTTTGTCTCTTGGTGCTCTTAGTGTGTGTGTGTGTGTGTGTGTGTGTGTGTGTGTGTGTGTGTGTGTGTGTGTGTGTGTGTGTGTGTGTGTGTGTGTGTGTGTGCGTGTGTGTGTGTATTCACCTAGTTGTGTTTGCGGGGGTTGAGCTTTGCTCTTTCGGCCCGCCTCTCAACTGTCAATTAACTGTTTACTATTTTGTTTTCTACACCACACACACCAGGAAGCAGCCCATGACAGCTGACTAAATCCCAAGTACCTATTTACTACTAGGTAACAGGGGGGCATTCAGAGTGAAAAAAACTTTGCCCATTTGTTTCTGCCTGGTGTGGGAATCGAACCCGCGCCACGGAATTACGAGCCCTGCGCGCTATCCTGTATATCTATCGCTATGTGTGTGTGCGTGTGGAGCGGAGCAATGGAACCCAAGGCTGAGTGAATGAGACCCCTCGGTAGAAGCCTTTGTCTGGCGCCCTTTGGGGATTTAACTATGAGAATTGTAGTGTTGAGAGGAGGAGGAGGGGAGGAGCTCGGTGCCGGGAGATAATGCGGGAAATAATGGAGGGTAGAGAGAGAGAGAGAGAGAGAGAGAGAGAGAGAGAGAGAGAGAGAGAGAGAGAGAGAGAGAGAGAGAGAGAGAGAGAGAGAGAGAGAGAGAGAGAGAGGAAGTTTGGAGGGCAGTTTAGGAGTTTGCATGCCTGGGCCTACCCATCCTCCTAAGATGTTAATACCTATAGCAACTACTTAGTTTAATTTACAAAAATGGACAGTTGGAGCAACTAATCTTCACATTTTTTGCTATTCATTTTGTACAGGGTACGAAAAAAATGTCAAAATATCAAACTTAAACATTCATAGGTCTAGTACAGCTGATATGTGTTAAGTCTAAAATAGCGTATATTATTCCAGGATTGCGTATTTATGCTTTAGACAGGTTATAACTTGTGGACCAAGATGCCCAACCACTTGGTCTGGACGGTAGAGCGACGGTCTCGTCTCATGCAGGTCGGCGTTCAATCCCCGACCGTCCTGATGGTTGGGAACCATTCCTTCCCCCATCGTCTCATCCCAAATCCTCATCCTGACCCCTCTTCCAAGTGCTATATAGTCGTAATGGCTCTTGATAATTACCCTACTTTATGGACAAAGTTATGACAAGTCAAGCCTGAGGCCAGGTCGGCCTATGGAGCGATGGTACCAGTACCCCCAGCAGCTGCAGCAGTGAAGGTGAACATAAGCATCAGTAACAACACCAGCAGTGAAGGTCAGCACAGGCAGCAGTAGCAACACCAGCAGTGAAGGTCAGCACAGGCAGCAGTAGCAACACCAGCAGTGAAGGTCAGCACAGGCAGCAGTAACAACACCAGCAGTGAAGGTCAACACATGCAGCAGTAGCAACACCAGCAGTGAAGGTCAACACATGCAGCAGTAGCAACACCAGCAGTGAAGGTCAACACAGGCATCAGTAACAACACCAGCAGTGAAGGTCAACACAGGCATCAGTAACAACACCAGCAGTGAAGGGAGACAGTACAGGTGTGTGCAACATGTGTCAATGAACGGGAACGACTGCCTGAGGCTGCATGTTGACAACACACATTAAGAAGGGAGCAGCTCGGTGATTGCTTCCGCTTCTTCTTCATAATAGACCACAAGCTGAAGCTCTCATGTCACACGGAACATGCAAATGGAACTGAAAGATATAAATGAGTTAAACCAAAGTCATAATTTCCTTTTCACGTATGCAAATTCAAAAATAAAATTTTCTGCGAAAGAAGTTTCCTTCACCGGAAATCCTTCTATCCTTCACAGGAAATGGAAAGAAATGAATGAAATCCTGAAAGAACAACAAGAAGATTTCTTTAGCCTCCGATAGACAGCTTGAAATGTGAAGATCCAGAGAACTTCTTTATGGACGATTTTAATTTTTTTTTTTTAATTTTGCCCCGAGGGGCGAGTTTATTGGGCAGCGCCACTCATCTTGTGAGTGGACACACCGCCATAGCAGCATGGACAACACTCCCCAATAGGAAGAAAACCCGCTGGGTTGTTCATCCTGTCACTTGTATCCAGACACAGCTGGGACTTGCTTAACTGTCTCAAGTGAACAACTCCTCAAATAAAAAGATTAGACACAACTCTGAATGTGGAATTGATGTCAATACAAACACCAGAATCTTAGAAAATCATCATCTTCTCCTTGGTGGTACGTGCAGGTTGCATGAATGATGTATCCTCTCGATGATTGCACTCATCAATATTACAACATGCTCGAACACTCGAACTAGGGGTCCGAGACCGTCGCTCTACCGTCCAGCGCAAGTAGGTGTAAATATTAGGGTGAATTATGAGAATTTTCCAATCTAGGGATTGGATTGGAAGATTCCAATCCACAAACCTCCTTTCCTTATCATTTAGGTTTTCTAGCTTTGAATACTGCACTGTTTTTGCCTCTGGTTGACCGCTTGACCACTGGTTTTGGACTGTTTGAACACTGTTTGGACTGGTTGACCAGTCCAGCAACCAGGAAGCCTGGTCGACGACCGGGCCGCGGGGACGCTAAGCCCCGGAAACACCTCAAGGTAACCTCAAGATAACCCCTTTCAAGGTAGGAAAGCTCTCGGAAGTAGAAAGAATACAGAGAAGATATATTGGAGCCATAGACACCATAATAAACACCTCAGTTACTGGGACCGTCTTAAAGCACTGGCGATGTTCTCTGGAGAGCAAGACAGAGCACTATCGCAAGATGTATACATGAAAGATTCACGAAAGATCTCAAATATGCTTAATAAATAATAATTACTGGAACGAAAGATATGATAGGATGCCAAACAGATCAAGTAATGAGGAAATGTGTCACAGGCACAATCTTAATGACACTATGTAAAAGATACATCGAACACTTTATGTAGGGCATACGTAAATCTGTTTATCTATGTATTTACGTATGTAGGTTAGCTTAGCATTTTAAAAGCACCGAATCACCTTCTGTGGTTGATTGTTCAATAAACCCCTGAACTATATGTTTAACACATCTCTAACCCTCTCCATGGAGGACAGAAGAAAATGTATATATGTTGGTTAGCATTGTAAATGTGTGGCCACGTCTGTGGTAAAAAAAAAAAAAAAAAAAAAAATCTGAGAACAGTGTATGGACATCAGAGGCCCGCGCCCTCAACCTCCTTCCACACAAAATATAAGAATTATTGCCGGAACAAGAGCAAATGTTTTCAATATGTCATAATATATGTATGTGAGCGTGTGGGCTGCTGCAAGCAACAGCCTGACCGAACAAGCCAAGCCCCAGGCCAGTCTTTAGGAGTAGAACAACTCGAAACCGACTACGGGTAAATCACAGGTGAAATATTTTGACCCTGTGAACTTTCTGGGTTATGGTCGATCCCGCGAGCTCTTTTTTGTGATTAATTTAATTTTTACCCCCAGGTTGTGATTCCCTCTGGGGGTGTTTAAACCTACGTGAGCTGTATGGGGGGTGTTTAAACCTACGTGAGCTGTATGGGGGGTGTTTAAACCTACGTGAGCTCTATGGGGGGTGTTTAAACCTACGTGAGCTGTATGGGGCGTGTTTAAACCTACGTGAGCTGCATGGGGCGTGTTTAAACCTACGTGAACTGTATGGGGCGTGTTTAAACCTACGTGAGCTGTATGGGGGCGTGTTTTAACCTACGTGAACTGTATGGGGCGTGTTTAAACCTACGTGAACTGTATGCGGCGTGTTTAAACCTACGTGAGCTGTATGAGGGCGTGTTTAAACCTACGTGAACTGTATGGGGCGTGTTTAAACCTACGTGAACTGTATGGGGCGTGTTTAAACCTACGTGAACTCTATGGGGGCGTGTTTAAACCTGCGTGAACTGTATGGGGCGTGTTTAAACCTACGTGAACTGTATGGGGCATGTTTAAACTACGTGAGCTCTATGGGGGCGTGTTTAAACCTGCGTGAGCTCATAGAGCCGTGCATTAACACAAACTTTAGGAATTAACTCATGTGGATGAACTTTTACCTTTGTGAGGTCTTGGCAATGACCTCCTGACTCCTGTGGGCTCTTGGCATTGATCTGTGACCCGTCGTGCCTGGTCCATCTTCAAAACAAACGGCCTTCGCCTTCACAACATATTTGTGTTTGTGCCATGAACATACGTACGACCTAGAGGACCCACTTGAATTACCCAGGCTTCCACTGAAGCCAAGCCAGGGTTTCAGTGGAAATCTAATTTCAGTCTAACTTCAGACAATTCCCCCAACACACATGCATACACAAGAGCAGAGGTTAACCCCCGCAAGCACATCTAGGTGAATACACACACACACACACACACACACACACACACACACACACACACACACACACACACACACACACACACACACACACACACACACACACACAAGGCTAAAGGAGCTAAAACTCACGTCCCTGGAAGACAGAAGAGTAAGGGGAGACATGATAACCACCTACAAAATTCTCGGGGGAATTGAAAGGGTGGATAAAGACAAACTATAGCACGAGCGGAACACGAACAAGGGAACACAGGTGGAAGCTGAGTAGAAAATGAGCCACAGAGACATTAAAAAGAATTTTTTCAGTGTCAGAGTAGTTAACGGATGGAATGCACTAGGAAGTGATGTGGTGGAGGCTGGCTCCATACACAATTTCAAATGTAGATATGATAGAGCCCAGTAGGCTCAGGAATCTGTACACCAGTTGATTGACGGTTGAGAGGCGGGACCAAAGAGACAAAGCTCAACCCCCGTAAGCAAAATTAGGCGAGTACAACTAGGTGTGTACAATCAGTTATCAGGGGGCCTGATAGCTGAGTGGGCAGCGCTCTATACTCGAAATCCTAGAGTCCGGGTTCGATCCCGGTGATGGCAGAAACAAAATGGGCAGAGTTTCTTTCACCCTAATGCCCCTGTTACCTAGCAGGAAATAGGTACCTGGGAGTTAGACAGCTGTTACGGGCTGCTTCCTGGGGTATGTGAGGGGGGGGGGATTAATTGATTGAGCCAAAGCTCAACCCCCGCAAGCACAACTAGATGAATACACACACACACGCACACACACACACACACACACTGCGATAGATGCATTTGCAGCTATCCTGCAACAGGCTTGAACTATGAGGAAGGTTGTAATTGTTTATGACACTGAAACCCGTAACTCACAGGATGGTTAGTCTTTTTGATGGTATTAAGAAGAGATCATCAATAACCTGTTAATTATTTATATAAAAATATTAATATGCTAACATATTAACATTTTCATATAACATTATACTTATGTTAATAAATATATACTTTTCAGTCTATTTAACCGTGCTCGAAGCTATGACTTCGTGTCATTCACGACTGGAAACATGTGTCATTCACGACTGGAAACATGTGTCATTCACGACTGGAAACGTGTGTCATTCACGACTGGAAACACGTGTCATTCACGACTGGAAACACGTGTCATTCACGACTGGAAACGTGTGTCATTCACGACTGGAAACGTGTGTCATTCACGACTGGAAACATGTGTCATTCACGACTGGAAACGTGTCATTTACGACTGGAAACGTGTGTCATTCACGACTGGAAACATGTGTCATTCACGACTGGAAACACGTGTCATTCACGACTGGAAACATGTGTCATTCACGGCTGGAAACCTGTCATTCACGACTGGAAACGTGTGTCATTCACGACTGGAAACGTGTGTCATTCACGACTGGAAACATGTGTCATTCACATCCAATATATAATATATATTATAAACACTCCCTGAATCACAGCAACCAAAATACCCTACCTAATATTACCTAGGCCTAACTACACTAATTTACAAATGTACAATTTTAGGCAATGTTGGTTTTTATGGCTCCGCATGAATATTTTAGTAGTCAAATGTTGACTTAATGACGTCGTGGATAGTTAGTGTATTGTAGTATTGTTTAGGGTTGGTGGATGGGTAGTTCATTCGCAGGGTAGTGTGGTTGGAGGTTAACGACTGGTTAACGAACTCGTTAACGACTCTATTAAAGTTAACAAATTGGTTAAAGTTCTCGGAGTAACAATGTCGGACATCTTAAGTACTCAGAGTAACAATGTCGGACATCTTAAGTACTCAGAGTAACAATGTCGGACATCTTAAGTACTCAGAGTAACAATGTCCAACATCTTAAGTACTCAGAGTGACAATGTCCGACATCTTAAGTACTCAGAGTAACAATGTCCGACATCTTAAGTACTCAGAGTGACAATGTCCGACATCTTAAGTACTCAGAGTAACAATAAAGCTATCACCTAATATATAATGAAGCAATTAGTGTTAAGTGTTAGTGCAACATGTGTGGAAAGTGATAATGAGGTAAGTGATAGTGAGATAAGTGTTAAGATAAGAGACAGTACACTATTGGTTAAAGTTGTGGTACTATCTGGTACTCTAATGCCGCTGATGAAGTGTTCCAGCGAGCGGCCAGCGTTATTACCGGGGTCTGGAATGTAAATCTCAAACAGCTGTATTCCACGTGTTAAATATTTTAAAATGATAGCGAGGGCAATTTAGAATTTACATTCATTACTTTTATTCCTGCAAAACAATGCATGTGTGAAATATTTTGGTTCAGCTAAAGCTAAGTTATTATTGCCCCAAAAAAACAACTAAATTTATTCATATATATTTTTATTATATATATAAAAGGGACCATGGCGTAATGGGCCTGTCCCAATTTTCGCAGAAATCATTGGAATAATATTTTGTGTATTATTCCAAATAAACAATTTATTCCAGTATTATTCCAGTTTCGGAATATTGAAAGGTTTATTGGTTATGTACGATTAGCTGAACTTTTTCTCTTAGTGGACACCTTCAACAGAGAACTACTTAATTTTCTTCAAGAAGTGCCGAACCAACCGGGCTGTGGTGGGTATGTGGGCCTGCGGGCCGCTCCAAGCAAGAGCCTGGTGGACCAAACTCTCACAAGTCGAGCCTGGCCTCGGGCCGGGCTTGGGGAGTAGAAGAACTCCCAGAACCCCAACAACCAGGTACTATCCAGGTAGTGGTTTTCTTAATAAAAATATTAATAACTTGAAAAGATAAGTGTACACTGGTGCCAATCTAACGAGAATAGTGATGAAGTGGAACAGGCTAAGGAAACGTTGTACAGAAATGAATATAAAAAGTTAAATCTTTGTTAACGAGGAGACTATTGTCTTCCCTTCCCTCCCTCTCCCTTCCCTCCCTCTTCCCTTCCATCCCCCTTCCTACACTCCACCCATCCCATCTCCCCTCCCAGTCTGTCTCCTCCAAAAAGTGATTAATGAATTCCTTAAGTGTGTGTCACCATTATGTGATATTAATAGCAAGCCTTGACACGCTACGCTCTTCACCTTCTTAAGTGCAAGACCACGTGAAGAGGGGAGTAAGGAGCAACTGTGACGAAAAGGGAATAAAGAATAAGAAGAGAAGGCAATAGGGAAAATAGGATGAAAATACAGGATGTAAAAATAAAAATGACAGTTGAAGAAGCATGTACAAAAAGCCAGAAAAAAATAAGATCAAAGGCTACGAATATAATAAAGGAAAAACCTAAGAATATGATCCATATTTACAGCTTGAAATTAAATTACTGGGGAATAGAGATGTGATAAGAATGAGCAATATACAATGGAAGTTATAAGAATGGTACAAAAGAATAAAAAACTTGATCCAAACACGAGATCAGGAACAAAGCTTTGTACTGGTTGATCAGTCCAGCAACCAGGAGGCCTGGTCGACGACCGGGCCGCGGGGACACTAAGCCCCGGAAGCACCTCAAGGTAACCTCAAGGTAACCGGTAAATTATTAACAAAATTAACAAAAATGGAGAATGATAAAGTTTATGCTAATATTGAAGCTGGGGAAAAGATAATTAAAAGCAATAAAATAGACGAGAGAAGGAAAGAGAATTTAAGATATTAGAGAAAATAAAACAAATGATGTAAAATAAAATGATTCATAGAGTAGATAATAAAAATAAATTTATTAAAACAGAGAATTATATATATATTTTATGCACAGTATAGTTGAAGGATGAATTAAGATGGTAAATTTGTTGATATAAGTCTTGGGAGAATCCGTAAGAACAAGGTAAGGAGAAAGGGGAAGCAAAGGGAGGGGGAATAAGGTGGGGGGAGAAGGAGGAAGTATTAGGTTGGGGGTATTGGGAGAAGGGAAGGGGGGGGGGGAGAGAGCACGATAAAATGAGCCATTGGCTTAGTGTTGGAGGTCACGCAGTCTCTGCCCTCAGACCCGGGGAAGTAACAATTATGCAGTGTGTATCGATCCTCGGGCGGACTGGGTGGTTGTGATGGGCACTGGGAGGTCCCAGTGATGGGGTATGGGTTGAAGGAAGAGCCCTGGGAGGTGCCCATCACAATCCCATCCTTTTATCGTTTCTAGGTAATGTTTATCTCTCAGAATGTTTGGCAATACGTTTATTGGTTGTGATGCGTGTGTATATATGTATGAACACGTTGTACTGAGCGGGGTGAGGATAGCTTGAGCTACCTCATCCCTTTGTGTGTATTTTACCTCAATAAACTTATTTCAATTTCAATTCTATCGTTTCTCAGTTTCTGATCATTGCTTCTGTCTCTTATTTGCTCAGTTTCTTGTAGAATTTGGTGTGTTATTTTAGTACCATTGTTTCAGAGTGTCTCCAGAGTGACTCCAGAGTGCCTCCAGAGCAGTCTTTCCTTGTAGCTCAGTCCCCTCAGCTCCGGGATGAGTCGTGTTGTATATATGCGGCCCTTTTACAGTTTTATTTTGTGTTTATTTTGGTCGGGTTCCATGCAGGAGCAGCATACTCAGGAATGAATCACAGGGAGATTTGCCTGTTTACCCGTTGTTGGCTCCGGGGGATTGACGTCCCCGCGGCCCGGTCTCTGACCATGAGGCCTCCTGGTTGGTGTTTGCTCAACCAGGCTGTTAGACGCAGCTGATCACAGCCTGATGTATAGATCGGGCTGAACCATGTGCTCGGTTGATCAGATAGACTCTGAAGGTGTTTGTCAAGTTCTCTCTTGATCACCGTCAGAGGTCGGCCAGTCGGAGCTTGTGTTAGAGGAGCGTTTTGGAAAGTTTTCAAATGACGTTTAGTGAAGATAAGTTCCAACTCTTGCCTGGAAAATCGAAGAACAGACGCTCAAAAAAATAAAACTAAGAACAGACGCTCAAAAAAACAATAAAACTAAGAACAGACGCTCAAAAAAACAATAAAACAAAGAACAGACGCTCAAAAAAACAATAAAACTAAGAACAGACGCTCAAAAAACAATAAAACTAAGAACAGACGCTCAAAAAAATATCCTAGATAATTTTTACAACATTATTATTATTATTTCTCCATTTGTTCCTCTTCATCTTTCCCTCTTCTTGTATGTGTCTTCCTTTACTTCAAATTCAACTCCCCCTTTTCAGTCTTAATTCTGTCTTCCACCTTCCTGTTCTCTTTGGCAGAGAACATTGTTGCTCCCCCAGTCCCTCCCCTCCTTCACTCATCCACACTGAGCAATAAGTCTCCCTCCCTTTCTTAAAATATCCATTCTTTCCTCCCTTTCCTGGGTAATATCCTTCCCTTACTTTCGAAGCATTATCCTAATCCCATTTTTCCCTCCTTCTCTTGATAGACCCTAGTCCTCTCACCCTTTATTCTCTCCTACGTCGTGTTCCTCCCTTTATCTCCTTAGACATGTTTCTTCCTTTCCTTAGACATATCCCTTCCTTTTCTAAGCCATATCCCTTCCACTTCTAAGGCATATTCCTCCTACTTCTAAGGCATATTCCTCCCTGCCTCCTCCTCCTCCTAAGCAATATTCCTTCCACCCTCATCCCCTTATCCGAGACTTTGCACACTACAGCTAAGCTTTAATAAACGTCCCTGGCAGCTTGACACCCCAGACAGGAGAGGGGAGGGAGGAAATGGCGAGGGGGGGGGGAGGGACGCGCACTGAATGATCCAAACGTTTTCTCAAGCTCAGGGGATATCTCCGGATTCATAAGCGGATGCTAGAAACGCCAACAATGCTCCCAGGCGGATTGTGGACGTGATTTATAGCGTATCACTGCCTCTATTTCTCAGTGTGTTGCCAAACTTGGTTATGGAGACATGCTTCTCTCTGTCTGTCTGTCTGTCTGTGTCTCTCTCTGTCTTTCTGTGTCTCTCTCTGTCTGTCTGTGTCTCTCTCTGTCTGTGTCTCTCTCTGTCTGTCTGTGTCTCTCTGTCTGTCTTTGTCTCTCTCTGTCTGTCTTTGTCTCTCTCTGTCTGTCTGTGTCTCTGTCTGTCTGTGTCTCTGTCTGTCTGTGTGTCTCTCTCTCTCTCTCTCTCTCTCACCCTTTATATATATATTTAACATAGATAATAAGATTAACAATATACTACGACCCGCCCAGTACACACACAGACCCAACAATGAAGCCGTGACGAAGGCTGCGCTCTCGACTATAATTAAAAGCTGGACTATAATCCAGCAGCTTTATTGACACTAATGTACAAACACTTTACATTAATTTACCGTAAAATATTTTTGGAAAAAGGATTAAGTTTGACTTCAAGTAAGATCTTCTTTGACTATAAATAAATATTGTATTTGATTTGGTATAGTTCGTGTCTTGTGCCTTTACTTGGAAGAGTATGATTTACCTTGAGATGATTTCGGGGCTTAGCGACCCCGCGGCCCGGTCGTCGCCTCCTCGTTGCTGGACTGGTCAACCAGGCTGTTGGACGTGGCTGCTCGCATTCGTGGTTGTTGGTGTTGGTGTGGTTACCTATGAGTCACTACAGGGGTTCAGCTCTATAGCGAGGTTCAGCTCTATGTCCCTCCACCAGGCTGTGTTATATCTGCGGCCGTGTAGCAGCCACGTCCAACAGCCTGGTTGATCAGTCCAGTAACCAGCAGCCACATTCACGAAAGCACTTAGGAACGTGTACATCTTTCCTCAATCTTTTTGCGGCTTTGGTTACATTTATTATACAGTTTACAAGTATGAAAACTTCCCATTCAACTGTTGTTATTGTTATAAACAGCCTCCTGGTGCTTCGGAGCTCATTAACTGTTTAATAATTGTAAACAAAGCCGCCAAAGATTGCGAAAAGATGTACAGGTTCGTAAGTGTTTGCGTAACTGCTTCGAGAATCTACACCCAGGAGGCCTGGTCGACGACCGGGCCGCGGGGTCGCTAAGCCCCGGAAGCACCTCAAGGTAACCTCAAGGTGTAATTTAACTATTCCGATGTTCGAATTTGTCGTCCAACGTCGCCTTAAAGTTGTGTGGGGGCGACAGAGGGCGTTTTTACACAGTCAAGAAGCATAGTCCCCCCTTGCTACTGCTCTCTCCCCTCCCCTTCTCCCTTGCCTACACCCCATCTCCCCTCACCAGGGGATGGGGTGGGGGGTAGAGGGGACACATCAGGCCACAGCTGCCGTCACCAGTTTTTCCCCTCGGGAGAACAGAGGGGAGGAAGGAGGGCTGAGATAACAAGGGGGAAAATGATGGCGGGAACAGAGGTGGGCGTGATAACGAGGGAAGAGAGGAACAGCAGGTGGAGAATATAGAGACCTGCTTAGGGGTTAAAACAAGAATATCTGTAGTGTTAAAGAATATTGTGGGTGGTAACTTGACGAATATATTAACATGGGAGCCGGTCGGCCGAGCGGACAGCACGCTGGACTTGTGATCCTGTGGTCCCGGGGTCGATCCCAGGCGCCGGCGAGAAACAATGGGCAGAGTTTCTTTCACCCTATGCCCCTGTTACCTAGCAGTAAAATAGGTACCTGGGTGTTAGTCAGCTGTCACGGGCTGCTTCCTGGGGGTGGAGGCCTGGTCGAGGACCGGGTCGCGGGGACACTAAAGCCCCGAAATGATCTCAAGATAACAAGATAACCTGCTTAGGGGTTAAAACAAGAGTATATGTAGTGTTAAAGAATAATGTGGGTGGTAACTTGACGAATATATTGACAGCGCCCCGTAGCCCAGAGTGATAAGCGATAGCAGCATGACTGAGGCTTTGTACAAGAAATATAGCAGGATAAATATGAGAATAGGAGTAGACGGTGATGATGGGGGAAGAGGGGAGCCTGCCCCCGGCGGCACCGTGAGCTTGGCCGTCGTCATAACTGACTGCCGGAAGTCGGTGTCGCATCGTGGGGGGGGGGAGGGGGGGAATGGGGGACGTAAACATGGGGGGTGAGGAGGGGGGCAGGTGGAGGGGGGGGGTTGATGGTGGAGGCTACCTTGAGGCTACCTTGAGGTGCTTCCGGGGCTTAGTGTCCCCGCGGCCCGGTCGTCGACCAGGCCTCCTGGTTGCTGGACTGATCAACCAGGCTGTTAGACGCGGCTGCTCGCAGCCTGACGTATGAGTCACAGCCTGGTTGATCAGGTATTCTTTGGAGGTGCTTATCCAGTTCTCTCTTGAACACTGTGAGGGGTCGGCCAGTTATGCCCCTTATGTGTAGTGGAAGCGTGTTGAACAGTCTCGGGCCTCTGATGTTGATAGAGTTCTCTCTCAGAGTACCTGTTGCACCTCTGCTTTTCAACGGGGGTATTCTGCACATCCTGCCATGTCTTCTGGTCTCATGTGGTGTTATTTCTGTGTGCAGGTTTGGGACCAGCCCCTCAATTATTTTCCACGTGTAAATTATTATGTATCTCTCCCGCCTGCGCTCAAGGGAGTACAGATTTAGGCTCTTTAGTCGGTCCCAGTAATTTAGATGTTTTACTGAGTGGATTCTAGCAGTAAAGGATCTCTGCACGCTCTCTAGGTCAGCAATTTCTCCAGCTTTGAAAGGGGCTGTCATTGTGCAGCAGTACTCCACTCTAGAGAGCACAAGCGTTTTGAAAAGTATCATCATCGGTATAGCATCTCTAGTGTGAAAAGTTCTTGTTATCCAACCTGTCATTTTTCTTGCAGTTGTGACGGCTACTTTATTGTGTTCTTTAAAGGTAAGGTCTTCCGACATGAGTACACCCAGGTCCTTTACATTGCCTTTTCGTTCTATGTTATGATTTGCCTGCGTTTTGTACGTGGTTTCTGTTTTTATATTTTCAATTTTTCCGTAGCGCATGAGCTGAAACTTATCCTCGTTGAATACCATATTATTTTCTGTAGCCCATAGAAAGACCTGATCTACATCTGATTGGAGGTTTGCCGTGTCCTCTATGTTGCCAACTCTCATGAAAATCCTAGTGTCATCTGCAAAGGATGATACAGTGCTATAGGTTGTGTTCTGGTCTATGTCCGATATGAGGATGAGAAAAAGTACTGGAGCAAGCACAGTACCCTGGGGGACTGAGCTCTTCACGGTTGATGGGCTGGATTTTATTTTGTTGACTATTACACATTGGGTTCTGTCAGTCAGGAAATTGTAGATCCATCTGCCTATTTTCCCGGTAATTCCTTTTGAACGCATTTTATGTGCAATAACACCATGGTCACATTTATCAAAAGCTTTTGCGAAATCTGTGTAAATTACATCAGCGTTTTGTTTGTCTTCCATAGCATCTAATGCCATATCATAGTGGTCCAGCAACTGCGACAGGCAAGAGCGCCCTGTTCTGAAACCATGTTGTCCGGGGTTATGGAGATGCTGTGATTCCATGTATTTTGTGATCTTACTTCTTAGCACTCTCTCAAAAATTTTTATGATGTGCGATGTTAGTGCTATCGGTCTGTAATTTTTTGCCTCTGCCTTATTTCCTCCTTTATGGAGTGGTGCTATCTCTGCTGTTTTTAGTATGTCAGGGATAACGCCAGTATCTAGGCTTTGTCTCCACAGAATGTGAAGGGCCTGCGATAGTGTTTTTTTACAGTTCTTGATGAATATGGAGTTCCAAGAATCCGGGCCTGGTGCAGAGTGCATAGGCATACTGTTTATGGCTTCTTCAAAATCTAGTGGGGATAGGGCGACGTCTGATATATGATTTGATGTTGGTATCATATCCATGAAAAATTCATTTGGGTTATCAATCTTTAGTGCATTTAATGGCTCACTGAAAACAGAGTCGTACTGCTTCCTCAGTAACTCGCTCATTTCTTTGTTGTCATCTGTGAAAGTTCCATCTCCCTTTCGCAAGGGCCCGATACTAGATGTGGTTTTTGATCTTGATTTTGCATAGGAGAAAAAATATTTCGGATTTCTCTCTATTTCACTGATGGCCTTTTGCTCTCTTTGCCTCTCCTGGGTTTTGTATGATTCTTGTAGCTTGAGTTCAATTGTTTCTATTTCTCTACCTAACCTTCTTCGCCGTTCTTGAGATAGGGTGCGACTCTCAAGTTGTTCCGCGATTCGTTTTCTTCGCCTATATAGGGAACGGAAAGAGAGGAAAGTATAGTGGAAAGTCCTCAATGGTGCAGTGAATCCAGGGGGTGAGGGGAGGGAGTTAGGGGGTGAGGGGAGGGAGTTAGGGGGTGAGGGAAGGGAGTTAGGGGGTGAGGGGAGGGAGTTAGGGGGTGAGGGAAGGGAGTTAGGGGGTGAGGGGAGGGAGTTAGGGGGTGAGGGAAGGGAGTTAGGGGAGGTAAGGGAGGGATTAATGATAATATTTAGTACAATGGGAGATGCTCCTGGGAATTGGGAAATGTTGAGCGGAGGGAGAGAATCGTGGAGGGAAGCAAGTTACCTAGAGACTGCAAAGACATGTTAAGCCTCGTCTTGCGTACTTCTGCACGCAACCAGCGACGTACACACACCACACACACTTGGGCAGTACCCATACACCCCATACGGCTGCCATACATACACAACCATCCTCTCCTATACACCACCGCTGGTACACAGTTGAGAGGCGGGACCAAAGAACCAGAGCTCAACCCCCTGCAAGCACAACTACGTGAGTACTTGCTCCTATAGTGGCCAGACGCACTCCTACAAGGTCGGAACTCTTACATCTGTACCTGGATGTTACAGTCCTCGGTACACCTTGACCTTGAGGTTACCTGAGGTGATTCCGAGGTTCAGCGACCCCGGGGCCCGGTCGTCGACCAGGCCACCTGGTTGCTGGACTGGTCAACCAGGCTGTTAGACGCGGCTGCTCGCAGCCTGACGTATGAGTCACAGCCTGGTTGATCAGGTATCCTTTGGAGGTGTTTATCAAGTTCTCTCTTGAACACTGTGAGGGGTCTGCCAGTTATGCCCCTTATGTGTAGTGGAAGCGTGTTGAACAGTCTCGGGCTTCTGATGTTGATAGTTCTCTCTCAGAGTACCTGTTGCACCTCTGCTCTTCAACGGGGGTATTCTGCACATCCTGCCATGTCTTCTGGTCTCATGTGATGTTATTTCTGTGTGCAGGTTTGGGTTAGGGGGTGACACATTACACTACTTTCACCATTCATTCACCATTCATTCACCATACATTCACCATTCATTCTAGTCCTACCTACAACTGTAACACTTGATCACATGAACGTGTTAGAGTGAGGGACACAAAGTAGGTGTATATATTATTGGTAGTAATAAGACACATGCAATACGTCTGCTAGTTCTTCTCAAGATTCTCTTGAGATCACTATGGCCCAATCGGTGGTGCCTGTGCTTGGGAAGTCCAGAGACGAGAGTTCGTTCCCATCGTATGATTTCAATATTTTCTCAAAGCTTTTATTGGTTGGTTAAGAGGGTGAGGGGAGACTAGAGAATAGTTGAGGGGAACACAGAGAGAATCTTGGATGTTTTCTAAGGAAGAGGGGAGGAGGAGGAGTGGCTGAGACGCGGGTGGAAGATGGAGACAAGGGGCTGAGAACATGGCTTAGGGTGATAAGGGGTAGGGGATAAAGGGGTAAGGGAAAGGGAGGAATAGGCAGGTTTGGGAGGCGGTAAAGTGATGATGGGAAGGAGAAGAAAGGGAGAGTCTTTGATGACGTGACAGTCTTTGTGCTAGTGCCGCTCCTGTCAGTTAAGCCTTCCCCCTCCCCCCTTCTTTAGACCCACACAAGAATACTTCATTTGCTCGGATCTGCACCGGTAGGTTGGTGGGAGTAGTGCCTCTGGTATTGTGTACACCAGCAGGGGGGTGTGGCTGGTATTGTGTACACCAGCAGGGCAGTGTGGCTGGTATTGTGTACACCAGCAGGGGTGTGTGGCTGGTATTGTGTACACCAGCAGGGCAGTGTGGCTGGTATTGTGTACACCAGCAGGGGTAGTGTGGCTGGTATTGTGTACACCAGCAGGGGCAGTGTGGCCCTGATACCTGCTTGATGGGGTTCTGGGAGTTCTTCTACTCCTCAAGAAAAATGATGGGATGGATTACAAGAACTTTCCAAGCCAGTGATCCCGTCACAATGGTTGTTCTAAAAAGTGTGCCGGACCAACCGGGCTGTGGTGGGTATGTGGGCCTGCGGGCTGCTCCAAACAACAGCCTGGTGGACCAAACTCTCACAAGTCATCGGGCTTAGGGAGTAGAACTCCCAGAACCCCATCAAGCAGGTACTGATCAAATCACCTGTGCTGTGTCCGACCAAGTAGTTGGGCACATTTCTTCAATTCCTTCTAATAACCCAGCTCCATTGGGCCTGACAGCTGAGTAGATAGCGCTTCGGATTCGTAGTCCTGAGGTTCCGGGTTCGATCCCCGGTGGAGGCGGCAACTAAATGGGCAGAGTTTCTTTCATTCTGATGTCCTGTTCACCAAGCAGTAAACAGGTACCTGGGAGTTAGACAGCTGCTACGGGCTGCTTCCTGGGGGTGTGTAACGAAAAGGAGGCCTGGTCGAGGACCGGGCCGCGGGGACGCTAAACCCCGAAATCATCTATCAGGGATGATAGGTGCAGGAGGGAAGGGTGAAGCTGCATGCTCTCATCAGTTACCTATTACCCGTGTTTTGTTCCCATGTGCTGTAATAATTAATACAAGGGAAAATGCGTGTCAAAAAATATATATAATTGGTATTTATCAATGGTGGAGCACCAGGGAGGCCTGGGGCTCGCAGGGCTGAAATATCAGTGTTGTCACCTCGTCATGTCACCCCGTCATGTCACCCCGTCATGTCACCCCGTCATGTCACCCCGTCATGTCACCCCGTCATGTCACCTCGTCATGTCACCCCGTCATGTCACCCCGTCATGTCACCTCGTCATGTCACCTCGTCATGTCACCCCGTCATGTCACCTCGTCATGTCACCCCGTCATGTCACCCCGTCATGTCACCCCGTCATGTCACCCCGTCATGTCACCCCGTCATGTCACCCCGTCATGTCACCTCGTCATGTCACCTCGTCATGTCACCCCGTCATGTCACCCTGAAGCATTGCTTTTGGAGGAAAAGGGGGGAGGGCTAAAGACATTTTCCAACGTGGGGACAGAGGCCTGGTCGAGGACCGGGCCGCGGGGACGCTAAGCCCCGGAAGCACCTCAAGGTAACCTCAAGGTGGGTATAATTAAAGCCATGTAGGGTCAACAAGTGCCGCCTCCCCGTTGTGTACATCGGAGGTCTCTCACTGTAAACAGACATAAACAAATGTCTGTTGGTAGGAGAACAGGAAGTCAAGGGAGGCTTTTATTATCTCTTTTTTGGTTATCTTTTTTTTATCTAGTGGGTTAGGTTGTTGAGGTGTGGGTGACGGGGCAAGGTTGTGTTGGTGATGGGGTCATATAATCCCTACTCCTAATAGAGCGTCCTCGCCGTACTAGAAAATGGGAGCGGGTCGCGAAATTGATATACTGTCCCGTTTTCTGTTTTGGGTCCTCTGGTACGTTAGGATAAGGTATGGCAGTTTCTTGACGTTGGGACTTTTACACATTTAGGTACTGCATGTGTGCAGCTGCACTAGACTATATGAAGGGAAGTGCAGTGTGTTAAAAAACTAGCTACGTGATGCTAAAATCTCCATCACACAGAATGGTTAGTGATACAGAGGCATGTGATAAGTAGTCTGCACTGGCAGACTCTGGTAAACCTTAGGATGATGGGCTGGATGATAACCAATTCATCTCTCCATTTCTCGCTCTCTGTGCCCAACCACTTGGGCTGGACTGTAGAGCAACGGTCTCGCTTAATGCAGATCGGTGTTCAATCCCCGACCGTCCAAGTGGTTGGGCACCATTCCTTTCCCCCGTCCCATCCCATATCCTTATCCTGACCTCTTCCAATGCAACCCGTTCTCGCACTTTCGTACAGTCAATATTGACTTATTAAATAAGTGCATATGTGACATACTAATTATGAATATTTTAGTTTACCTTGAAAAGCTTCATAGAAAACATCGACCTTACCTAACCTTCTTAGTATGTTAAGATAAGCATCTTATTGCTTCTTAATTACAATTATTACTTAACCTATTATAGGTATAGGTTAAGTAATAATTGTAATTACGAAGCAATTAGATGCTTATCTTAACATACTAAGAAGATTAGGTTAGGTATGTCACATATATACTTATTTAATAAGTCAATATTGACTGTACGAAAGTGCGAGCACGGGTTGTCCAATGCTATATAGTCGTAATGACTTGGCGCTTTTCCTTGATAATTTCTTCTTGCTCTTTATTTCTTTTGAACTGTCTTTGTTCTGTACTTTGATATAGCGTATATCTTAGCTCTTGGTCGTGTGTAAGTGTGTCGTCTTTAAGACCAGCGTGTCGTTGCCTCCTCCCAGCGAGGTCCTCTCATCCATTATCTCGTGTTTGGTATGACTCAACTCTCACTTTTCCTTGTCGCTGCGTCTGAAGTGCCGGGTCAACCGGGCTGTGGTGGGTATGTGGGCCGGCGGGTCGCTCCATGCAACAGCCTGGTGGACCAAGCTCTCACAAATCAAGCTGGGCCGGGCTTGGGGAGTAGAAGAACTCCTAGAACCCCATCAAGCAGGTATATGTGGGCCGGCGGGCCGCTCCATGCAACAGCCTGGTGGACCAAACTCTCACAAGTCAAGCTGGGCCTCGGGCCGGGCTTGGGGAGTAGAAGAACTCCCAGAACCCCATCAAGTAGGTGTTGTGCACGCCCATCCTCTTCTCTCTTTCGTACTCTCTTCGTACTCTTTCGTACAGTCCTTGAAGGAGTCCCCCACTTTGCACGCAAATAACTTGCGGGTTGAAAGATGTTAATATGTTGTGTGTGACAGTGGTTCACTTGACGCAGTTAAGCTGTCCCAGCTGCGTCTGAGTACAAGTGACAGGACCAACAACCCAGCGGATTTTCTACTAATTGAAGGGCATTGTACATGCTGCTATGGCGGTATGTTCATCCACAGGATGAGTGACGCACCCCAATGAATTCGCACTTTAAAGCAACGTTTTAAAAACAAATTATCATGTCTGTGTTCTATACTAGCTACTGCGTTCTCTCGACCGTATCTGTCACATCTTAGTACCTGCTACACTAGTAACAACGCCCTTGACAGTAAACAGAAGCATATACACTACACGCTGTCAAGCAGCGACACTTGTACACCCACCAACTCCTCCTCCTCTCTGGCTTAGATATCTGGCTAGATATCTAAGAGTGTAGATGGATATCAGTCTATCGCCTTCCACAGTCGGGTGGTGACAGTATCATTCTGCTCCCCGTCGGCTCTGGCTTGAATGTTTGAGCTTCCCGTGGCGTCTTTGTCCCTATAGAAACGGTCTTATTGTTTCCCAACATTGTCCTCTGGGAGTCAGCCTTGTACTGCATCACAGCTCCGGCGGCGGGCCCGTTATTGCTCGCCTGGGAGGAGTAGGAAAGATGTTCAGTTTAGTTCCTTGTTTACCTTGTACCTTCTCTATGTACTCGGGAACATGTCGTGGCGGTCTTTACCTGTCTGTTGTCGTGCTATCAAACCACACACTACTTTAAAGCGTGATTGGGAGGACTCGGAGTGCAGATTCGAATCGTCATCATATCCTACTGATTTTCTTATCATTATTATTATAATGACTTTTTTCGTGAAAGGTAATATTTATCATGGGTATAGAGGTTCCGGGAGTTGTTCTACTCCCCAAGCCCGGCCCGAGGCCAGGCTTGACTTGTGACAGTTTGGTCCACCAGGCTGTTGCTTGGAGCGGCCCGCAGGCCCACATACCCACCACAGCCCGGTTGGTCCGGCACTCGTTGAGATAAATTATTGTGACAGACGGCTAACTTGAGGTGGAGGGGATAGTAGTGAAGAGCCCGTCTCCTAGCACAATCAACCCGGATGTTCCCAGTCCTCTGACGACACGACAAGAGAGGTTGTTGACATCACCACCAGCTGTAACCCCTCATACCACTCCTCACCTTGCTCAACACTCCTCACCTACCTCAACACTCCTCGTCTACCTCAACACTCGCAACACTTGCCAGCTGGTCCATCCTGACCCAGCCCATCCGTAAGAACACATCAGAAGGTCTACTGGCCCACGCCAAGCAGGTCCTGTTTACATGAAACTTTTTCATTCGTGTAGATTTCCGAAATATTCTTAACAAAGTCGAGGTAACCTCAAGGAGGTATTCGCTTCAGTGATTTTACTTGGCAGATTCTACCTGTCCATTGTTACGCGTTCTGGCTATTTTCCCTTTATTGCAACGTCTAGTGTAGTCTATCACTCTTTGTTTCAAAGTCCGGTGTAGTCTATCACCCTTTGTTGCAAGGTCCAGTGTAGTCTATCGATCCATTAATAATGTTTTTCACCAGTCACATCACATTAATAATAATATACCCATGCGGTGGACACCTCTCTAAGAGGGTTACTTCAGTTCCATCAATCTCATCAACGTGTCTAAGAAGTGATACTGAGGGCTACTAATATCATCCCTTCATGTATACTGTGCAACCCGTCCACACCGCTCACCAGCGCCTCATTCTTCTCTTCTGTCAGCCCCACCCGTCACCTTTGCCCAGACACCAGTCCCTACATCCGTCTAACATCCCGAGGGCCATTTCTGTCTCATGGTCCCAGAGTGCGTGTTGAAGGGGGAAGAAAAATAGACAGATGTTAGGGGTGTGGCCCAAGCTCCAGGCAGAGGCAAACAGTAAGGAGTCTGAGCCATGCTAATTAATCAAGGAATTCATCTCATCTCATCCTGGCGGACTTACCTGGTCTTGAAGTAATATGTCCAAGGGGGGGGGGGGGGGGGTTACGTCACGGGGGATGAGGAGTGTGAGGGTATGAGGCTCCTGCTGTGTGAGGTGGGAGTGACTCTACTCTATTACACACTGCTTGCTTGACTGCTTGACTGCCTGCCTGCTTGGCTGAATGCCTGCCTGCCTGCCTGCCAGAATGCCTGCCAGAATGCCTGCCTGCCTGCCAGAATGCCTGCCTGCCTGCCAGAATGCCTGCCAGAATGCCTGCCTGCCTGCCTGCCTGCCTGCCTGCCTGCCTGCCTGCCTGCCTCTCGCAAACAACATCCTAAACGACCAAGTCATCACCATACAAGCCTGGAGAGTAGAGGAACTCTCACAAACAGATAAATTACACATCTTCATTACATTACACTTGCTGGGACTTAACTCTATAATCCACGTTTTTTGCCAAACTCTCTGTAACTCTTTACTATCAGGGTTGTGCATGCGTACACACACACACACACACACACACACACACACACACACACACACACACACACACACACACACACACACACACGCACGCACGCACGCACGCACGCAAACGTTATATCAGTGAGAGCTAGACCCTTGCCTGAGGCGTGACAGACATGATAGTTATTTTCAGTGTTGTGTTTGTGTTAAAGGTAATTGTTGTATTAAAGTTAAGAGGATGACTATAGTGCGGCATGTGTAGTTGAGGTGCTCTTATGTGCAGCACCGTGAGTGACCAGTACTGGTGACTGTGCAGCACCGTGAGTGACCAGTACTGGTGACTGTGCAGCACCGTGAGTGACCAGTACTGGTGACTGTGGAGCACCATGAGTGACCAGTACTGGTGACTGTGGAGCACCGTGAGTGACCAGTACTGGTGACTGTGGAGCACCGTGAGTGACCAGTACTGGTGACTGTGGAGCACCGTGAGTGTCCAGTACTGGTGACTGTGGAGCACCGTGAGTGACCAGTACTGGTGACTGTGGAGCACCGTGAGTGACCAGTACTGGTGACTGTGGAGCACCGTGAGTGTCCAGTACTGGTGACTGTGGAGCACCGTGAGTGACCAGTACTGGTGACTGTGGAGCACCGTGAGTGACCAGTACTGGTGACTGTAAAGCACCGTGAGTGACCAGTACTGGTGACTGGAGCACCGTGAGTGACCAGTACTGGTGACTGTGGAGCACCGTGAGTGACCAATACTGGTGACTGGAGCACCGTGAGTGACCAATACTGGTGACTGTGGAGCACCGTGAGTGACCATTACTGGTGACTGAGGAGCACCGTGAGTGACCAATACTGGTGACTGTGGAGCACCGTGAGTGTCCAGTACTGGTGACTGTGGAGCACCGTGAGTGACCAGTACTGGTGACTGGAGCACCGTGAGTGACCAGTACTGGTGACTGGAGCACCGTGAGTGACCAATACTGGTGACTGGAGCACCGTGAGTGACCAGTACTGGTGACTGGAGCACCGTGAGTGACCAATACTGGTGACTGGAGCACCGTGAGTGACCAGTACTGGTGACTGGAGCACCGTGAGTGACCAGTACTGGTGACTGGAGCACCGTGAGTGACCAGTACTGGTGACTGAGGCGCCATCATCACAACGACTGGAACTGGTGACTGATGAAGCTTTAGCACCACTCTGAGGACTGGAAAGTAAAACTTATTTTTTTTTTTTTCTGATGGGAGCCGAGTGTATAACGGGGGAGATTGTCCATTACCTACACCCTTGCCTGCACCCCTTACCTCCTCCCCACGCCTCCTTCCCCTTACCTCCTCCCCACGCCTCCTCCCCCTTACCTCCTCCCCACGCCTCCTTCCCCTTACCTTTTACCACCACACACACACACGCACACACATTGACGGTTGAGAGGCGGGACCAAAGAGCCAGAGCTCAACCCCCGCAAACACAACTAGGTGAGTACTAGGTGAGTACACACACACACACACACACACACACACACACACACACACACACACACACACACACACACACACACACACACACACACACACACACATACACACACACACACACACACACACACACACACACACACACACACACAGTCTCTTTAAAGTAATTAATAAAACTTTTAATACATATTGAACACTCCAAATGTTGAAGCCCAGTTTAGAGACGTGTAATTAGGCTTGTAACCTAAACGTGACAAATACTAATAATCATGTTTTAAGTAATATATATATTTTTTATCTTGCAAGATAATAACATATTTTTTGTATCTTACAGGTAAGATGTTCCGTGTTACCTGGAGGCGCGTGTGAGTATCAAGTGTCGTGGGAGAAGCTGATATTTTTACCAGGGTCCGGAAGTCAGAATGATTACGCTGCGCGCGGTTCAAATTCCCAACAATCATATATGTTTGTACCTTGAGAATCGACTTGAGAATGGTCCAGGACGGACCGAAACGTCGTTGTCCCTTCACCTTCTAGTGTGTGGTCTGGTCAACATGTTTGTACCTTTATAGTTGGGTTAGTTTATACACAGTTGGAACAAGATCCACGACATTGTTTACATGGGGAGACATTATAATTATACGTGATGCAGTTATTATGAATTATATAGTGTATAATTTTCATTTAGATAGCATCGCTTTATGCAGGTCCTAGCTTATCCGGGTCCTAGCCCGGGTTCGATCCCGGGCGCCGGCGAGAAACAATAGGCAAGAGTTTCTTTCACCCTATGCCCCTGTTACCTAGCAGTAAAATAGGTACCTGGGTGTTAGTCAGCTGTCACGGGCTGCTTCCTGGGGGTGGAGGCCTGGTCGAGGACCGGGCCGCGGGGACACTAAAGCCCCGAAATCATCTCAAGATAACCTCAAGATATCCACTGGGCGGGAAGTGTAGCATCTACAGTGTACGGGACTTGTCTAGTACTGAGCAGGTGCAAGAGGTCCTGTAGAGGGGTGCATGCAATGCACGATATGCCACGCGTCAACTATGAAGTTCTTGCCTCACCATCTAACTTACAGTCCGATAAAGCCTCAACATTGCCGTTATCTTGAGGTTATCTTGAGATGATTTCGAGGCTTTAGTGTCCCCGCGGCCCGGTCCTCGACCAGGCCTCCACCCCCAGGAAGCTGCCCGTGACAGCTGACTAACACCCTGGTACCTATTTTGCTGCTAGGTAACAGGAGGCACAGGGTGACAGAAACTCTGCTCATTGTTTCTCGCCGGCGCCTTTGATCGAATTCAGTACCACAGGATCACAAGTCCAGTGTGCTGTCCGCTCGGCCGACCGGCTCCCTTGGTTCCAATTTTACTAACGCATCGAATTTTTAACGCTGAGGTCAAAACTGACGCAATTTGGCGTATGGAATGTGATACAGGAGGAATTTTGCACAAGTATATTTTTGTATATGTCACTCCGTCAAAAATTCAACCTTTTAGCCTAGCCAGAAGCGTGAGAAAACTAACCTGTTGAGTCCGATGCATAAATGAAGTATTTGTGAGTTAATTGGTTGCATTTGCAACGTTTATTACGACAACCTGCAAATCGCGAACAATTAGTTGAGTGAAACTTCTGGTCCAAGTAGTGAATGCGTTAAAGGCTTAGGATGTGTGTCAAAATGTTTCACTATAGGTGAACTATGAACTATAGCGGGTTGCAATATGAAGTCAAAAAAGCTTCAAAAGGAAGTACAATTAGAATCATAAGAAATAAGTGATTAGAAAATCAGTAGGTGACATGAGGAGTATTCGAACCCGCTCATTTTGTGCTCCTAAGTGAGTGCCTTACGCCATTACGCCACAACATGGCCCAAAAAGCCAGGTGCCAGATTCACGAAAACACTTACGAACCTGTACATCTTATCTCAATCTTTGGCGGCTTTGTTTCCAATTATTTAACAGTTAATGAGCTCCGAAACACCAGGAGGCTGTTTATAACAATAACAACAGTTGATTGGCAAGTTTTCAGGCTTGTAAACTGTTTAATAAATGTAACCAAAGCCGTCAAAGATTGAGGAAAGATGTACACGTTCGTAAGTGCTTTCGTGAATCTGACCCCTGGCATCCTGGGATTCCACTAAACCTTCCAGTACTCCCGAGGCTTACAACTGACACCCAATCAGGGTTTTAACCATTGCCTCCATGCACAGTGGCACAGTGGCTACTGGTCCAGTTGTTCTCCAACACTTTCCTCATTGATACATCACGATTTCAGAGTGATTTCATTGTGTAAATAAGTGATTGTCCTTAACCGACCCGAGACTGGAAAGATGGGGGCTAAGGAGCTAATGTTCGACTCTATGAACACATCTAGGCGAGTACACAATTCACGATCACTAGACATGCAGCCAATATAATCCTCATGTTCCTGGTTTATAAAGAGAGAGAGAGAGAGAGAGAGAGAGAGGGGGGGGGGGATAAGGGGTGGGTCGAGTGCTGACACAAGTGAAGGGTTGAACATTTAACAAACCCAAAAGGAAGAAAGATAATTCAGCTGGAGTATGAACACTTCTGGTCCACACGCACCCCGGTACTTAGGCTGTCATAGCCGGCTATTACAGGTGACACACCGCCCCGGCCCAGGTGTTAATATTGCCTCTGTGTGTGTGTGTGTGTGTGTGTGTGTGTGTGTGTGTGTGTGTGTGTGTGTGTGTGTGTGTGTGTGACCTGGTGGTGGGGATGGGTCACAACCTAACTCCACTGGTCTGTCGACGGTCGACTCCGCGGGTCGACAGATCATCGTGACCCTGTTTCAGCCCATTAAACAGGTCGGTTGTTAGCCGTTCCGAGCTCTTCATTAGCACTTTACGACGTTCATGGCCTATAATGGCTAAAATCCATCTGATGTGACGTCACTGCTCGAACACCATTAGATCTCACGTGACGTCACTGTCGAGCACCAAGACTTGGTGAAGAAACAAGACGCCTTGAGTCCCGGCGTCTCTAGGGCCAGCTTTTATGTCCTAGATTGACTGTACAATTGATAGGACTTTGGCCTTTACATACATTACCTTGATAAGAGGAGATATGCCGGGTTTTTCACCGTAAAAGTCAAGCAGATTTGCCCAGTATTGTGTGACTGTTTCTGGATGTTGATCTGTGCTTAACCGTGTTTTGGAGCGTCTCGCGGTCTCTCCCTCTCTCGTGTGGAGGGTTTTATATGCTATATGCATCTATATATATATGTTTCTACTTTAGGTAGGCTCAAGGTCTTTGTATGTTTTAATACATATGAATATGGAAGTTTTAATACATATGAATATGGAAGTTTTAATGCATATGAATATGGGAGTTTTATTTCATATATGTGTATGTTTCTGACGTATTTACGTAGGCAATGTGTGTGTTATGTATATTATACTTGTGGCCAGTGTGTGTGTGTTTACGTAAAATCTATATGAACGATATGGAAGGAAATGCATAATAGAGCCAGTAAAGAGTAGAGGTGCCATAGGCACAATCAGAGAACACTGTATGAACATCAGGGGTCCACGACTGTTCAATACCCTCCCAGCAAGCTTTATAAATATGACGGAACAAAGATGGACGTCTCCAATAAAAAACTGGACATTTCTCTGCAAGAAGTGCCGGACCAACCAGGCTGTAATGGATATGTGGGCCGCTCCAAGCAGCAGTCTGTTGGACCAAACTCTCACAAGTCAAACCTGGGACCGGATTCACGAAGCAGTTACGCAAATGCTTACGAACGTGTACATCTTTCCTTAATCTTTGACGGCTTTGGTTACATCTATTAAACAGTTTACAAGCCTGAAAACTTCCCAATCAACTGATGTTATTGTTATCAACAGCTTCCTGGTGCTTCGGAGCTCATTACTGTTTAAGAATTGTAAACAAAGCCGCCAAAGATTGAGAAAAGATGTTCAGGTTCGTAAGTGCTTGCGTAACTGCTTCGTGAATCTGACCCATGGCCCCGGGCCGGCTTGGGAAATAGAAAAACTCTCGGGACCTCATCCAGGTACAATCCAGGTTGTGGACTGTATATCTACGAAGCTATATCCATCACAACATACACTGGCAACTGGTATATATGCCAGAAATGTCCCACTGGTATACTGTGTATATATGTCTTATCCTGTTGAAAGGCGTGTCAAGCTACAAGTAAACCATTCATGGCCTCTATTCACAACTCTAGTTGTATATTTTGTCTACAGTAATGTTATCTGTGCAATACTTAAGTTGACAGTTGTCATCTGTGTATATGCTCCATCTCTCTGGCCTTATACCTCCACCTCTGGCCTTATACCTTCACTTCTGGCCTTATACCTGGACCTCCGGCTTCATACCTGCATCTGTGGCCTCATACCTCCACTTCTGGCCTTATACATGGACCTCTGGCCTCATACCTGCATCTGTGGCCTCATACCAGCATCTGTGGCCTTATACCTCCAATAATCTGTCAAAACCTTGTGTGAATACCGAGATGTGTGTTAAATCCTAAGTCCCTGCATCACTCCGGGCTGCTAACATGACCCCCGTGTGTTAGTGTGCACTCAACCGGCTCTGTCATTCCCTGTGTGTTTGTGTACCGTCACACTGTGACGTACCAGCAGGTGCAGCACACCAGCTGTAACAGTGCCACCTGGACCATCTCCACGCCTCGCCAGCTGTCACTCCCAGTCACGTTGCCAACCAGACTACACTGCTCCTTCAACCTGGGGTTGGTGGAACGTTTCACCTCGACCGTGTGAACCAAACTCTTGTGTCAGATGGCTCAACTCCCTGTGTCAGATGGCTCAACTCCCTGTGTCAGATGGCTCAACTCCCTGTGTCAGATGGCTCAACTCCCTGTGTCAGATGGCTCAACTCCCTGTGTCAGATGAGTCAACTCCCTGTGGCAGATGGCTCAACTCCCTGTGTCAGATGAGTCTACTCCCTGTGTCAGATGATTCAACTCCTGTGTCAGATGAGTCTACTCCCTGTGTCAGATGAGTCAACTCCCTGTGTCAGATGGCTCAACTCCCTGTGTCAGATGAGTCTACTCCCTGTGTCAGATGAGTCTACTCCCTGTGTCAGATGATTCAACTCCTGTGCCAGATGAGTCTACTCCCTGTGTCAGATGATTCAACTCCTGTGTCAGATGAGTCTACTCCCTGTGTCAGATGAGTCAACTCCCTGTGGCAGATGGCTCAACTCCCTGTGTCAGATGGCTCAACTCCCTGTGTCAGATGGCTCAACTCCCTGTGTCAGCTGAGTCTACTCCCTGTGTCAGATGATTCAACTCCTGTGTCAGATGAGTCTACTCCCTGTGTCAGATGAGTCAACTCCCTGTGTCAGATGAGTCTACTCCCTGTGTCAGATGAGTCAACTCCCTGTGGCAGATGAGTCTACTCCCTGTGGCAGATGAGTCAACTCCCTGTGGCAGATGAGTCTACTCCCTGTGTCAGATGAGTCAACTCCCTGTGTCAGATGATTCAACTCCCTGTGTCAGATGATTCAGCTCCCTGTGTCAGATGATTCAACTCCCTGTGTCAGATGATTCAGCTCCCTGTGTCAGATGAGTCAACTCCCTGTGTCAGATGAGTCAACTCCCTGTGTCAGATGAGTCTACTCCCTGTGTCAGATGAGTCAACTCCCTGTGTCAGATGAGTCAACTCCCTGTGTCAGATGATTCAACTCCTGTGTCAGATGATTCAACTCCCTGTGTCAGATGATTCAACTCCCTGTGTCAGATGAGTCTACTCCCTGTGTCAGATGAGTCAACTCCCTGTGTCAGATCATTTAGCATCCGCCTCTTGTAACAGTTGTCTAATAAGTCGTTAATGTGAGGTTCAGGCATTTGTGTGTTCCTCGGGTACCTTGCCACCTCTGGGCATCTCAATTGAGGTCTGATGCCCATGGCTCTGAACATACCCATGGCTCTGAACACATACCCATGGCTCTGAACACATACCCATGACTGAACACATACCCATGGCTCTGAACACATACCCATGGCTCTGAACACATACCCATGACTGAACACATACCCATGGCTCTGAACACATACCCATGGCTCTGAACATACCCATGGCTCTGAACATACCCATGGCTCTGAACATACCCATGGCTCTGAACACATACCCATGGCTCTGAACACATACCCATGGCTCTGAACACATACCCATGACTGAACACATACCCATGGCTCTGAACACATACCCATGGCTCTGAACACATACCCATGACTGAACACATACCCATTGCTCTGAACACATACCCATGGCTCTGAACATACCCATGGCTCTGAACATACCCATGGCTCTGAACATACCCATGGCTCTGAACACATACCCATGTGCCCTCACTCACCCGTTCTCGCCAATTTAGAGTTTCTGTCAATTCTCACTCATCACTGCTTTCATGGGTCTCAGAAACATCCTGCCTCACCCGGGAATTTTACAGTTCTGCCCCAAGCATGTTTGATGTATACATGTAATGTACACGCATTTGTGTAATGTATTTTTAATGATTGCATGCATGTATGTTATGTGTGCGAGCTACGATATTGTTCGCTATATGAAGACTTTATCAGGAAATGAGGCAAAGGTGTTGACATTCCTTGATATGAGAGTAGGTATGTCGACAAAGATTGCAGCGAGCCAGGAGGCATGGCACCATTGAAAAGCAAAGGTGCAATAGGTACACAGAGACAACTCTATCTACATCACGGGCCCAAAGGTTTTCACCACACTCCCTCTACACACCAGGAGCGTAACTGGCCGACCTCTCGCACGGTGTTCAAGAGAGATGTTGGTAAACACCTCTAAAGAATATCTTGATCAACCGGACTGTGATTCATATGCCAGTCTGCGAGCAGCAGCATCTACCAATCTGTTTGACCAGACTACCAATTAGGAGGCCTATTCAGAGACCGGGCCGCTGGAATGTTGATTCTCGGAACCAAGGCAAGGTAAATGCAAAATAACCCGCATTCGAGCAACTGGTTGTGGTGTTAAAACTAACCACCTGATCAACCAGGCTGTGATTCGTACGTCAGGCTGAGAGCAACCGCGTCCAACAGCCTGGTTGACCAGTCCAGCAACCAGGAGGCCTGGTCGACCAGTCCAGCAACCAGGAGGCCTGGTCGACGACCGGGCCGCGGGGACGCTAAGCCCCGGAAGCACCTCAGGGTAACCTCAAGGTAGGTTGTATATCCACACATTAGCGTAGCAAATTCCTCGCGAATTTTCCTTTGCTACTCTTACCATGCCACAGGGGCCGCCAGTCTGGGTCGTTAGCGTTATTTCTGTAGCCACCTGGCCATAGTTCAAGTCACTGGAGGACCTGCACGTGTTTATCTCACTAGTTATCCAACGTGATAGATGAGCCAATACCAGAACGCCACCTTTTCAAGTCCGCCAGGTGGCGAGGAGTGAAGGCACCTCATTTAATTGAAGGCTCCCAAGATGGAGATGTACGTATATATGTATATACCAGAGGATAACATACCGAATTTATTATTTAAGCTTCAAGATGTGGCTCTGGATACACACACACACACACACACACACACACACACACACACACACACACACACACCCGGGATCCAAGAGTCAATGCTCGATCCTGCAAGCACAAATAGGTGAGTACACACACACACACACACACACACACACACACACACACACACACACACACACACACACACACACACAGGTGATCTAGGTCAGATTATATAATTATACTCATTGATACGTCAAAATGTTCCCTCAGTTATAGCGTGTCTGGTATATGCCAGCATGTGCATTATATATAGGTGTGCTAGTTGATGATGACGTAAGGTGTACATCACCAGCAACAGTGTCAACAAAATGTGTAGAGATGTTGACGGCGCTGGTGATGGGAATGGAAAGGTAACGCTGTCTGCACGGGTCGTCTGCACGGGTCGTCTGCACGATTAGCCACGACCGTCCTCACTCTCTAATATATGGCAGCAAAAACCTCCTCCCCCCCCCTAGACCTGCCAGGAGCAGAGAGGAGAGGGGAAAGAGGAATTACTCTAACCTCATTTCATTTCCCCTATATTCATCACTTCCCCCGCTATCCCATTTTTCCTAAATCATTACTTTAAGGGGTCGGGGTAGGATGGCTGGTTGGCGGTGGATCCCAGAGCGGGTGAGAATATGGAGTGACCTGTCTCTTTCTCTCTCTCCCCCTCCCTCCCTCCCTCCCTATATCTCCCTCCCTCTCTCTCCCTCTCTCTCCCTCTATCTCCCTCCCTCTCTCCCCCTCCCTCTCTCCCTCTATCTCTCTCCCTCCCTCCCCTTTAGCAGCCTCCACTCGGCGCCTCTACTCTGCACCCACCTGTGGCCGTCTGTGTTATTGCCTGAAACTTGTCATCTGGAGTTGTTTCTTTGGATTTATTAATTCATTAATCAGTCTCACTGTCTCCTCTCTTCCCAAGGCACGCATTCGCTAACATACCTCCACTGTTTTTTTATATACACATATGAGTGAGAGTAGACTACTTACGACTCCAAATAGCACGTTCAAATACTTCCTTACCCCATAGGCCCATAGCTCATGGTTAGCTTTATCCTACTAGTTTTCCCTGGAACACGACCTGCCAATCAGTTTACAACCAGGATACCAATTATTGCGTAGTCAATCCCCCCCCCCAGGTTGATTGAGGGGACTGTATAGAAATATTGTCTGAACTAAGTTTCCGTAAGGTGTATCTTCAAGATACACTTAGATAGTTCTTGCAAGAAGTGCTGGATCAACTGGGCTGTAGTGGATATGTGGGCCTGCGGGTCGCTGCAAGCAACAGCCTGTTGGACCAAGCTCTCACAAGTTTCACTTGACTTGTGTCACTTCTCCTTTGTCATGTCACTTTCGTGTAAATTTCACACTCGGGAGAGTGTGGAAGAGTTGGGTAGTTCAAATCTTTACGTAAAATACATAAATACTGTACATAATGTTTGTTGTTTTTATCATAAATCATTGTTTTGTTTACGATTTTTCTTTGTTGTCACTATCTCCTCTCTTTTTCCTATACTTTGTTTTTCATATCCATTTTTTTCCATATTTTCCAGCTTCTCTCCCTCCCTCCCTTCCTCTCTCTCTCTCTCTCTCTCTCTCTCTCTCTCTCTCTCTCTCTCTCTCTCTCTCTCTCTCTCTCTCTCTCTCTCTCTCTCTCTCTCTCTCTCTCTCTCTCTCTCCCTCCCTCTCTCTCCCTCTCCCTCCCTCCCTCTCTCTCCCTCTTTCTCCCTCTCTCTCCCTCCCTCTCCCTCCCCTTTTGCTGTCTAGACTAGTCCTCCCTTTTCGTCATAGTCTCCGCGGCTTCATGCCTTCTTTAGATAATTATTCTTCACGTCTTTCCTCTATCTCTAGTTCTTTTATACATCTCTCCCACACTCCGGGTTCCTCTTGCTCTTCTCTGATATTGTCTTATCTCCTCCTCCCCTTCCCTCTTCCTTGTCTGGGTTTTCTACCTCTCTCTCCCCCAACGCCAGGCACCTCCAACATGTACCAAAATAAGCTCCCCGGGGCGACAATAACCCACAGGTAATGTTTGTTTACCTGTGTTAGCACCTCCAAAGGATACCTGATCAACCAGGCTGTGACTCATACGTCAGGCTGCGAGCAGCCGCGTCCAACAGCCTGGTTGATCAGTCCAGCAACCAGGAGGCCTGGTCGATGACCGGGCCGCGGGGACGCTAAGCCCCGGAAGCACCTCAAGGTAACCTCAAGGTAAGGTAAGGTGTTGGTAACGCTGTTCATGTCTTAAGGTCTGGGTGCTGGGAGTTCTTCTACTCCCCAAACTTGTGGTAACTTGGTCCAACAGACTGTTGCTTGCAGCTTGTCATATGGTAGGGTTGTTTGTGATAATGTTTGGAGGTTATGCTCACTGTTATGTCTGACCAACCTCATTACGGTTGAGGTTAATCAATTCAATTTCTTTCTTTATTATGCACCCCATACCCATCCCGTGGGCGGTGGTGTAAAGGATTACAGAGGCACATAATCGGTTCAGGAACTGAACCCTCTAGTTCGTTTAGCTAATCAGTTGATGAGGTTGATCCTTAATCCGCTAAAAATCTGACGTATTAGTAAACTTTTATTCACCAGACAGCCGGTCGGCCGAGCGGACAGCACGCTGGACTTGTGATCCTGTGGTCCCGGGTTCAATCCCGGCCGCCGGCGAGAAACAATAGGCAGAATTTCTTTCACCCTATGCCCCTATTACCTAGCAGTAAAATAGGTACCTGGGTGTTAGTCAGCTGTCACGGGCTGCTTCCTGGGGGTGAAGGCCTGGTCGAGGACCGGGCCGCGGGGACACTAAAGCCCCGAAATCATCTCAAGATAACCTCAAGATAACCAGGTTTGATGTTTTCTCAATAGGTTTGGTGAGTTGCAGTGTTTCAGGCTAAGCATTATATAGACACTAAAGCCCCGAAATCATCTCAAGATAGCCTCAAGATAACCGTAATATTGACGGTTTCTCAATAGGTTTGGTGAGCTCCAGTGTTTCAGGCTAAGCATTATATAGACATAGAGTGCACTTTTCAGTAGAGCAAAACCCTGATAAAGAATTACCACCATCAACTGCCGGCTTGATTGGCCGGTGGCAATAAAGTGGAGTGTTGCAGTCGTTCCGCTGACCCAGACTCTCCCCGAATTGGCTGTTGAAAATCACCCGCCACTTGCTCTTACCCGCTTTCCCGAGAACAAATTGTTTTGCCGATGAAAATAAGGTTTGCTCTGTTATTGGCTGTCGAAGCTAAGCCGAACCTGCTATTGGTCAGGAAAATAGGGAGATCTCTCGCTATTGGCTGGCGAAAACATGATTTGGCAGTCTTATTGGTCAACGGAATATGACTTCCTTGACCCTATTGGTTTGCTCTGTCATTTGCTTAAATGGAATTCGACTTTTGTCGAGGGAAAGAGACTGAAGGTAAAGAGGGAATAGGGAAAGCACAGGTAAAAGAGGGAATAGGTAAAGCACAGGTAAAAGAGGGAATAGGTAAAGCACAGGTAAAAGAGGGAATAGGGAGGGAAGTAGAAGAAACATTGTGAAGTGTACATTTAGGCCTAGCATGCTAGTCAGTAGGCCTAGCATGGTATTTAACGTGGCAGTAGGCCTATTGCAGTAATTGTAGCGTTCGAGGGTCCAGGAACATGTACGATGACGGAAACTAAATAAATATAAATAATAAATAACGAATAAATAACGTGATCCAAAAGGGGGACTGAAAGAGATGGGAAAGAAAGTGGGGTGGAAAGGGTAGAAAATGGAGTGAAAAGTTCAATCCGCATTTCCTCAATTTTGACTTGCTGCCTTTTGTATCTTTCTGTTGCATCTTTTCTTTCTTCCCTGAGTTTGAGGGACTGGCGGCGGCTTATTTGTCATCATTATCAACAACGCACACACACTCCGACCTCAAACACACACACACACACACACACACACACACACACACACACACACACACACACACACACACACACACGACTCCATACACAGTTTCAAGTGTAGATATGATAGAGCCCAATAGGCTCAGGAATCTGTACACCTGTTGATTGGCGGTTGAGAGGCGGGGCCAAAGAGCCAGAGCTCAACCCCCGCAAACACAACTAGGTGAGTACAACTAGGTGAGTACACGTGCGTGTGTGTGTGTGTGTGTGTGTGTACTCAGTTGTGCTTGCGGGGGTTGAGCTTTGACTCTTTGGACCGGCCTCTCAACCGTCAATCAACTGATGTACAGATTCCTGAGCCTACTGGGCTCTGTAACTGTCACGAGTTACGAGGAGAGACTAGAGGCGTTAAACATGCCAAAACTAGAAGATAGAAGAAAAAGAGGTGATATGATCACCACTTACAAAATACTAACAGGAATCGACCAAAATTACAAAGAGGAATTCCTGAAACCAGCAACTTCACGAACAAGACGACACAGATTCAAGCTAAGGAAAGAAAGGGGCCGTAAAAATATTAAACATTTTTCTTTTGCAAACAGAGTGGTAGACGGTTGGAACAAGTTACGTGAGAAGGTGGTGGAGGCCAAGACCGTTAGTAGTTTCAAAGCGTTATACGACAAAGAGTACTGGGAAGACGGGACACCTCATCCTGTAACTACACTTGGGTAATTACACACAACAAGGCGAGTACTGACTAGTACTTACAGCTAGGGAAGTTATCTTGAGATGATTTCGGAGCTTAGCGTCCCCGCGGCCCGGTCCTCAACCAGGCCTCCTTTTTGTAACACACCCCCAGGAAGCAGCCCGTAGCAGCTGTCTAACTCCCAGGTACCTAATTACTGCTAGGTGAACAGGGGCATCAGAGGCGAAAGAAACTCTACCCATTTGTTTCCGCCTCCACCGGGGATTGAACCCGGAACCTCAGGACTACGAATGTCCAGCGTTGTCCACTCAACTATCAGGCCCCACAAACACACACACACCCTACACACCTGTTTCAATAACACACATGTGGAGTGGATTTTCCTGCCATCCGGAGAGGGTGCCAACTGCCAGCTGACCAGCCAGGTGGAATGTAAGACCAGCTGACCACAGGTGGCTCGAGGCCAGGCCCGCGGGTTAGTGGGGACGGCGGGGCTAGTGAAGAATTGGGGCAGGAGTGGGAAAGGATGATAATGAAAGGATAGAGGGAAGGGGGTGAGGAAGAAGTAGCTTGTTGGACGGAAATGGGAGGGATGGAGGAGGAGAGGAGGGAGGTAATTAGGTAAAATGATAATATAGTTTTTTGTTTGTGGGGTGGGATAGGCTGGGGTAAGATACCTTACCTTACCTTGAGATAGCCTAGGGGGAAAGTATTGAAAAGATTGAAAACGAGGGAGAGAGAAAATGGAGAGAAATAAAGAGGAAGATTGGAATGGGATGCGTGGTGATAGTGTGTGTACTCACCCAGTACCTAGTAGACCACCGCCACACTCACACACACACACACACACACACACACACACACACACACACACACACACACACACACACACACACACACACACACACACACACGCGCGCGCGCGCAAACTAGTGTGTGTGTGTGGGCGTGAGCGGGCAGGTTAAAGGTATCAAACACCACTCAAGATAAAGAGAGTCATGAGGTAAGGATTATTATTATTAACATCTTTATTGACAACATTTAATTACAATTTTGCCTACTCTGAGGCTTTAAGGCACGCAAGTGGCGGTCGTGGGTCACAGCGCACACCCCCAACTCTCAACCCCAACCTGTCCTCTCGACAAACAGGTCGTGTTGTTTACATTATCGTAACGATCGTAACAGATCCAACCTATTAAGAAAGATAACGACTGACATATCTATGTTCTCTATACATTGGGCTGGATAAGTTAGTTGGTTGGGTTTGTATGTTTCTGCTTAGGTCAGTAGGTTGGTATTTTTACGGAGTGGCAGATCAAGAGAACGGGCTGTTGCAGAACGTCCGAGTTCATCGACTATTTTGTTCTCTTCTTTGATTGGAATTTTCTTTGCTCCGTCTTGGTGCCTTCTTTGATACTTCCGTATGTGATTCCCGTGGATTGGGAACCCTGGCGGCCCGTCACTTGGATTAGTTAATTGGTACTGTAACAGCCTGGGTTGTGTACTGTAACAGCCTGGGTTGTGTACTGTAACAGCCTGGGTTGTGTACTGTAACAGCCTGGGTTGTGTACTGTAACAGCCTGGGTTGTGTACTGTAACAGCCTGGGTTGTGTACTGTAACAGCCTGGGTTGTGTACTGCAACAGCCTGGGTTGTGTACTGCAACAGCCTGGGTTGTGTACTGTAGCAGCCTGGGTTGGGTACTGTAACAGCCTGGGTTGTGTACTGTAACAGCCTGGGTTGGGTACTGCAACAGCCTGGGTTGGGTACTGTAACAGCCTGGGTTGTGTACTGCAACAGCCTGGGTTGTGTTACAACCTGCAGGGTTGGCAGTTCATCCTGATGGTGTATGTGGCTGGGCACCGTTCCTCTACTCCGTCCGCATATCCCAGCTCTTAGTCTGTCAAATATCCCTTCGAATTGGTCATAGTTTGGTCTCTCAGGTCCATCTGTTGTCTCCCGACTGTACACACTCCTCTCCCCTCACCTACCTTGAGGTTACCTTGAAGTGCTTCCGGGGCTCAGCGTCCCCGCGGCCCGGTCGTCGACCAGGCCTCACCTACACCTGTTGCTGAACACTCCTCTCCCTACCAGAGAGGAAAGGCTCACTAATCTCTGGTATTAAAACCAGGTGTTTGTGTGCATTGTGTCCGTGTGCTTGTGGACGCGGTAGTCCACAAGTCCCTTTAACCTTGGAGTATATACAGCCCCGTGTCTTACAGTGTCTTCATTAATCAGCCGAAGGATCAGTGAGAGCTCCATCATTGTTTCTGCTTGGGACAATACGTGGCCAAGGTCAGCAAGATGAACTATCTGCTGATTGTTGCGCCAGTCTCAGTGTCGTGTTTCTTCATTCGTGTGGCACTACCTGTGTTGCAACACTTTCCCCCGAGTGTCTCGGTACCGGGTTATCACCAGTGTTGAGATCAAGGCGTTTTGTGCGCCAAGTCTGACGAAATTTAATGCAAAATGTCGACCTTGAGCAGAATGGTGCTGATCCGCCGGGCTGTGGTGGGTATGTGGACCTGCGGGCCGCTCCAAGCAACAGCCTGGTGGACTCACAAGTCGAGCCTGGCCTCGGGCCGGGCTTGGGGAGTAGAAGAACTCCCAGAACCCCATCAAGCAGGTATCAAGCAGATAGCTGGGTTTGTGCATTGTGTGATTAGTTTGTGCTTGGTGGGGATAGGGATGGGATGGGAGGGTTCTAAGGAATGTCATTAGTGGTCATATTTGGTGTTGGTTCCCAGCGTCTCCGCGACCCGGCGGTCTCTGACCACGTCTTTTGGCTGGTGGACTGATCAACCAGGCTGTTAGACGCAGCTGATCGCAGCCTGACATGAATCTCAATCTGGTCTGGAGATAATTTTTAGAGTGTATATATGAGAGAGAAGGTAAAACCATACCTAAAACCAGATATGTAACAACGGCTCTCTTTACTTGGGGGTTGCACCCTCCCTCTTCTGTAGAATCCCTTCTCTCTCTCCCTTCTCGTTCCTCTCCCTCCATAGACAAAGGACACAGACTATAGTACTGTAGGGTGGAGTACTGCTGCACAATGACAGCCCCTTCCTAAGCTGGAGACATTGCTGACCTGGAGAGCGTGCAGAGATCCTTTACTGCTAGAATCCTCTCAGTAAAACATCTAAATTATTGGGACCGACTAAAATGCCTAAATCTGTATTCTCTTGAGCGCAGGCGGGAGAGATACAAAATAATTTACATGTAGAAAATAGTAGAGGGGATCAGCAAACCTGCACACAGAAATAACATCACATGAGACCAGAAGACATGGCAGGATGTGCAGAATACCCCCGTTGAAGAGCAGAGGTGCAACAGGTACTCTGAGAGAGAACTCTATCAACATCAGAGGCCCGAGATTGTTCAACACGCTTCCACTACACATAAGGGACATAACTGGCCGACCCCTCACAGTGTTCAAGAGAGAACTGGATAAGCACCTCCAAAGGATACCTGATCAACCAGGCTGTGATTCGTACGTCAGGCTGCGAGCAGACATGTCCAACAGCCTGGTTTATCAGACTATCAACCAGGAGGCCTGGTAACCTGGTATTTGCTGGTACCTCCTGGTCTCCTGGTATCAAGCAGGTCAGATACCCGACCGCAGGGACATTGATCCCCGAAATCAACACAAAGTAAGGTAATGTAAGGTAACCCCACCTCCCCTTCTCTCCTCACTCCCTCCCTTGTTGGTTGTAGAACTCCCTCGACCGACTTCCAGGGTAGGTACGTCGCTGGAGTGGCTACAAGCACCTTTAGCAGTTTTGTTCCCACTCTTATCAGAAATTCAATTGCTTTCCTCTTATGTCATCCTCTTGTGTACTCTTTCTCTCGTCTCTTCTTCCTAAAGCCCTTCTCTGTCTTCCTTATACTTTATAATTTATATTTCTCTCCATTCTTCAGTTCACAATCAGAAACTTTATTCGTAATAAATCGTTACAATTATTATACGAATTGTTTATATTATTATAGAAATCTTGACAATTATGGCTTCAATAAAACAGGTACTCACCTATTTGTGCTTGCGGGGGGTTGAGCTTTGGCTCTTTGGTCCCGCCTCTCAACTGTCAATCAACTGGTGTACAGATTCCTGATTCCTGAGGTGTACAGCAGTGTAAATTAAAATTAAATTTTAGACAAACTTGGTAACATTAGGCTTAAATTTGATTGGTGATATGTATTGGTTTACCATTACAGCGGTGAGACAGTATATCGAGAAATTATAATTATAAAATTAAATATTCGAACAATTCCGAACACTTGTGTACCTCCCTGTACCTCCCTGTACCTCCTGTACCTACCTCCTTTATCTTAGCAGTAAAATAGGTACCTGGGTGTTAGTCAGCTGTCACGGGCTGCTTCCTGGGGGTGGAGGCCTGGTCTAGGACCGGGCCGCGGGGACACTAAAGCCCCGAAATCATCTCAAGATAACCTCAAGATAACCTCCCCCTTCCCTTTCCCATTCCTAATACCACTCCTTACCCCTTCCATTGTGTGTCTCATTACTCTTCCTTTCCAGGTTTCCTTCTCTTCCACAATGTTTCTCCTCCCCATCTTCCAGACCCTAACCCCCCCCCCCCACCACCCCCCACCCCTCCACCCCTCCACCCCCACCCCCATTTCCTTTCCCATCTTCCCTTGTCTTACTTTCTCAACCCCCTTCTGTTCCTCTCCCCATCTTTCTCCTCGTTCCCCTATTTCGTCTCCTCGTCCATTCTCCTCTCCCATTCTGCTCCTATTTTTCTCACAGAAGCGCCAGTTAGGTTCCCGGAGGGAGGGAGATACGCACACAAACATTCTTATCTTGCCTCAGATCACCCTGACTGTTGCTATTTGCAGCCAGCCCAGCCCTGATAACTTGCCGCGCTCAGTCTCTGAGCCAAGTGATCTAACTAGTGATTGTGTGTGAATGATTGGCAAATCTCTCAAGACCATTGTGATTATAATTGTACTGATTATAATTAAATATAGCTAATGACCATAGCTAGTGTGATATCGGTAATATTTGAGATAACAATCATTGGAGTTGCATTCTTCTGATGTTCGGGGCACGAACCATTGGCTAGCTGCGTGCCAGTCGAATACCAAGCCTCTGAGCCATCGTTCTACAAAAGCAGTGGTCTTTGTTTTATAACCGATGCATCCAGTTGTTTGCTTCGATGCCTGTTTTGTTGAGTGGTTCCTACGGTTGGCACTCCTGGTTCCTATAGTTGGCACCCCGGGCTCCTATAGTTGGCACCCCGGGCTCCTACGGTTGGCACCCCTGGTTCCTATAGTTGGCACCCCTGCCTCCTATAGTTGGCACCCCTAGCTCCTACGGTTGGCACCCCTGGTTCCTATAGTTGGCACCCCTGCCTCCTATAGTTGGCACCCCTAGCTCCTACGGTTGGCACCCCTGGTTCCTATAGTTGGCACCCCTGCCTCCTATAGTTGGCACCCCTAGCTCCTACGGTTGGCACTCCTGGCTCCTACGGTTGGCTCTACTGATAACGTCCTTTCCTTTCAAGACATATACACATTTTCGTCAGTGCTCGGTCCTGTGTACCTGTGGTATGTTTCGAGAGTTGTACTGCTTTAACCTACCCTCAAGTCAGTCCTGGGGTCAGGCTTGTCTGTTCATAACTTGCAGAGAGTGATTGAAGAAGTTGTTCCAACGTGTTATTTGTTTTGAAGAACATTTAGAACAAAATATTAACACTTTGATATAAATTTGTATAAACAAATATAGATTTGTTCATTTAATAACAAAATATATTTCTTCGGTTTTTCGATTAGTGATATTTCGGTTGGCTAAAAAACTTTTTTTTTTAAGATTTTATTAACCTGGTGATTACCTATTGTTGATTTTGAGAGTTGTTCTACTCCAGCACACTGCCTTATGGGCAGTCTGCCCCGATGATTACCTGCTGTGTGAGGCAATTATCATTTACATTAATGAGAAAACGACATTGTAAATTAAAATAATTATAGTAAATTATTTTAACTTGGAATGGAGTGCCAGTTGGCTGGAAGAAAATTAGTCTCACAAGACGAAAGGAAGTCGACTTCACTTCAACGAAAAGTCGTCGAAAGGAACAGTCGACTTGAGAATGGTCCAGGACGGACCGAAACGTCGCCGTTATCTTATCTTGAGGTTATCTTGAGATGATTTCGGGGCTTTTTATAGTGTCCCCGCGGCCCGGTCCTCGGCCAGGCCTCCACCCCCCAGGAAGCAGCCCGTGACAGCTGACTAACATCCAGGTACCTATTTTACTGCTAGGTAACAGGGGCATAAGGTGAAAGAAACTCTGCCCATTGTTTCTCGCTGGCGCCTGGGATCGAGCCCAGGACCACAGGATCACAAGTCCAGCGTGCTGTCCGCTCGGCTCCCCTTCACTTTCTAGTGTGTGGTCTGGTCAACCAAAGGAAATGTTAAGTGTAGACTGAGGAAGCAAGCAAGAAATAGACTATACTGAGACGTCTCAATTTGGTGATGTGTTTTCTCTCCCTTGAGCACCACCTTGAGCATCCTACCAAGGGAGCCGGTCGGCCGAGCAAAGAGCACGCTGGACTTGTAATCCTGTGGTCCCGGGTTCGATCCCGGGCGCCGGCGAGAAACAATGGGCTGAGTTACTTTCACCCTATGCCCCTGTTACCTAGCAGTAAAATAGGTACCTGGGTGTTAGTCAGCTGTCACGGGCTGCTTCCTGGGGGTGGAGGCCTGGTCGGGGACCGGGCCGCGGGGACGCGAAGCCCCGAATTCATCTCAAGATAACCCCGTGCATGTTAGTATTTTGTTTCGTTCATTTCTCCTGTCTTCGTATGCGTAAACACTTGAAAGTTTCAGTCCAGACTATAATTTGTGGATCAGAGAGGAGAAAGTAGCTCCAATTAGTTTAAGTAAACAGTAGTTTTGTCATTATATGTAATTTCGTGGTAATTGTCAAATTTGTACCTTGAGTGTAGCAACAGTTTGGTGGATCACCTCAAGGCTGCCTGCGCCTCCAGCTTGCTTCTTACTAAAGTATTTTGTGAAGTCCCCGTGTCTGGAATCACAAGTTAAGCCTGGTCCCGGGCCGGGCTTGGGGAGTAGAACTCTCAGAACCCCATCCAGGTACAATCCAGGTATGGGAGAGAGGTTGGGTGGGTGGTGAGGCAAGATCAAGCAAGATTTTGCTTGATCTTGCTGCTTCCTTGCTTGATCTTGCTGCTGCTGCTGCTCTTCCGTTTGAGTAAACCTCGTGACAGCACCTGTGCGCCTACCTTCCCCGGATAAGACAGGTGCTGCCTGTCACACAGGTGAGACAGGAGAGGAGCTGGGGGGTCGGGGAGACAGGAGGGTCGGAAGCCATACACACCCAGCCTGTACGTATCACTGTGTATATATATACTTGGTGTATGCCACAGATCAGAGGTGGCAGTAACAAAGACGAGGTCTTAATCACTACCAATGGTTCCCATCAAGAAAATGACCATTAACCCGCTATTTATAAGCCTTGAGAATGTTCCACAAACGTATCTCGGTAGCCCCGGCTCTTAACGAGGCCATTTCCTGTCAAATTTGTCGTCTGCGTATCATAATCCAATTCGACGATTTAACTCCTTATAAAATGGATATTTTATTCACCCTTAATGACCCTTGACTCAAGGTGTAGATTGGTGGGGGAAAAAGTGCCTTTCAAACTGCTTCTGGGTACGGTTTATGGGAACTGGTTGGGCATTCGTTGGCTTTGTGTGTTTCTGTGTCTACTTTTAGACACTCCAAGTGTTTATTCCTGACTTGGAGGCTGAGGTTCTTGAGTGCGTGACAAAGTGCGTTTGGGAGACACTTATCTTGATTTTGTTTGACAGTAAGACAGTGTTTTTGCTGCTTGTGTGTGTAGAAGGTTGCTATTAGGTTTTGGATCCCGCCTTGTTGTATTCACCTAGTTGTGCTGGCGGGGGTTGTGCTCTGGTCTTTCGGCCCGCCTCTCAACTGTCAATCAACTGTTTCTACTACTACTATTATTTTTTTTCACACCACACACACACGGAAGCAGCCCGTGACAGCTGACTAACTCCCAGGTACCTATTTACTGCTAGGTAACAGGGGCATCACACACACACACACACACACACACACACACACACACACACACACACACACACACACACACACACACACACACACACACACACACACACACACACACAGTTAATTTACAAGTTAGACGAGACAATACCTCACTACCTAGCTTTTACCACCAAGCACTCAGTCGTAGTGTGATGATCAAGTCAAGTGTTTGAAGCTGGTACTCGTGTGAGAGTGTACGGGTTTAGTAACGCCTTGAGTGATTGTGTACTCTCGCATGAATTAATCTACTTTATACTCTACTCTGTCTACGGTACTTGACTCAGGTGATATATCTGACAATTCCAAAAGAACGTCACAACATTTGGTAGTACGTAGTAATTACCTTGAATATTGGCTTCGTATTGGCTTTGAATATTATAGTGCTAGTTACCCACAATGTTGGTCATAGTTATGTAAAGTGTTGAATTGACTCCGGGCTGTGGTGGGTATGTGGGCCTGCGGGCCGCTCCAAGCAACAGCCTGGTGGACCAAGCTCTCACAAGTCAAGCCTGGCCTCGGGCCGGGCTTGGGGAGTAGAAGAACTCCCAGAACCCCATCAACCAGGCATCAACCAGGTATCAACCAGGTATGTAGTGTACTGTGTACTGTACTGTGTAACGCCTGATTACATGCATTTGATGACCCGTGCCGCCGCGTGAATTGCAATTTTGTCTTATGAATTGCAATATTTTGGTTGGAAAAGTAAATAAACTTTTGTTGTTTTGTTCCAAAGTTCGGGTTCCTTAAAGTACGACTTGAGTGTGGTTTATCTCTATCTTCTCCCTTCCCCCTTTCATCTTTTCCATTTCTCTGATCTTTCCTCTTTTTATCTGTCATCTCCCCTCTTCCTCCCCCTTCCCTTTGCTTTGCTCCTCTCTCCGTTTTTCCTTCTCTCCCCTTTCCTGTTTTTCTTACTGCTGTCCTTTCCTTTCTCACTCCATTTCTCCATCCCTCTGTTGTTGCTTTGTATAGAATATTATATATATTGCTTAGTTTCTCTTCCATTCTCTCTCTCTTTGCCTATCCCCCACTGCTCTCTCTCAGCCTATCCCCCACCACTCTCTCCCTGCCTATCCCCCACCACTCTCTCCCTGCCTATCCCCCACCGCTCTCTCCCTGCCTATCCCCCACCGCTCTCTCCCTGCCTATCCCCCACCGCTCTCTCCCTGCCTATCTCCCACCGCTCTCTCCCTGCCTATCTCCCACTGCCTTCTCCCTGCCTATCCCCCACCACTCTCTCCCAGCCTATCCCCCACCACTCTCTCCCTGCCTATCCCCCACCACTCTCTCCCTGCCTATCCCCCACCGCTCTCTCCCTGCCTATCTCCCACCGCTCTCTCCCTGCCTATCCCCCACCGCTCTCTCCCTGCCTATCCCCCACCGCTCTCTCCCTGCCTATCCCCCACCGCTCTCTCCCTGCCTATCCCCCACCGCTCTCTCCCTGCCTATCCCCCACCGCTCTCTCCCTGCCTATCCCCAACCACTCTCTCCCTGCCTATCCTCCACCACTCTCTCCCTGCCTATCCCCCACCACTCTCCCTCAGCCTATCCCCCACCGCTCTCTCCCTGCCTATCCCCCACCGCTCTCTCCCTGCCTATCCCCCACCGCTCTCTCCCTGCCTATCCCCACCGCTCTCTCCCTGCCTATCCCCCACCGCATGCCTCTATCCCTTCGCTTCTCGTTGCGCCTCTTGTCTTCTGCTAATAATTTGCGCATATATTAAAATAGCTTGTGGGTTCATACCTTAATGTGTCAAATGTATCCTGGGACGTGTCATGTATGTGTGTGTTCACGTGTCTCTCTGCTTGCAGAGTTGAGCTTCAGCTCTTGGGTCCTACGTTTCAAACCGTCGGTCGTTAGATGTCCGTGTATCTGCTATTTGTGCCTGCTGAATCGAGCCGTTAGCTCTTGGATCCCGCCTTTCTAATTGTGGGTTGTCTTGTGTACTGACTCCTAACTTATGTTTCTCTGTGAGGATCTGTGTGAGTACTCACCTAGTTGTGCTTGCGGGGGTTGAGCTTTGGCTCTTTGGTCCCGAATGTGTGTACTCACCTAGTTGTGCTTGTGCTATAAACAGAAGTAAAATGTAAGATAACAAGCTGTTTATTCCGGTTTGTGGGGTACGGAACCTTCTGGAAGTCCGGTTTGTGGGGTACGGAACCTTCTGGAAGTCCGGTTTGTGGGGTACGGAACCTTCTGGAAGTCCGGTTTGTGGGGTACGGAACCTTCTGGAAGTCCGGTTTGTGGGGTACGGAACCTTCTGGAAGTCCGGTTTGTGGGGTACGGAACCTTCTGGAAGTCCGGTGTTACGAAGTCCGGAATGTTATTTAAATAAATTCAAATTTGTAATTTGTGTTCCCTGAGTTTAGTGGAATGAGGACGGGTATATGGAGCATAATTTGAGCAACCTTGACATTTCATCTAATTAACATATCTGCATTACATCTAGAGTGTGTTCTGGGAGTTATTCTATTCCCCAACCCCGGCCTGGGGCCAGACTTGTGAGAGCTTGGTCCAACAGGCTGTTGTTTGGAGCGGCCAGCAGGCCTACATATCAATTACAACTTGGGTGATCCAGCACTTCTTCTAGGCCGCTCCAAGCAACAGCCTAGTGGACCAAACTCTCACAAGTCAAGCCTGGCCTCGGGCTGGGCTTGGGGAGAAGAAGAACTCCCAGAACCCCATCAACCAGGAAGCTATCTAATGTTTTTCTTGAAACCGTCAATTTTGTACCAGCAATATTTCTTATACTTGTTGCGAAAAAAAAGAATAGCCCTGGATCTATGATGTTCATGCAGTGTTCTCTGTGGCTGTGGCACCTCTACCCTTCACTATGACCTATATTCACTATTTTGAGGTTATAGAGAAGGGCCCAATAGTTTAGGTACGTTATCATGTCGATGTGTACCCAATCCCAGGCTCCGTGCGTGGAGCCAGGGATGGTAAGGGGCCTCTTTTGAAGGGCGTTTCAGGGTTCACAAATCTTGCTTCTCCCAGGTGTAGACGGCCGGTGCTTTATGCCAATGTTGGACACTTTGGTGTCAAACTTGTTATCACGCATTTTAGTCAATAACCCCCGTGAGGAGGTGATCATCAGGCTCTCAGGAAATGGCCATTGAGGGGTAAGTTGGGGGTAAATGTGGAGGAAGGGAGATATATGTAGGTGGAGAGGGTTTGGTGGGATGGAGAGTGGGATAAATGTAGATTGGGATGGATATGGAGGGAGGAGGGGGATAGAGGCTGATATGGGGGGATGTTGAGGGAGGGGTAAGGATAGTGGGGAGGTAAGGGTAGGGTGGGGGAGAGGAGATGTGCAGGGGGGGGGGGGAGAGAGAGAAAGTGATAAAAGAGGATGAGGAATAGAATGCTCCATCGACTGGTTTTTGCCACAATAAAACTGCCTGAGTGTTAAACCGCACAAACAGCTTTGAGGACGCGCCTCGCTCGGAGGCACTTTACAACCTCTCCATCAGCCATTCGTTAGCCAGGGTTTTGTCGCCGCTAATTCTTCCCTTCTTTATAACACACCCACACACTTCTGTCCCACTTTCTCTTGTTTGGGATTTATACTATAAACACTGTGCCTTTGGGAGAGCCATAGTTGTAACACACAGAGATCACACTAACGTGATGCATCAAATGAACAAAGCTCAGTCGATTAAGCTCCCGGACGCAGGTTCGAATCCTCGTTACGGCTCTTGTGGATTTGCCATAGTTGTATATTATTGTAGCACATCTCAGACAGGACTGTTGCTCTCTTGTTTTATTTGTGCTCTCTTCTTCCTTATACATTTTATTTATCCTCATTTGTCATTCTACAAATCATTTTCATCTACGTTACTGGGATTCTCAAGTAGAGATAGCTGATGGTTTTATGGATACGTAGATAAATTGTCCGTATTAGTTCGTTTCTGTAGGGTTTTGTTCATTATCTAGAGAAAGCTTATTGTATTAACTCGAACCAGACAATTATACTAACTGCTACTGTTCCTTTCATATTGGGAAGTGTAGCGGAGTAGCAAGCATTTCCCTGTTACCTAGCAGTAAAATAGGTACCTGGGTGTTAGTCAGCTGTCACGGGCTGCTTCCGGGGGGTGGAGGCCTAGTCGAGGACCCGACCGCGGGGACACTAAAGCCCCGAAATCATCTCAAGATAACCTCAAGATATGTTGTTATATTTGGAGATCGTTATCTTGAGGTTATCTTTGAGAGGATTTCGGGGCTTAGCGTCCCCGCGGCCCGGTCCTCGACCAGGCCTCCTTTTTGTTACACACCCCCAGGAAGCAGCCTGTAACAGCTGTCAAACTCCCAGATACCTACTTGCTGCTAGGTGAACAGGTGCATCAGGGTGAAAAAAACTGTCCATTTGTTTCCGCCTCCGCCGGGGATCGAACCCTCAACCTTATGACTACGAATCCCGAGTGCTGTCCACTCAACCGTCAGCTTTCCCCCCCCCCTGTTATCACAACACTTGTCTGTGGTTATAACACTAGTGTTAATGGCATACCCCGTGGCGCAGTGGTAAAGCACTCTCCTGGCGCTTCGCGAGCGCTTTCTCCTGGGTTCGTATCCTGGCCGGGGAGGATTGACTAGGCACCAGTCCTTAAATGTAGCCTCTTCTTCACCCAGCAGTATATGAGTAACTGGTTGTTAAGCGATATATATATATATATATATATATATATATATATATATATATATATATATATATATATATATATATATATATATGCAGAATAACCACATGTGAAAAATAGAGAATGCTTAACGCGTTTTCGGCTAATTCGCCTAATGAAGATAAATGTTCTTCATTATACTTTGCTCTGATGAAGGCGAATTAGCCAAAAACGTGTTAAGCATTCTCTATTTTTCACATGTGGTTATTCTGCATATATATATATATATATATATATATATATATATATATATATATATATATATATATATATATATATATATATATATATATATATATATATATATATATATATATAATAATAATAAGTCGTCTACTTGCTTTCCGGCAATATTTCGCATATTTGGTGAGAGAACGTTGAAGAGCCGTATTTAGGGCTGAGGAAATGACTGAGCTAGAGCATGTTAAGAGACCATTCACCGAGACATACAAGTCTGCTGTGTTAAACTAATGCCCACAAGCGTGGGAGGCAGGGCACAGTGTGTAGAGTAATTGCTTTTTAAAGTACCGAGGCAATAATTACATTGCGGTAATATAAACAATAGACACGATACAAAAGTGGACCTGTTCAAGATAAAAACTAAATTGGGCTGATTGGGAATTGTTGGCGGATAGTTGGAGATGATTCTGGGAGTTCTTCTACTCCCCGAGCCCGGCCCGAGGCCTGGCTCGATCAGTTGGGCCGCTCCGAGTAAACAGGCATTTAGACCAAGTTATAAACAGCTCTGCCTGTCCCCGGACTTGGGGGAGTAGTAGGACTCCCAGAACCCACTCCAGGTGCAAGTATAATACACATATCCCATGGTAATTCTTCCTTATCGATATTGCCTTTACTTTATGTAATCTATTCACACGGTGTATATTCTTAGGCTATAAAATGTATTCTGTTTTCGTCAAGATTAGGTGGAAGATATTCGCTTGAGTAAATCCTTCTTAACAACTGCAGACACTAACGAGACTGCCACTGCCGTCCAGTTTCTCTTAATCTTGTTAAAAATTGTATATATGAGACTTCGTTACCAATAATCACGTGCTCCTGGCTCGCCCTACTACGCAGAACTGAAATAGTATTGTATATGGAACGCCAAGAATCGTATAAATTATAGAAGTTTACAAGAAGTGAATTAGTTTTAGATTGCCTTGCTGCACTAGGACATGACTTAAGAGCCCATACGTAGCACCATTGTGCAGCCAACAGTACCATTCACAACCTTGCTGACAGGTGAACAAATCCACAAGGGCCGTGGCGAGGGTTCGAACCTAAGTCCGAGAGGATCCCAGACGCTGCCTTAATCGACTGAGTCTACGACTTGTGGATTTGTTCATTTCATGCATCACGCGATTGTGATTTGTGTGTGTAATTGTTGACAGCTTTTTGGGTGACTCACGTGGCTGACAGGAAGGTCTGTTTCGTGAGGAAGTGTGTGAATGGTAGGTACGAGCCTCCGTGTTTCGTGTGCTGCCTCACCAAGTAAACAGTCAGATAATGACAAAATTCGTCAGTGAAGCACTTGTTCCGGAAGTGTTTGAGCGAAATCAGTTGTGAGTCAACCCGTCCTCCAAACAAAGACCCAATAGTGATTCCATGCACCCGCCAAACCCCTGGTTGGTTTGCCCACATCCCCAACCATCCCCATGACATCCCCATCTCCATCCCCAAACATCCCCCCCCTGGAGGGGGGGGGGGTTGGGGATGTTTGTTGGGGAGGAGGGCTGGGGGGGAGCAGGTTGGGGAGGCTGGGAAGGGAGGGTAAAGGGAACAGTCTCCCACTGAGCCTTAAACATTCCCTTGATTTGGAAAAACATGAAATGGAAATTGAAATCTGGGAATGGCGCTGATGGCTGGGAGGATTATTATAAGGTGTTGGAGGGTAGGGTAGGGCTTGTGGCGGTGTTGGAGGGTAGGGTAGGGCTTGTGGGGGTGTTGGAGGGTAGGGTAGGGCTTGTGGGGGTGTTGGAGGGTAGGGTAGGGCTTGTGGCGGTGTTGGAGGGTAGGGTAGGGCTTGTGGTGGTGTTGGAGGGTAGGGTAGGACTTGTGGCGGTGTTGGAGGGTAGGGTAGGACTTGTGGCGGTGTTGGAGGGTAGGGTAGGACTTGTAGCGGTGTTGGAGGGTAGGGTAGGGCTTGTGGCGGTGTTGGAGGGTAGGGTAGGGCTTGTGGCGGTGTTGGAGGGTAGGGTAGGGCTTGTGGCGGTGTTGGAGGGTAGGGTAGGACTTGTGGCGGTGTTGGAGGGTAGGGTAGGGCTTGTGGCGGTGTTGGAGGGTAGGGTAGGACTTGTGGTGGTGTTGGAGGGTAGGGTAGGACTTGTGGCGGTGTTGGAGGGTAGGGTAGGGCTTGTGGCGGTGTTGGAGGGTAGGGTAGGACTTGTGGCGGTGTTGGAGGGTAGGGTAGGGCTTGTGGCGGTGTTGGAGGGTAGGGTAGGACTTGTGGTGGTGTTGGAGGGTAGGGTAGGACTTGTGGCGGTGTTGGAGGGTAGGGTAGGGCTTGTCGCGGTGTTGGAGGGTAGGGTAGGACTTGTGGGTAACTAGGGTAGGGCCAGGCTGGGTTACGCCTGACGGGTAAAGGGTTCTTGAGGTTATCTTGAGATGATTTCGGGGCTTAGCGTCCCCGCGGCCCGGTCCTCGACCAGGCCTCTTTTTTGTTACACACCCCCAGGAAGCCGCCCGTAGCAGCTGTCTAACTCCCAGGTACCTATTTACTGTTAGGTAACAGGAGCATCAGGGGTGAAAGAAATTCTGCCCATTTGTTTCCGCCTCCACCGGGGATCGAACCCGGAACCTCAGGACTACGAATCCAAAGCGCTGTCCACTCAGCTGTCAGGCCCCTTGGGTGTCAGGGTGTTGAATGATAGAGGCTCGAGGTGGAGGATATGACAAGTGACGTCACTACCTTCACATCAGCAATACGCACGAGTACGTATGTAGTGTACGTACTCGACCTTACGTACGAGTACGTAAGGTCGAGGTCGAGTACATAAGAAATGCGTCGCATTAGGCGATGGGACGGAAAAATGTTGGTGAGATGGGTTCAAATAGATAGGGTGTTGTTGCTGTTTAAGATTCGCTACTTGGAACAAAAAGTTCCAAGTAGCACAGGCTATGGTGAGCCCGTTGTGGACTTACCTGACATAGGAGCGGGGCTGTAACTTGGATAGGGGGGGTTGACTTGAAGGATTTATATGTTGCTTTTGGAATCAATGACCTCCCTAAACAGAAAATGGCCGGTTTATGGTCAACCAGACTATTAGCGGCTGCAACCCGCAGGGGTGTATCATCAATACACAACCAGGTATATGTTGAAGATTCTTAACCAATTTCTTTTTGAAGGTTACCAAAACCCAGGTAGTTGGGATATCTGCCCAGGTAGTTGGGATATCTGCCCAGGTAGTTGAGATATCTGCCCAGGTAGTTGGGATATCTGCCCAGGTAGTTGAGATATCTGCCCAGGTAGTTGGGATATCTGCCCAGGTAGTTGGGATATCTGCCCAGGTAGTTGGGATATCTGCCCAGGTAGTTGGGATATCTGCCCAGGTAGTTGAGATATCTGCCCAGGTAGTTGAGATATCTGCCCAGGTAGTTGAGATATCTGCCCAGGTAGTTGAGATATCTGCCCAGGTAGTTGGGATATCTGCCCAGGTAGTTGGGATATCTGCCCAGGTAGTTGAGATATCTGCCCAGGTAGTTGAGATATCTGCCCAGGTAGTTGAGATATCTGCCCAGGTAGTTGAGATATCTGCCCAGGTAGTTGGGATATCTGCCCAGGTAGTTGAGATATCTGCCCAGGTAGTTGGGATATCTGCCCAGGTAGTTGGGATATCTGCCCAGGTAGTTGGGATATCTGCCCAGGTAGTTGAGATATCTGCCCAGGTAGTTGAGATATCTGCCCAGGTAGTTGGGATATCTGCCCAGGTAGTTGAGATATCTGCTGGCGATAACACGAACAAACTCATTTTCGAAATATTTGAAGTATTTTATAAGAGCCAGCAGGCAGACTGTCAGGTAGGTAGGCTGGTAGTCTAGTAGGTAGACAGTGGTGGTAGTCTGGTAGGTAGACAGTGGTGGTAGGCAGGCAGTGGTAGGTAGACAGTGGTGGTAGGCAGGCAGTCTGGTAGGTAGACAGTGGTGGTAGGCAGACAGTCTGGTAGGTAGACAGTGGTGGTAGGCAGCCAGTCTGGTAGGTAGACAGTGGTGGTAGGCAGCCAGTCTGGTAGGAAGGTGCTTGTATTCTTAACAAGGGCATCACTAACTTATTCAGAAACATACAGAAACGCACCTGTTTAATTAGAGGACGTTTAAATGCCTTGGAGCCGTATAGTGTGTATAAGATTGTGTATTTTTGAATTAATACAGCATGTTGTATATTCTTATATGACCTCCGTCGCCTCCTAATGCCTAATTTCGGTGTATTTATTTTACAGACAATTATATTTTGTTAACTTTCTTTTGTTTTATATTTCTATATCCTCCACTTTCAGATTAATATAAATAATCCATTTAAAGTAATCAAAAGCTGTTAATAATAAAATAAACTATATGTGTATCGACATTTATGTAACTTGTTAGTTATATAATGCTTAGTTAAATGAATGTTGGGGTTGAGCTCCTGGGCCCATTGCGAGCCTCTGTGAGATACCAAATAGACTCAAGATACCTATTTTAATAGGTATCTTGAGTATATTTCTATTTACTATAGATAAATAGGTGTTATTATAATTTAATAAATAGACCAGATAGCCCATCTGGTGGTGAATATAGGACATTCCAGGGAGAGTATACCGTCTGTGCATACTTGAAATTGAAATAAGTTTATTGATGTAAAATACACACAAAGGGATGAGGTAGCTCAAGCTATTCTCACCCCGTTCAGTTCATCGTGTTAATTAATACATACATAGACACACATCACAAACACTAAACATATTACCAAACATTCTGAGAGATAAACATATACATTTCCTCCTTCACAAGTAGTATGGTATCAGACGTACACACATATACTTTTATGAGCATGCTTGTGAGAGAGAGAGGGAAGGAAGGAGAGAGAAGAATGGAGGAGAGAGAGAGGGGGAGAGAAGGGAGGGTAGATTACCGCCCATCTCTACCCGCCTACCCCTCTACAGAGCGTGTTGTTCCTCCCAGCACGTCTTGGCTCCGACCCCCGCTCTATAACAGCTGACGGAGACTCTAATAATATGCCCTCGCCTTTTTATTATTAGATTTGGCAATGACACACGTTTATTTTAATTCTCCCACTAATGTTCTAGTCTAGGTTTTCTATTGTAAATTATATCTCCTCATTTTATGCCCTACCTGTCCTTGCTGTGTGTGTGTGTGTGTGTACTTATCTAATTGTGCTTACGGGGGTTGAGCTCTGGCTCTTTGGTCCCGCCTCTCAACTGTCAATCAACCAATGTACAGATTCATGAGCCTATGTGTGTGTGTGTGTGTGTGTGTGTGTGTGTGTGTGTGTGTGTGTGTGTGTGTGTGTGTGTGTGTGTGTGTGTGTGTGTGTGTGTGTGTTAGGTTTATTGTATACTCCGGCGACCTGGAGGGCGATTCATTGTAGTTTGTGAAGCCCTTTTCTGGCCAAATGACATACATACTTAAGATTACCATTCCCTAGGTAATGAGTCCTTTGGTCCTCTTGCACCACTGAGCACTTCCGCTCCGATTTGGCTTTCCCTGTTTGGGAATTGAGCAGATTGAGAGTCTGGCCAAAGGGTTAGAAGAACATTGCGTGTATGTGTGTGTGTATATATATATACCTAACTTAACCTTTCGACCTACGCAAAGAAAACTTGAATGCAGGTGAACCACTATGATTTACAGGACCACATTGTTCGTCCGTTGGGGAGTTTGACGTCGAAATGATTGTTTAGTGACACAATCAACTTGAGAATGTTGACTTGAGAATCGACTTGAGAATCAATCAAGAACCACAATTAACTTGAGAATGTTGACTTGAGAATCGACTTGAGAATCAATCAAGAACCACAATCGACTTGAGAATGTTGACTTGAGAATCGACTTGAGAATCAATCAAGAACCACAATCAACTTGAGAATGTTGAGTTGAGAATCGACTTGAGAATCAATCAAGAACCACAATCGACTTGAGAATGGTCCAGGACGGACCGAAACGTCGTCGTCCCTTCAACTTCTAGTGTGTGGGCTGGTCAACATACTTCAGCCACGTTATTGTGACTCATCGCCTGCATTGTTTAGTGCTTGTGCAGTGAGGGCAGAGTGGGGTGGGGGATATACAATGGTCGCTTGGTCGGTTTTTAACCATGTCAAACGGATGAGTGATTCGTGTTTGCTTAAAGTTTCTGTTCTTAATCTTTTATAGTGGTGAATGAAGCACCTAATATCAAAGACGGAAAAAAGCAATTAGTTCGGACCATTCGGGAGTTTTATATCCTGGTAATTGTTGGTAATGGGAGCCGGTCGGCCGAGCGGACAGCACGCTGGACTTGTGATCCTGTGGTCCTGGGTTCGATCCCAGGCGCCGGCGAGAAACAATGGGCAGAGTTTCTTTCACCCTATGCCCCTGTTACCTAGCAGTAAAATAGGTACCTGGGTGTTAGTCAGCTGTCACGGGCTGCTTCCTGGGGGTGGAGGCCTGGTCGAGGACCGGGCCGCGGGGACACTAAAAAGCCCCGAAATCATCTCAAGATAACCTCAAGATTGTGTGACCGGGATGGAGGAGGGGGGTCTGGGGGGGAGGGGTGGTCTGTACTCATCTATTTGTTACTGCAGGATCGAGCTCTAGCTCTTTAATCCCACCTTTCTAGCCACCAGTTCCTAAAATGCAATGACTCTTGGCCTATTTCCCAATTATATCTATTTAGGGAAGGTTGTTTTGAGGTGTATAGCTGTTTTGTTTGTTTGTTTTCGTGAGTGTACTCACCTAGTTGTGCTTGCGGGGGTACAATGAGACATATTCAATGTCTTATTGAATATGACCGCATATTCTGTATTTACTATCTTCTGATTTAGGGCTTCTATCCCTCTAGCTATTTTCCTAGCATCAGGTTAGAGGGATAGAAGATAGTAAATACAGAATATGCGGTCATATTCAATGAGACATGTTTAAAAGAAAACCTGCTGCCTGTATACACCAATATATATATATACATATATACATATATATGTATAATCTGAATCAGGCGTATCTGCCTGACACTGGTCATTTAATCTCAAATATTAATAAAGTCTGCAAATATTAATAAGGCTGATATTTTACATGCATATTTATTATCATTATTATTGACCTGCTTTTATTTTTTTACCTCATGTTGATTCTATTTTTTTTTTAATTTACATTATTGCATTTCTTTTTTACTTGATCTCTGTTGTGTTGAGTGCAATGTTTGAGACGTACAAAGTATTTGTTTTTAAGTTAGGAAATAGTGTTAGAAGCGATATCTAATTTATCTTTTCCTCTTTGAACAGGTTTGTGATGGTTACACAGCGCGGCGCGGAGGACTCTGATGCATGGTGAGCAGTCAGTATGGCTATATATATATATATATATTCAGTTGCATATTGTCCTGGGGACCATTCAGGCTTGTTCGCATATATATATATATATATATATATATATATATATATATATATATATATATATATATATATATATATATATATATATATATATATATATGCGAACAAGCCTGAATGATCCCCAGGACTATATTCAATATATATATATATAATACATATATATGCTTTAAGAAACAATACAATACATAATCGACTTGAGAATGGTCCAGGACGGACCGAAACGTCGTCGTCCCTTCACTTTCTAGTGTGTGGTCTGGTCAACAAATACATATTTTAAGAATCTTCACTTACAAATCTCAACATGCTAAACATTTTAGTCTGACTCATACAGATCTTATAAAAATCCACTTGATAAGATGATTGGCAGTTAATGGCAGGCGGACTACTGCCCTGCGACTTTCACCTGACCTTAAGACACTAGGTTGTTAGCGTGGCAAGGTAATTAAGAGATAATTAGGTAATTAAGAGTATTAATAGCCATACTGGCGCTCAGCCAGTATGGCTATACAGCACTAACATGGAGTACGAGGACAGTATAAGACCTACTGGACTCCACTTATACCATGCATAATCAAATCTCCTACTTAGCGTAGTGGACCTAGTTAACTTTTAACCTACACACTGTAGCCCTTAGGTAGCTACTGAAGAATGTATACTGTGCTTGACTTAGGGCGGGGTGGGGGGGGGGGACCAGGAGATGGGGGGAGGGGGGGGGGGGGGTTAGAAGGGAAGAGCAGGTGTATGTGGGAGTGAGAGGAGGGATTAGCAGGTGAATGCAGGATTAGGGTAGTGGAGACGAGAGAGAGAGAGAGAGAGAGAGAGAGAGAGAGAGAGAGAGAGAGAGAGAGAGAGAGAGAGAGAGAGAGAGAGAGAGAGATTATATATTATATTTAGGCCCACAATCGTGCCAAATGTAATGTCCTAACTCTTCCCAGCATCCAAGTGCGTCGGTGCGTCGTGTCTCACCTAGAGTGCCTCACCGAGAGTGCCTCACCTAGATAAACCATCCCGTCATTATAACTGGAGGTCATTGTAGTTTATTAATGCCCTCACAACCACTTAACAAAAAAAAGTTTATTGGTTCATGGTTTAGAAGATAACCTGCTCGTTGAGACCAGGCGTTGACGAACCCCTAATTTATCTCTGTTTGTTTTTGTCCATGTTTTGACGCGTTTGATCCACGTGTTAGTGCGAGGAGAAAACAAACACACAAACAGCTGTCTCGGTGTGCGCGGGAGATGGGCGAATTATCGTCATTCACAGCGTACTCACCTGGTTGTACTCATCTGGTTGTACTCACCTGGTTGTACTCATCAAGTTGTACTCACCTGGTTGTACTCATCAAGTTGTACTCACCTAGTTGTACACACACACACACACACACACACACACACACACACACACACACACACACACACACACACACACACACACACACACCACCACCACCACCTCCTCCGTGGTGCACCACTCCACACCACTCGGCTGAGTGGACAGCGCTCGGGATTCGTAGTCCTAAGGGTCCGGGTTCGATCCCCGGCGGCGGCGGAAACAAATGGGCAGTTTCTTTCACCCTGATGCCCCAGTTCACCTAGCAGTAAATAGGTAACTGGGAGTTTGACAGCTGTTATGGCCTGCTTCCTGTGTGTGTGTGTGTGTGTGTGTGTGTGTGTGTGTGTGTGTGTGTGTGTGTGTGTGTGTGTGTGTGTGTGTGGGAAAAAATATTGTTTGACAGAGCCAAGGGTGGAATTTCTAGCGAGAACTTGGCTTCCAGAATAGAAAATCTTACGAAAAGAACTAACAATTGTACTCCTTGGAACAGGAGCAAGAATATGGCATAACTACCCATTCACCTGGCCTGTATGGGTCTCGAACCATGGACCCCCACGAGTGTGAGGCCAAAGCTTATTTTATTGGCGTAACTTCACATCTACAAATTACTGAGGAAGTTGGGTTCCAGATCTGAACACTAAAATTGCTCCTGGTGAGATTTACATAAATATATCAGTATGTTTACAGTTGCAGTAACCGTTATTGTGGAGAGTGGCGGGTCTTGGTATTTGTGCTGTTACTACATTCAGTGAGATTAGTGACGGTGGAATATTATGTAGCATTAACATGAACGGCAGGATCGGTGTTGGTGGTGGCCATGACCGCTCCAAGCAACAGCCTGGTGGACCAAGCTCTCACAAGTCAAGCCTGGCCTCGGGCCGGGCTTACGGAGTAGAAGAACTCCCAGAACCCCATCAAGCAGGTATTGATCTCTGCACCACTGCTTCTCTGCACCTCTCCTCTATTGATTGATTGATGAAGATTAAGCCATCAAAGAGGTGGCACGGGCATGAATAGCCCGTAAGCTTCTCTATCCTACCATGTGTAATTTAAAGCCGATTACCCAGTCACTATAATCTCCCCGTCACCATTTCATCTCCCACGTCCCACCATTCTCGCCTCTCACCCCACCATTCCCACCCCTCACCCTACCATTCCCACCCCTCACCCCACCATTCCCACCCCTCACCCCACCATTCCCACCCTCACCCCACCATTCCCACCATTCCCACCCCTCACCCCACCATTCCCACCCACCCTCACCCCACAATTCCCACCCCTCACCCCACCATTCCCACCCCCCTCACCCCACAATTCCCACCCCTCACCCCACCATTCCCACCCCTCACCCCACCATTCCCATCATTCCCACCCCTCACCCCACCATTCCCACCCCTCACCCCACAATTCCCACCCCTCACCCCACCATTCCCACCCCCCTCACCCCACAATTCCCACCCCTCACCCCACCATTCCCACCCCTCACCCCACCATTCCCATCATTCCCACCCCTCACCCCACCATTCCCACCCCTCACCCCACCATTCCCACCCCTCACCCCACCATTCCCACCCCTCACCCCACCATTCCCACCCCTCTCACCCCACCATTCCCACCCCTCACCCCACCATTCCCACCCCTCACCCCACCATTCCCACCCCTCACCCCACCATTCCCACCCCTCACCCCATCATTCCCATCATTCCCACCCCTCACCCCACCATTCCCACCCCTCACCCCACCATTCCCACCCCTCACCCCACAATTCATGACGCCCAAATCAGTCGCACTATTCAAGAAACGCTTAATGCTGGTGCTGCATGATTTTGTGGAAGCTTTTCTTACACTTGAAGGAGCAGCTTAATAGCCCCGAGGCTGTGAATAGTGAAAGTTGTGTACAGCACTTGGAGTGAGGAGAGCACTTGGCTATTGTATCCAGGTGGTCGCTGTAGGAAGGGTTGAGGCTGTGGGATGGAGGGATATGGAACAGGAGAAGGAGGGAGACGAAGAGAGCAAGAGTAAGCAAAATAAATGTGAAATGGGTCGATAATCAATCTCCATTCTGGCTACAAACGGCACATGGACCTATCCTTGACATATACATGGATACCTGATCAACTAGGCTGTGACTCATACGTCAGGCTGCGAGCAGCCGTGTCCAACAGCCTTTTTGATAAGTCCGGCAACCTGGAGGCCTGGTCGACGACCGGGCCGCGGGGACGCTAAGCCCCGGAAGCACCTCAAGGTAACCTCAAGGTAAGGTAACCCCTCACAGTGTTCAAGAGAGAACTCGATAAACTCCTCCAAAGAATACCTGACCAATCAGGCTGTGATATATACGTCAGGAAGCCGCGTCTAACAGCCTGGTTGACCAGTCTAGCAACCATGAAGCCTGGTCAGAGACCGAGCCACGGGGACATTGATCCGCGAAATGAACGCAAGGTAACCGCAAAGTATGTGAATGGTCTCCCAGAGCGGGTAGGTTCCTTGCTATCAATGTTTGCTTATGATAAAAAAAATAGGAGAAAGATAAACTCAGGACAACTGCGTAAAACACATTTTTGCTCTAATCTTTTTACTGCTCGAATTAGACTATTCAAATAATGACCTGGGGCCAGATTCACGAAGCAGTTACGTAAGTACTTACGAACGTGTACATCTTTCCTCAATCTTTGATGGTTTTGGTTACATTTATTAAACAGATTACAAGCATAAAAACTTCTCAATTAACTGTTGTTATTGTTATAAACAGCCTCCTGGTGCTTCGGAGCTCATTAACTGTTTAATAATTGTAAATAAAGCCGCCGAAGATTGAGAAAAGATGTACAGGTTCGTAAGTGCTTGCGTAACTGCTTCGTGAATCTGGCCCCCCGTATTTTTGGGACCTGAAATGATTCCTAACGTGACCACGAGGCATCTTCTTGAGGTTATCTTGAGATGATTTCGGGGCTTTAGTGTCCCCGCGGCCCGGTCCTCGACCAGGCCTCCACCCCCAGGAAGCAGCCCGTGACAGCTGACTAACACCCAGGTACCTATTTTACTGCTAGGTAACAGGGGCATAGGGTGAAAGAAACTCTGCCCATTGTTTCTCGCCGGCGCCCATGATCGAACCCGGGACCACAGGATCACAAGTCCAGTGTGCTGTCCGCTCGGCCGACCGGCTCCCCATTCACATTCCGGCATGGCACAATGTGTAAAATAGAATAATTGATAAGAAGAGATGCAATAATAGATTACTTCATAAACATTAAGAGCCAAGGTTATTTTTATTCTTTATAGCCATGTCATAGTAACCTAACAATAAGGTATGTTGTTGTCATGTCTCCTCTGCTGCTGCTCGCCCCAACGCTGAGGTTGTTCTCTCAGCCTCTTGGTGTTAGTCTCTTCCCTCAGCTCTGGGACTAGTCTTGTTTAACTCGTTAATTTATGAAGTCTTGTTTTGTGTTTAACGAGATAAGGAGAGTCCTCATTGATGCTGCATATTCCATAACTGGTCTGACCTATGTGGAATACACATAGTGGTGGTGTAGGTGGTTATGTTGGTGGTATTTACCTATTAGTGACTACGGGGGAAGTGAGGTCTAGTTACTTGTACCCCGCCTACTACTTTTGTTTTACATATTGTGCTAGAATTTAACTATTGTAACGCTCACAATCGACTTGAGAATGGTCCAGGACGGCCCGAAACGTCGTCGTCCCTTCACCTTCTAGTGTGTGGTCTGGTCAACATTGTAACCCTCACATTATTTTTTTTTTTTTTTTTTTTTGAGATATATACAAGAGTTGTTACATTCTTGTACAGCCACTAGTACGCGTAGCGTTTCGGGCAGGTCCCTGGAATACGATCCCTGCCGCGAAGAATCGTTTTTTCATCCAAGTACACATTTTACTGTTGCGTTAAACAGAGGCTACAGTTAAGGAATTGCGCCCAGTAAATCCTCCCCGGCCAGGATACGAACCCATGACATAGCGCTCGCGGAACGCCAGGCGAGTGTCTTACCACTACACCACGGAGACTGTGAATAATTTGTCGATTTATTTGTCGAATCTGGCCTTAAAGGTGTGGATGGAGGTGGCTTCCAGGCCTTGTTCCAGCACACTCCACTTGCCCAACCGTACAGGGTGGTTGTGGCGAAGAGGAAGGTCCATGGAGGGCCCTTGAGCGGGGTACGTGTGGAAGGTCTTGCTTGAAGGTGGTGGTGGTGCCTGTACATAGCTTGCCTGCTTGCTTTGCATAATGGTTTGAGGGAGCAACAGGAGCGACAGCAGCAGATACCATTATTGGTGTGAGGGGGGGGGGGGGATGGGGAGGTCTGTTGATCCTCCGATACTCCCCCATCCCCCCTTCAACCCCTCTCCTTCCTTCCCCCCTCCTCCACCTCACCCTCCTCCAACACTCTTTCCCTCTCCCATCACTCCCCTCACCCCCCAACCCCATAAGGTTTGGCTCTTGTTAAAGTCTCTTTAAATAATAACTTGAGAAATCCACCGATAATGGGATTTCCTCGGTGAGTAGAGGAAAGAGAAGACTTACCTAACCTTCCCTCTTTGGACTTCAAGAGGGAAGTGAATGTGTAAGCTTCAGCTTCTAGGAACAAAAAGTTGCAAGTAGCACGGGCTATGGTGAGCCCGTAGTGGACTTACCTGGCACAGGAGCGGGGCAAGTAGTACGGGCTATGGTGACCCCCTAGTGGACTTACCTGGCACAGGAGCGGGGCAAGTAGCACGGGCTATGGTGAGCCCGTAGTGGACTTACCTGGCACAGGAGCGGGGCAAGTAGCACGGGCTATGGTGACCCCCTAGTGGACTTACCTGGCACAGGAGCGGGGCAAGAAGCACGGGCTATGGTCAGTGAAGACTACAGACTTCCCGACTCATCGTAATTCTCCCGATAACCACAAGACAGCAGTAACGCCTCTTGAGTACCTGATTCTACCTTATACAAATGTAACTTATACCAGCACAGTATTTTACGCTAGGAACATAAACATAAAATTTAATTTTTTAAAATTAAATTCGTATGAAATATATGCTTTTGAGGATGGATTAGAATCGACGTTGATAAGTCAGGAGACATGGCTTAGGTCTGTACCCTCTGGTACGGGATAAGTGTACACATTGTACCCTTCGGTACAGTATAAGCGAACACTTTGTACCCTCTGGTACGATATAAACATACACTGTTTTGGTACGGTGTAAGTGTACAGGTTGTCCCCTTTGGTACGGTATAGGTTCTCAGTTTATACCACACGTACAATTTGGTACGGTATAAGCGAATACATTGTACGCTGGACACAATAGAATCGCAGGATATTGTACGCGTGTCACATGGTGGGAGCGAGCTTGAGAAATACAGCCAGAAGATCCTGCAGGATCCAGTAAGTTCAGTAGAACTTCGGTTTCGACTCCTTTTGACCATGTCGTAGCTCAGTCGATTAAGGCAGCGTCTGGGATGCTCTCGGACGCAGGTTTGAATCCTCGTCACGGCCCTTGTGGATTTGTTTATACCCAGAAGAATCCATGTAAAGCATATCCAGCTAGGTGGGGGCCCGGGGAAATAGTCCAGCCTCCAAGTTCACCTGTGTAGTTAACGAACTAGGAAGTGTAACTAGGAAATGGGTGTACACGAGGGGGCTCTTATGTATTAGATATTGGCGCGAATCCTTCCAACTTTGAGGAAACAATTGCCAGTGCGCTCTGGCAATGTGTTTCCAGAAACTGTGAATTTGCATACAAACGTGAACCGTTGCTGAGTTTAATTAGTTTGTGGAGAAATGCCTCAGGGACCCTGGGGACTGTGTTGAAACATTGTAATGTGTGTCTTTGGCCCACTTGTCAAGGACATTAGGGTAAATAAAATGATATTGTCTGAAAGACGTATAGGGGATGTCAGCCCATGTCACCCTATATGCCACCCTATCCCCACTGGATTTAAAAAAAAGCCATAGACAGTATGCCTATGCACTCTTCACCAGGCCCTGATTCTTGGAACTCCATATTCATCAAGAACTGTAAAAAAAAAAAAACACTATCGCAGGCTCTTTACATTCTTTGGAGACAAAGCCTAGATACTGTCATTATCCCTGACATACTAAAACAGCAGAGATAGCACCATTCCATAAAGGAGGAAATAAGGCAGAGGCAAAAAATTACAGACCGATAACACTAACATCACACATCATAAAAATCTTTGAGAGAGTGCTAAGAAATAACATCACCAAACACATGGAATCACAGCATCGCCATAACCCCGGACAACATGGTTTCAGAACAGGTTATCTTGAGATCTTGGTTATCTTGAGATGATTTCGGGGCTTTAGTGTCCCCGCGGCCCGGTCCTCGACCAGGCCTCCACCTCCAGGAAGCAGCCCGTGACAGCTGACTAACACCCAGGTACCTATTTACTGCTAGGTAACAGGGGCATTCAGGGTGAAAGAAACTTTGCCCATTTGTTTCTGCCTCGTGCGGGAATCGAACCCGCGCCACAGAATTACGAGTCCTGCGAACTATCCACCAGGCTACGAGGCCCCCAGGGCGCTCTTGCCTGTCACAGTTGCTGGACCACTATGATATGGCACTAGTTGCTATGGAAGACAAACAAAACGCTGATGTAATTTACACAGACTTCGCAAAAGCCTTTGACAAATGTGAATTTTTGCATATAAAACGCGTGCAAAAAGAACGGAAAAATAGGCAGATGGACCTGACAAACTTAGTATTGATTACAGTTCAAATAAAGGGAAATAGATCAAAATGAAAGATCTCAGAAAACCAGTAAACTTAAAAACTGTAAATCTGTCACCAGTAAACTTAAAAACTGTAAATCTGTCACTGGTACACTTAAAAGCTGTAAATCTGTTACTGGTACACTTAAGCTGTAAATCGGTCACCAGTTAACTTTAAAAATGTAAATCTGTCACCAGGAAACTGGAGGAGGGAGGCGCCTGGGCTGGTCCCTTGGGAGGGGCAGTTGAGGGGGATCGATCCCCCGTACGGGAAATTGCTCAACAAGAGTGGCGTGGTAGCACGTCATGCTGGTCACTGTAAGCCGGGAGACCTACACAACACTATTAGCGAGCTCTTGCATGTATGGGACCAGGACGTGGTTGGCTATGTTGCATGGCATAGACGTACTTGGCTATGTTGCATGACATGGACGTACTTGGCTATGTTGCATGACATGGACGTACTTGGCTATGTTGCATGACATAGACGTACTTGGCTATGTTGCATGACATGGACGTACTTGGCTATGTTGCATGACATAGACGTACTTGGCTATGTTGCATGACATGGACGTACTTGGCTATGTTGCATGACATGGACGTACTTGGCTATGTTGCATGGCATAGACGTACTTGGCTATGTTGCATGACATGGACGTACTTGGCTATGTTGCATGACATGGACGTACTTGGCTATGTTGCATGACATGGACGTACTTGGCTATGTTGTGACATGGACGTACTTGGCTATGTTGTGACATGGACGTACTTGGCTATGTTGTGACATGGACGTACTTGGCTATGTTGTGACATGGACGTACTTGGCTATGTTGTGACATGGACGTACTTGGCTATGTTGTGACATGGACGTACTTGGCTATGTTGTGACATGGACGTACTTGGCTATGTTGTGACATGGACGTACTTGGCTATGTTGTGACATGGACGTACTTGGCTATGTTGTATAACATGGACGTACTTGGTTATGTTGTATAACATGGACGTACTTGGCTATGTTGCAACTTAGGTATGGCTGGGTATGTTGCAACTTGGGAATGGGGGTGGATATATATGCCATATGCGCAGTTACCTGTAGACCTGTTCTAAATTGTAAACACTTAAATACTTCGTTAAAAAGACCGGGAAGATCCAGGACTTAATGTAAATATGTCAAGATTACAATCTTTACAGTTGTGTAAATGCTCAAAAAATTGTACTAGAAGTGACTTAACAATGGCAGGTACTGGCTCAGCGTATCTAGCATAAGCTGGAGATACTTTATATACCTGGAACATATCCATCCAGAGTATGCTCCGGTCTAAACTGGTCAAGCCGGGTTACTCATGACAGGATGTATAAGCTGGACCCGTTGAAAAGCAGAGGTGCAAGCCTCTTCTATTGAATGTCTATTGAAATTCGCCTCCTGGAAGCCCATATCTATTGAAATTCACCTCCAGGAAGCCCATATCTATTGAAATTCGCGTCCGGGAAGCCCATATCTATTGAAATTCACCTCCAGGACGCCCAGATCTATTGAAATTCACCTCCAGGAAGCCCACACCTGGTGCAAATTCATCTCGAAGGACTCCTCATGTGGTGGTATGCCGCCATAGACAAGTCCCAGAGGGACACGGAAAACTTACAATCACTGTCAGAGTTGTATACAAATAGAAATAACTAGGAAGTGATGGAGACTACCTCTATACACACTGTCAAATGATAGGATAAGAGCCCAATAGGATCGGGAGCTTATAAACCAGCAGACTGAAGACTGAAACGAGGGACTCTTTAAGAGCTGAGGCTCAACCCCAGTAAGCACAGCTAGGTGAGTACAAGCTAACACATTAACTAGTATAAAAGTACATATGGCAATGACAGGTAACTATGTGCTCGGAGTCACTGCATTCGACACACGACAGCTGTCTAAGGCGGGGCTCAAGATCTAGCTCACGACCCGGAAGCACATTTAGTTGAGTATATTTAGGTTAATACAGACAGGCCAAGGCTAGTTTAAACCCCCTTCGACAAGTCCCTGCAACTCAGGCGTGAGAATCCCCAACCACGGCGTTATTACGTGCATTGAAATTGGCAATTTATCCTGGAAAAAACCCAATTACCTTCCAATTTCGGTGGGTGGGGGGGAGGGGCGGGGCGGGGCTGGCCGGCCAGAAACACACCAGACCATGTGACGATATCGCTTTAAACATTTTGCTAAAATAAAATAAAAAAATACACATTCACACAATTTAAAAAAAAAAGAGGGCATAATTTAAGCTAAGGAAACTCACCCGCCGAAAAAAATAAGAACGTTCTCCTTTGCCTACAGTGACAAAGTGTAGAAAGTTGGAACAAAACTGTAAATAGTTTCAAAGTGAAGGCAAAATGGAAACGCTGGGATGGTTGGTGACTGCTGCTTGAGCACCAGCATTCCTAGGGAACTGGACCTCACAACTGGAGGAGAGAAGAAATGGAGGGGACATGCGCACAACATACAAGATACTGAGGCGACTTAACAAGGTGGACAAGGACGACAGCCTCTTAACGTCAAAGTAGGACGGCAGGACATTGGTGGAAGCTGGAAACATAAATGAGTCGAAGAAATGTAAGGAAATACTCGTACCCATTTAGTCAGCTGTCACGGGCTGCTTCCTGGGGGTGGAGGCCTGGTCGAGGACCGGGCCGCGGGGACACTAAAGCCCCGAAATCATCTCAAGATAACCCTGTACGGGTGGTCGACAAGTGAATACTCTGAAAGAAGAAGTTGTGGAAGCCACCTCCATCCACAACTTGGCAGGCCAGACTCAACACAGAACTCGAATGTTAGAAGTGTGTGACCACGTACGAAACCTATACGTCTTTCTTCAACCATGGCGGCTTTCATGGCATTTATTAAACAGTTTATGAGTTCCGAAGCTTGATGGAAAAAGAAAATGCTTGATGGATCCTTGTCCAAGTTGATCTCCGCTGCCCGTAGTCAGACGTAGGGGCCACAGCCTGTTTAATCACTGTTACAAGTCTGATAACAATGCTCCTTATATACCAGGGCGCTGAAGATCATTGGACACTTAACCCTTAAACTGCGCAGCTATTTAAGAGCAAAACATCGAGGTGCTGCTGCTGCTGCTGCTGCTGCTGCTGCTGCTGCTGCTGCTGCTGCTGTTATAGATTCAGCTACTCGGAATAAGTTCCAAGTAGCACGGGCTATGGTGAGCCCGTAACTTACCTGGCACAGGAGCGGGGCAAGTAGCACGGGCTATGGTGCGCCCGTAGTGGACCGAGGTGCGTATGATTAAAGATAGTTTAACAAATATTATGTGTGGGAGGGGGGGGGGGCAAGAGTAAGTAGAAGGTAGTGTCTTAAACAGTGTAGTAGTTGAGGGCAGGTTACCTTGCGATGGTTTCGGGTCTCAACGTCCCTGCGGCCCGGTCCTCGACCAGGCCTGCACGAGTAAGAGGCGTGGTCAACACCTCTGTGTATATTAATCTTTTCTCCTCCCTCGCTAAGCTTCAGGAGTCATGCAGTATTAACCTTAGCTCCGTGGAGGCTTCATGGAATTCGTTTTAATGTTAGTTTGGTGGTCGTATCAGGTTGTTGTTTGCATTGTGTTCACATGTTAAAGTGCGTTCATTATTGGGCCGAGGTTCGTACCCTGCTTGATTGGCATATGAATGGTATTGTGTGGCCTCAAGGTAATGTAGCCTTAACGTAGGTAACTTTTAAGTAAGATAACCCCCCAAGGTAAGCTACCCTAGGGTGCCGGTCGGCCGAGCGGACAGCACGCTGGACTTGTGATCCTGTGGTTCTGGGTTCGATCCCAGGCACCGGCGAGAAACAATGGGCAGAGTTTCTTTCACCCTATGCCCCTGTTACCTAGCAGTAAAATAGGTACCTGGGTGTTAGTCAGCTGTCACGGGCTGCTTCCTGGGAGTGGAGGCCTGGTCGAGGACCGGGCCGCGGGGACAGTAAAAACCCCCGAAATCATCTCAAGATAACCCTCAAGGTAAGATAACCTCAATGTAGGTGACCTCCATTAAGGTAACCTCAATGTAGGTGACCTCCATTAAGGTAAGCCCAAGGTAAGGTTCCCTACCCTTCATCACGCGACACCAGCCAAGTGCAACAATTACTCATAACTGGACATGAATTACACTGCTCCTATCTACCCCTCTCGCGGTAAGCACTTGTAATAACGGCATTTAACCCTTGACAAGTGTGTCAGTAGCAAAGTGTGTTTCAAGTGCCTGGAATCGACTTGAGAATGGTCCGGGACGGACCGAAACGCCGTCGTCCCTTCATTTTCTAGTGTGTGGATTGGTCAACATACTTCAGCCACGTTATTGTGACTTCGCCTGCAAGTGTCTGGAAAGTGTGTTCCAGTGTGTCTGGAACATATTAATGATCTTTATGCAAGGTTTGTTGCTGGTGTCGAGTTCCGATCATTGTCTTAGTACCTTTTTATTATTATTATTTTCTACCACAGACGTGGCCATACATTTACAATGCTAACCAGCATATATACATTTTCTTCTGTCCTCCATGGACAGGGTGAGAGATGTCTTAGTACTGTGTGGGGAATGTGTTGCGGGGAGGAAAGGGTTACCTGCTGGGATTGGACTTTAGGTCTTGGGTTCCGCTTCTCAACATTCACTTGACAGGTTTCTAAGATTATTGGGTTCTTGTCATATCTCGTTGTTTGAAGATGTGCATGGAGTCTGCCTCCAATATTTCACTTCTTAGCGCGCTCCAAGTTGATTTGTATGCTAATACTGTACCAAAGTGTACAATGTGTATGTTTACACCGTGCCATGTGTATGGTGTGTATGCTAATATAGCCCTATCCCCCCCCTCCCCTCTCCTTCCAGAATTTAAGTGACTAGAGGTTAATTAATTTAGTGTTTCGTCACATCTTGAAGTTACCGTTTGAGGCGGTTCAGCGGATCCACTACCCCACTGTTAGGACTCCTACCAGACGGGTGGTGGTCTGGTCAACCAGTCTGGTCAACCAGGCTGTTACCACTCAGCTCTGGGACTAGTCTGGTGGCTTATCTCTGGACTTTCTCCAGCTTCGTATTGTGTTTGACGAGGACGGACTCCACGCTGGCATGTGGTATAAAAGATCTTGAATTATTAGTTATTCAGATTTTTAAAGGTAGTTCTTATGTCGGTTAACCAAGCATATACAGCTGATGATATCTGTTTGATGTGCGGTTTGAGAGACGTCAGGCTACGAGGTTAGTGGTCTGGTTGTCTAGACCAGAGGTTAGTGGTCTGGTTGTCTAGACCAGAGGTTAGTGGTCTGGTTGTCTAGACCAGAGGTTAGTGGTCTGGTTGTCTAGACCAGAGGTTAGTGGTCTGGTTGTCTAGACCAAAGGTTAGTGGTCTGGTTGTCTAGACCAAAGGTTAGTGGTCTGGTTGTCTAGACCAGAGGTTAGTGGTCTGGTTGTCTAGACCAGAGGTTAGTGGTCTGGTTGTCTAGACCAGAGGTTAGTGGTCTGGTTGTCTAGACCAGAGGTTAGTGGTCTGGTTGTCTAGACCAGAGGTTAGTGGTCTGGTTGTCTAGACCAGAGGTTAGTGGTCTGGTTGTCTAGACCAGAGGTTAGTGGTCTGGTTGTCTAGACCAGAGGTTAGTGGTCTGGTTGTCTAGACCAAAGGTTAGTGGTCTGGTTGTCTAGACCAGAGGTTAGTGGTCTGGTTGTCTAGACCAAAGGTTAGTGGTCTGGTTGTCTAGACCAGAGGTTAGTGGTCTGGTTGTCTAGACCAGAGGTTAGTGGTCTGGTTGTCTAGACCAGAGGTTAGTGGTCTGGTTGTCTAGACCAGAGGTTAGTGGTCTGGTTGTCTAGACCAGAGGTTAGTGGTCTGGTTGTCTAGACCAGAGGTTAGTGGTCTGGTTGTCTAGACCAGAGGTTAGTGGTCTGGTTGTCTAGACCAGAGGTTAGTGGTCTGGTTGACTGGACCAGAGGTTAGTGGTCTGGTTGACTAGACCAGAGGTTAGTGGTCTGGTTGACTAGACCAGAGTTAGTGGTCTGGTTGACTAGACCAGAGGTTAGTGGTCTGGTTGTCTGATCCAGAGGTTAGTGGTCTGGTTGTCTAGACCAGAGGTTAGTGGTCTGGTTGTCTAGACCAGAGGTTAGTGGTCTGGTTGTCTAGACCAGAGGTTAGTGGTCTGGTTGTCTAGACCAGAGGTTAGTGGTCTGGTTGTCTAGACCAGAGGTTAGTGGTCTGGTTGTCTAGACCAGAGGTTAGTGGTCTGGTGGTTGACCAGACCAGACTAATGCCCCGCAACTCTGATGAGCCTGTCGGTCGCCCAGACGGGAGCATGATGAACCACTGGCAGAATGGTAGGCAGTTGGTATGGGACTACAGTTGCGTTTCAAGTTTGGCCATCAACTATGTTGACTTCAGGGCTGCACAGCCAGGCTGTGCAGCCAATCACCGGGAAGCAGCCAAGTCTCGTAAATACAGAAATCTTGATCACTACAATTTTGTCCCCATTGCCTCAGAGACACTTGGTGCCTTGGGTAAAAGTGCTGATAGTTTTCTGAAGGAGCTGGGTTCTAAGCTAATTGAAGCAACTAGAGACTCTAGAGCCGCCAGTTTCCTCTTTCAGCGCCTCAGTGTGGCGATCCAGAGAGGTAATGCTCACTGCATCCATGGTTCTTGCCCGCCATCAGAGGAGCAGGAGGAACTCGATAACCTGTGACAAGTAGTCTTGTACCCTGATGTAACGACTGTTCTTGCCCCTTTTTGTGTAATGAAATTTTAAATAAATATATATATGAAGTTTGTCAAGCAAGATTTTCCATCCCTTATCCCATGCTGGCGGTGTGTCACAACCTCTATCTTCCCCAGATATGCTAATAACATCTTTCTCGCGATCTTCTCCACCACCCCCTCGCATGGTATGCAAGTTAGGGACACTGGCCTGTGGTTCAGTGCCTCCTATCTCTCTTCCATTAGGTATATTGGCTGTCTTCCAACTTTCTGGCAGTTTCCATGTTTCCAGTGGTTTATTATGTATCACAAAAATTTATAAAGCAGGCAGCATAGGGGTTTTCACCTATCTTGATATACATAGTAAAATTGTCGTGTGTGTGCTCACCTAGATCTACTCAGATGTGCTTGTAGGGTCAAGCTAGGCTCCTGGTCCTGTCCTCAACCAGCTCAAGTGGTTGGGCAGAAGAAGACTTGTGTTGAATGAGGCGAGTGTGAAGGAGATAGAGAAACAGAAGACGAGGACGACAATGTCTGAGACAACACCAAAGACAGTGAAACGGCTGCCAAAAATGGTCACACTTTATGCGTTAATTATTTCGTATCGCTCATAAATTTTAATATGAAATATAAAGAAATGTTAAAAAAACAGGCGATAGGAACGTGAATAATTGCTTGCTGATGAAAACGCAGATATGGACGCAGAAGGTGAAGGCCACCTGAGAAAGGTTGCGAAACACAGAGACAGACAGACAGAGACCCACAGACAGAGACAAACAGACAGAGAGACAGAGAGAGACTGACATACCCACAGAGACAGACAGACAGAGAGAGGCAGGGGTATCATCAGCCAGGCTGATCAGCCGGGCTGTGGTGGGTACGTGGCCCTGCGGGCCGCTCCAAGCAACAGCCTGGTGGACCAAACTCTCACAAGTCGAGCCTGGCCTCGGGCCGGGCTTGGGGAGTAGAACAACTCCCAGAACCCCATCAACCAGGTATCAACCAGGGGGAGATGTCAGGAATATTAAACAAGATGAGAATGAAGTCATTAATAACTGTGTCATTAATGAGACAGAGACAATGTTAATCTTGGACGAGGCACAAGTGGAGACCTTACTAGGAGGGGACAAGGGGTGACGAACAGTCAGGGATTACAAAAGACGAACATGAAGAACACAAATTTACACTACAAGAACGAAAACAACGAACGCATAGAATATAAAAATAATGATAACATTAACAATAACACCAATAATAATCGTAATAAAAACTGTAGTAAAACCTCTCATATCTAATAAATAAATAAATAAATAAAACACACATACCTAGGGCAATATGTAAACAAAAAATGTGAATGGAGGAGAGTGTTTAATTACGATGAATGGAAGAGAGAGAGAGAGGAGGGCAAGACAAAATGAGAACCCAAGGTGAAGTTCAAGGACGGAACATAATAACTGAATTAGATCTCCCACTTGAATGGAACTGGTTCAGACGTGTTAAAATCCCAGGTCATGACCGGTCGCCCGTAGCCTTGTGAGGCTGGTTAGGAATAGGTCGAGTCGTGAGAGGTCATATTGGACCTTGGTTCGTCGTGAGAGGTCACAGTGGCTCCTGGTTCATTGCTAGAGTTCACAGTGGACCCTAGTTCATCGCGAGAGTTGATGGACCGTAGAAGGTCATCTGAGGTCGCATTTGGGCCATAAGAATATATATATTGTAATAAGGAGGTTATACACAGTCTTGGAAGGTCAAGTCGTTCTACAAGATTACGAATAAAAGCTTTAACAACGTCGTTCATGGCACGTCACAGATGGTCACGAAACGTCTCAGGATTACATGAATGGTAATGCAAGGAGGTCTTTGGGGGATTTATAGAGCTTCAACATCCTGGTTGACCAGTCCAGCAACCAGGAGGCCTGGTCGACGACCGGGCCGCGGGGTCGCTAAGCCCCGGAATCACCTGAAGGTAAGGGAGCTGCTTACCCAGTTTTGTGTCACTTATTCCTGGATCTTGCTCATGTAGAGAGAGAGAGAGAGAGAGAGAGAGAGAGAGAGAGAGAGAGAGAGAGAGAGAGAGAGAGAGAGAGAGAGAGAGAGAGAGAGAGAGGGGGGGAGGGAGATCCAGGGAAAGAACAACAAAATAGTTGAGTAAACACCGAGGACCTGTGTCACTTTATAGTACAAAAATGCTGAAGGAAATTTATTCGCGTTTTCTTTCGCACTGAAATTAAATCCATCTGTCTCAGTCACCCCAGTCTTCCTGTCATCTCCTCCAGTCTCTCTCTCTCTCTCTCTCTCTCTCTCTCTCTCTCTCTCTCTCTCTCTCTCTCTCTCTCTCTCTCTCTCTCTCTCTCTCTCTCTCTCTCTCTCTCTCTCTCTCTCTCTCTCTCTCTCTCTCTCTCTCTCTCTCTCTCTCTCTCTCTCTCTCTCTCTCTCTCTCTCTCTCTCTCTCTCTCTCTCTCTCTCTCTCTCTCTCTCTCTCTCTCTCTCTCTCTCTCTCTCTCTCTCTCTCTCTCTCTCTCTCTCCTCTCTCTCTCTCTCTCCTCTCTCTCTCTCTCTCTCTCTCTCTCTCTCTCTCTCTCTCTCTCTCTCTCTCTCTCTCTCTCTCTCTCTCTCTCTCTCTCTCTCTCTCTCTCTCTCTCTCTCTCTCTCTCTCTCTCTCTCTCTCTCTCTCTCTCTCTCTCTCTCTCTCTCTCTCTCTCTCTCTCTCTCTCTCTCTCTCTCTCTCTCTCTCTCTCTCTCTCTCTCTCTCTCTCTCTCTCTCTCTCTCTCTCTCTCTCTCTCTCTCTCTCTCTCTCTCTCTCTCTCTCACACACACACACACACACACACACACACACACACACACGCACACGCACACGCACACACAGGCCAATCCTGGAGTATACAGCCCCAGCATGGAGTCCATATCTAGTCAAGGATAAGACTAAACTGGAAAAGGTTCAAAGGTTTGCCACCAGACTAGTACCCGAGCTGAGAGGTATGAGCTACGAGGAGAGACTACGGGAATTAAACCTCACTTCGCTGGAAGACAGAAGAGTTAGGGGGGACATGATCACCACATTCAAGATTCTGAAGGGGATTGATAGGGTAGATAAAGACAGTCTATTTAACACAAGGGGAACACGCACAAGGGGACACAGGTGGAAACTGAGTGCCCAAATGAGCCACAGAGATATTAGAAAGAACTTTTTTAGTGTCAGAGTGGTTGACAAATGGAATGCATTAGGAAGTGATGTGGTGGAGGCTGACTCCATACACAGTTTCAAGTGTAGATATGACAGAGCCCGATAGGCTCATGAATCTGTACACCTGTTGATTGACGGTTGAGAGGCGGGACCAAAGAGCCAGAGCTCAACCCCCGCAAACACAACTAGGTGAGTACAACTAGGTGAGTACACACACACACACACACACACACACACATCACACACACATCACACACACATCACACACACACACACACACACACACACACACACACACACACACACACACACACACACACACACACACACACACACACATACACACATACACACACACACACACATCTCACACACACACACACACACACATCTCACACACACACACACACACATCTCACACACACACACACACACACATCTCACACACACACACACACACACACACACACACACACACACACACACACACACACACACACACACACACACACACACTAAAGAGCCAGAGCTCAACCCCTCAAGCACAACGAGTTGAGTACACAATGACGGGTATCCAACATTGCCCGCCTGTCTCCCATTTGTCCATCAATCAATCCATCTAGCTTTCAGTTCATCCATCTATCCATCCATTTATCTATTCATCTGTCCATCAACCTATTCTATCGAAACATCCATCTATATCTCTGTTTATCTCTGTCTCATAAAGAAATATATTTGTGTAATAGTCGTGTGGTCGGTGATGAGAGAATCTCAACAATGTGAATTAATACAGAAAATAATAGTTACCCCCAAAGGATACCTGATCAACCAGGCTGTGACTCGTACGTCAGGCTGCGAGCAGCCGCGTCCAACAGCCTGGTTGATCAGTCCGGCAACCAGGAGGCCTGGTCGACGACCGGGCCGCGGGGACGCTAAGCCCCGGAAGCACCTCAAGGTAACCTCAAGGTAAGGTACCCTTTGAGAACGGGCTTGGCTTGAGAAACCCCTGAAGTTGTGGGAGCATCGTCTGGTTTATGCTAGTACGGACAAATTATTGACACCTGGAAAATTCTGTTCATTTTCCCGAAAATCAGTGAATAATGATGTATATTACTATAAGAAAAATAGTTTGTAAAAGTTTGTTTTGATAATATTTAGCAGTGTAGCCATTGGGCAGTCCCCAAAATTATCGTGGGGGTCTGAATGTGACCCTGGAACGCTGTTCTCTCTTGAATTATGGCGACCCTGACCGGTCTGTATCCATCCTGGACACTAGGCCCAACCGTCTGGCCTCCATCTTTGAACAGACATTCTCGTATAGTATAGATATATATTAATTAACTTATACAACTAAATTAGTGATTGTCGAAATGGAAACGTTCCTTAAAACATTTTAAAAGACACAACCCCGTTACAAGTTAATGATAAAATTGAACACCGGATAAGGATAAGGGTGGGAAAGAAAAGCTTAAGTTGCAACATTGTTTTAGAATGACTTTTTGCGGAGGCTTCATTAGCAGCCATTTTCTCAACACTGGGCAGAGAGGCGACACAACTCGGCTCGTTAATATAGTAATGACAGTCCTCGTAGTAGCAGCAGTAGTAGCAGCAGCAGCAGCAGTAGCAGCAGCAGCAGCAGCAACAGCAGCAGCAGCAGTAGCAGCAGCAGCAGCAGCAACAGCAGCAGCAGCAACAGTAGCAGCAGCAGCAACAGCAGCAACAGCAGCAGCAGCAG